>NC_044504.1:25883340-26214340 GCF_902362185.1 Chanos chanos | reverse complement strand
TGAGTTTGTGTGAATTTAAATGGGATGTATCTTCAAAACAGGAAAACTGTTGTTGTCCCTGTAATTCAGTAAAATGACTTCAAAGTCATTTTTCCATTGTGCTTTAGCGCCCTCTACTGTTTTCATACAGCAAATGTCAGAACATATAAGAACCTGAGCAATTGTTCAGCATTAAGATTCACTTCACATTTCATATTACAAAATCTCTTGCAACCTAATTCAACTATTGTATGTATTATTTATAATCTATCTACTAATGCATCTAATAATTGATAACTGACCATATTGATGATAACTGATATATGATAATATGGTAATATATATGGAAAATGATTTTTTTGAAAAGCAATATGTGATCTAAAACTTTTAATACCAGTTTTTATCAGGGTGAACTACATGCAGTATGCATATTCTAAAACCCTACTAACAGGGAGAGAGGCTGATTAAGGATTGACATCTGTTTGATGACTTTTAAACACTCAGTCTTTCTACTATGGCACACAGAGATTGTTCTTGAAGTAACCAAAAGCTGTCCATGATGAAAATCACAAATTTCTCCCCGTTTTCTCTCATAGGCCATTCCCCATTTAACCCTAGACTGAGCCATTATTATTATTTATATTTTATGAAGACATAATATGACAGAAAGAGTAAGATAGGACCCCTAAGTTCCATTTAAATGCTGAAGCTTCACATACATTTGCATTGGTTTGGTGCTTATGCCTCCATCTCAGAGAGGTCTTCGCTGAAGAAGGCTGTCAGCTCCTTCTTTGAGATGTATTTGATGGTCTCCACCTCTCCACCATAGTTGCTAGGCTTCTGGAAGTGGATCTCCAGGTGGTCCTGAAGATCCTCCTCATCCAACTCGTCTCTGATCCCATCCAGTAGGACTGTCCGTTTAGGCACCCCAGAAAATGTCTAGATGATATACCAGATTGTACTGTAAACAAGTAGCTCATAGTTATACTGTATTTACAAGTTATCTTTGTGTTACTTCTTATATTTCAACATCTCCAAGCACTAAATAACTTATTTTAGTTCTCCTTCCTGAAGGTCATAACTGTTTTTACTGTTTTCACGTTTTTCCATTAAATATAATCCGTGTTACACTATACCTTCCAAGCAGGAAGTTTCCACAGTTTTTAAAGGTAACTGGGGAATGGGGATTCACTCTGAGAAAGTAATTGCCTATCAACATCGATGCAGTCTTACCTGAAACTTCTTTAGCTGGAAATCATAACTTGGGGCAACATCTACCATCACTTCACGGCCAGCATTAACACAGTGCTTCCGCTTGAGAGACAAGTTCTCAGCAACTGAAGGGAAGAAAATACAGATGACATTTGAGTCCTACACTGCAGACAAAACCTTGTTTCCATGACAACACATGATTTTTCTTATACATTCATGAATCAACCTTTCCAAAGACAAGACAGACCAACTATAAATTGGTAGGCTATATTTTTTTCTCCTATCTGGATCAAAATAATACAGTATACACTACATCTTCAAAATAGAGCATTAAGGGGCTGTCCACACGACAACTGTGAAAATGGAGTCTCTGCGAAAACAGAAAAGTTTTGTGGCGTTTTGGTTTTTGGTCCACACAACAGTGGCATTTTCAGGGCCTGAAAATGCAGTCTTTTGAAACCAGGTTCCAGAGTTTAATCTTTTGAAAACGCAACCCTTACATCGCTGACAGGCGAATACAGAACCGTTTGAAAATGATGATGACATGGTCCCAGTTCACTCACTCGCTCTCATTCATTATCTAAGCTGCTTATCCTAATTAGGGTCGCGGGGTTCTAAAGCCTTTCCCAACATCCATTGGGCAAAAGGCAGGGAAACACCCTGGACATGCCACCTGCCCATCACAAGGCAAACACACAGACAAACACATTCATACCTAGAGGCAATTTAGTGTCTCCAATTCGCATGTCTTTGGACCGAGTGTGGTCAAATTTGGTCCTGGAGAGCCGGTGTCCTGCCGGTTTTTGTTTTCACCTCTTAGTTGCCTATGGATTTTCACCTTGAAAACAGGTGTGCACGCTCTTCAGCCAATCACAGGTTGTATTTAGTATGTCGACAAGAAAAACAGCAGGACCATGGCCCTCCAGGACCAGATTTGCCCACACCTGCTTTGGACTGTGGGAGGAAACCCACACAGACGGAACATGCAAACTCCACACAAAAAGAACCCTGGTCGCACAACTGGGAATCAAACCCAGAACCAGCTTGTTGGGTGGCGACAGCACTACCCACTACACCACTGGGCCACCCCAGCCCCAGCTTGCACATGGCTATTTATGTTTACGTGGTGTTCTTCTGTGGTGTTTGTACATTTGAGTGGCAGAGTTACACTGCACCTACTACCCTGGCATACATACATACATACATACATACATACTACAGCATTTTCACTCGTTTTTGCGAATCCGTGTGGACAAGAATGAATTCTCAAAATGTTGTCATATGGATATGAAACTTTTTGAAAATACAAAGGAAAAACGTCGTTTTCGAAACATTCCGTTGTCGTCAGGACGGGGCCTAATTTTTTACTGGTGGAACTGCTGAAGTGTCATTTTTCCAACATACTGAAAAAAAAAGCAGACTTCAAAAGAAAAAAAACAAAGAAGAGAAAAACAAGACCCACAAACTTACCTCCAGTGTTGAGGAAGGTGATAATGCCCGTGCCTGTCTTTTTATCATAGTCCACTCTGTCCACCTCTCCTCCACCTTGACTTGGCTTGGAGAAGCTGATCTCCAGTCGGTCCCTCATGCGATCCTCATCTTGATTCAGAGGAGCTTGAGAGAACTTGATTGTCCTCTTGGAAACCTCAAGATGCACCTGTGGACAAAATCACACATACACACTTTCACGCTTTGTGCTGAAAAGGTTGTGAAATGACACTCTATTTTACGTGGAACAGACCACATTGTGAACGTAAAAGGGACTGGTAAATACTTTTGAAAGGTTCCCAATCCATTACACCTTATCATTACCTCAAATTTCACAGATGGGCCCAGGGGAATCTGTCTTGGCTTCACATCCATCTTGACTGTGTCACAGGCTACAGAGCACTTGGCTAATCTGAGGATTTGGTCAGCCACTAAGAGAAGGACCAAACAAATCTGCTTAGTGCTCCTTTCAATTTACCTGCCCATCAATTTTTTAATCAGCATCAGAGAGACCTACATGACAGATTCTCACAGCTCAAGTTCTAATGACTAATGAGATTTATGCTCTGCAATTGTAATAGTTGAAAGAGAGTGGGGACAGTTCTCACAAGGGGTTGGTTGTTACACTGCCTATTACAGCTAAACTGTGTAATGATGTGCATATTAAGCGTGCAAATTTCACCTTTAGTATATTAATCTAGTTAGTTCATGTACAAATGTAAACCAGTATTATATACCTGATATTATACATTTTTAACTCATTGGACTCTCTAACTTAAGAAACAAAAAAGTTCAGAAATTTCTTGATTTTTGTCAAAACCCACTGAGAGAAATATAGACACAACCAACTCAATGTCTCACAACAAGCAACCCAGGAGTGGCATTAGATGCTACAATTTGACAGACTATCTTTGAAAGCTGATAACTTTGTGTTAAGTATGCTATGAGGATAAAAGTGATGCCTATTTCTACCAAAGACTTTAAGAATTCCACTAATGTTGTAATGAATTTTGTTAGGGTTCACTGATGCTAAGAAATACAAACAAGAGTAAAAAGCATGGCAACCATTCCTAGATTACCTTGTGTGTCTTTAAATCTTTAATGCGTTTCTCATTTGTCCTGAGATAACTCAGACTTCAAATCAGTTGAAATCATTTGAATAAATATATGGAAGATGCGCACTACTATCAGAAGTATTCTGATGAGAAGACCGTGAGTGGTAAAGTGTCTAAAAATGGCTAAATATCAATGATGAAACAACGTGATGACTGGGAGCATGTCGGGTCAGTACCTTTCTCTTCTTCAAAGGTGATGAGGGCTTGCCCACCCCTCAGAACAAAGGAGGGTCTTTGAGTGATGGTGAAGATTCCTTTAATGTTTTGATATTCTTCATACTCTTCTTCATTCTTGACCACCTCAGTGAACTTCACTCTTTTTTCAGGGATCACAGCTCTGATCTAGAAGAGTTACAGTTGTGTTGCTGTGTGGCTGAACTAAAATGGATCATGATTTCTCTTTTATATGATTTCTGTGTTTAGTTTTCATGTTATGTTCCAAGCTTTTAGTCTCTGCTTTAGAAACTCAGAGTGGAGGTCTTTTCAGGATAACAAACTGCTCTCAAGAATATTTTCCTGAACTATCTCTATACATAATTTCCTCCCGTTGCGCTCTCTAACGTACTGTATTTTAACTAAAGCCAAATTCTACTAAAGATGTTAAACATGCAGCAAACTGACATTAACCACACAATCATCTCATTCATATGACTGAAAGGCTGTCAGATACCCTATCAGAGTTACTGAAATGTTTTTGTGTTCAGCTGCTGAAAAATCAGGAATAATTTATTGTTCAAAATAAATTTAAAAAATCATTTTAATAATAATTCTATTCTGCACTTAATACATCTCCATCAACAGGTACTGATGCATATTTTGCTACTTAATTTTCTCATTTATTCAGAAGACATATCTGCCCTTTTGTCTGATATTCCTCTCAGCTGAACGTACCTTAAATCTTTGCTGTAGAGAAGTGGTCTCAGCCTGTTTAGCTTTGAGCTCCTGCTGCAATTTCTGGAGTTTCCTTGACAAATCCTGAATGGTCTTCTCAAGATCAGTGTTTTCCTTCTATGAATTTGACAACGCAGATTTACTGCCTTATTCCACGAAATCAAAATGACTGAATTTCAAAGACTGTTACTACAGCTTTCCCAGACCGAGGAAGCTGAATTTGTAGTTAATGAATGTAAAATAACTTTGATAGTAACGCTGTGAAACTCCGGTACAAACACATATATTTGCTGTGTAAAATATAGCGCCGTAATTACTGTCATACTCATGGCCAGTTCTGTAAACATGAGGGTTGGTAATCAGAAACAGGGAAATACTTTTTCTTTAGACCATTATGAACTCTACAAACTGATCAAGTTATTTCATACAAAACAATAATGCACCATGCCTACCTGTATTCCCTGCATTCTTTCAGAAAATTTTCCTTTAAGTCGCTCTTGAGCCTCAATTAAATCGGTTGTCTCCTTTTGGATTTGTTTCTTTTCCAACTCTGAGTCCATTTTTTCCAGTAACAACCTGGATTTTTCTTGGTCTGCTTTCTCACACCGTTTCTGTGAGAAATGTTGTTAAAATTGAGAACTGATGTAGGCCTATGCATTTTTGAATTGTGAGAGAAACTGCTGGTTATATCAGTTCGTAAGATGTCATAACATGTCAGAATGTCAAAAAAAAATATTGTTAATCACATTATGCACAGTTCTCAAAGACAATGGCATTTCCAAAATTTCTCAAATCCCGAAGTTAAAAATTGAGAAAAATACATAACCACGCCTTTATAACGACGAGTATTTGCATAATACCCACCATGCATTGATACACGAACAATGAATGGCTGTTTTTCAATATGCACTCTTCATCTTGAGAAACAGCCAATGGTTCGTTCAGGTGAGCCATGCAGTCCGTCTAACATAAGGCTATATATATATATATATATATATATATATATATATATATGTTTTCGAAGAATGGCAATTTTAATTCTGTTTCAGAGCTATCTTAACCATTGGTCACACGCTCATACACGAAATCTGAATTTATATGGTACTGCGCCCTGCGAAACACGAAATTAGGTAGAAAAGGGAAAGTAGTCCTTGCCATCTTGAAAATTCAACAGTTCCTTAACCGAATACGTTAGAGGAGTTAGTACGGGAGAAGCAAGTACCTTCCATTGGTCCAGTTCCTTTATAGCCTCGGCCAGTTTATCATTCTCTGCGCTGCCGTGAAGCTGTAATAATAGTTTAGTTATAAGATTAGAATTTAGTTCACCCTCTTGCACAAGTACATTGATTCGGTGGAATGAAGTCCTTTAACAGGAACACTTACCGTCCCGTTCATTTCGAAGTGCTCGACCGAATCTCCTTGAAAATACAAGAATACAGTTGCTCTCTATATATTCCACAAAAAGTTCAACGTTCACTGTCTTATTTTCGAAAAATCCACCTTAACTTTGATTGAGCAAACGGTTTGAAATATAATAAGCCTAACGCAGTGCAAACGCAACAGAAAAGTTGTTAAAACGATAAACACTTCCTTGAACTGGTTCATAGAATGTAGTACCACGGCCTTTAGATCCCAGAAATCACGTGAATCACAGAATCAAAAGTGAAAGTTAGTCCAAAACACAATCTGGTTGAAGCGCTTTCAGCTCAATTTCAGTGCAATCGTCGTTTGATTAAGGGTCCTCTCAGATAATCCTCTAAAAACCCATTCGTGAGAGTTTGTCTGTTTTGTTTTAGTTTTGTTTCTTTATTGACAATACGCCGATTTTTCAATCATGGCCAGGTAGGCATCGGTCGTAAAGCGACTTGCTCTTTTAATGATAGGTTAACGCAGTATTTTAGGACATGGATGAGAAAACATTGGTGCTGGAGGGGCTCCCTGATCATTTGGATCACGTAAGAACAAAGTTAGAGCTATACTTTAGGAATAAGAGAAAGTCCGGTGGGGAAATCAAGGAAGTTAGAGAACACCCTGAGGACACACGGAAAGCACTGCTCGTTTACATCGATGATGGGGGTGAGACAGAAATTTACGATAAAATTATGCACATTTGAATGTACCGAGGAAATGTCCAACATATAGGCTTCCATAATTTAGTTCGTGTAAATAACATGTCTGTATACATGCATGTCCCCGTTACATGTTAACTTATGTTTGTACCTCGATGAGTTCAAGGAGTTCTTGAGGAATGTGTCTATCTTTTCCGTTCTCAGATCTTAAGAGAGTGCTTGACAAAGGGATTCACAAAGTTGATTTAAAAAACAAAGGATTAGCTGAGTTAAAAGTAAGTCAACTGGAGGACGGGGGTCCCAAAGCTAAGAAATGCAAACCTGCACTTTTACCTAAACCCAAACTGCAAAAGCAAGCCTCTGGAGATAAGGTAAACTTATTTTTTTTAATTAAAATGATTTCGACACTATGTAAATGAAGCTGCATAACCTGGTTTGCTCTAAATATGAGATCCAGTTCATTCATTGCATTCCTTTCACTCCAACAGTAGTTCCTAGTTCAAACACCTAGTTCAAACATTATCACAGCTCATCCACATTCACAGACCATAGGCACTTATCTGCCCCCTGTGTTTGAAAGACGCGTACTAGTGTCCGATATTACACTAAATGCGCAGTGCTGCGAGTTCATGTAGAAGTGGAGTTGAGAAATTCTGTATTAAAGGGCTTACCCTTCATGCTTGACACAGTCGCAAGATTTCGACCACTGTCAAATGTTACAGTACTATATAATGCCAGATACATTTATATGCAGCAGAAGCCACTAAATCCTATTTTTTAAATGTCAAATTTCAGCTTTCGCTTATTATGCGGCCTCTTTCCCGTAATTTCACAATAAAGAGATAAATAAAGCTGCATGATATGGTAGTGTTGAAGAATGTTTAGCATTATATATCTAATGTAATACAATATTTTTCTTTCTTTCTTTCTTTCTTTCTTTCTTTATTTATTTCTTTCTGTCTGTCTGTCTGTCTGTCTGTCTGTCTGTCTGTCTGTCTTTCTTGCTTGCTTTCTTTCTCATTTCAATTTTTTACACTTTCATTTCTCTGCGATGCAACAGCCAGCATCAGAAAGTGACACAGGTATGCATGTTTTTTTCATTCAAAAAACATATGGCGATCATCTCAAACACTGCGGGGAGCATTCCGTTGTTCACTGAGTAAAGAGCAATGTAATGATCGTCTTCCAGGGTTAAAACATTCCGAAGAGACAGACAATCGAGTGGACGTGCTTCTAGTGAACAGCACCACGGAGATTGACAATGAAACCCTCACACTGTATTTCGAACAATTCACCGAGGATTTTGAAATCACCAAGATCGGAAAAAACTGCTGGACAGTGAAACTAGCTAGACAGTCAGGTAATAGATATACTAACTTTTATTGTCTGTGATTAACATATTCTCTTACATTACCTCACCGTCACAGATGAATGTCTTGTACGGCATTGCATGCATGCGCTATGACTCGGATCACTGGTAGGAAATACGTCCAGAGAAAAATTTGGTTGTGAAACGACTGTTTTTATGACATTCAGTTGTACAGGACCAAAAGACTTAAGAGATTTTTTGTGAGGTCAGAGTTGAGGTAATATTATAGAAACATCTGCAAATTTTCTGAAATAAAGATTATTCAGTTCAAACTACAGACAGTCATGATTACTTTTCTCAAAATCACAAAAAAGGGAAGATTTTAGTCTGTCTGAATGACTGGCAACCAGGCAATCTGAAATGTTGTCTCTCAGATTTGCAGGCAATTCTGGACAGGGAAAGACATGAACTTGGCCTCTCCGTGAGGGTTTACAAACAAGAAGGAACATGGGACCCTCGACGTTTCATCTTAAGTGGATTCAAGGACAGCTGCAAATGCGAAATTATCTCAGTGTTTATCAACAGCTGCAGTCAAAGTGCGCCACACACTTGGGAAACAATAGATGATGAAGAGAGAATCATTGTCACCTTCAAAAAAGATATTGGTGGGCTTACATTCAGTTTCATGCAAAGATAAAGTCTTAGGATCCACCCAAGAGAGCAACAAGAGCACACTCCTTGTTATATAAAGACAGTTTCTATAAGCCTAACATGCTAGAATTCTTCTCAGCAGTGGATAGTTTACATCTACGAAACTTTCTCCATTTATTTTAAAATATTGGTCTGTTTCTTGTGACTTAATGATTATCTCATGAGCTCTAGGGATATTTTAGTCTTACTTTAAGTACTCTTGTCATGATGCATTACAGAACAGTGTTGGATTCAAATTAAGCAAATTCTGATTGTTGTGACATTATTTCTATAGATGTGGAATCATTTCTGAGAAAATGCTCCTCAAAGAAGTTCAAGGGCATGGAGATAGGAGCATCCCGTTTGGAGCTCACAGATTCTATCTTGGTCAAAGGAGACATGACTCGGATTTCAGAGGATGCCTTATTCTTATATTTTACCAACAAAAAGAAGAGTCATGGAGGAGACATTAAATCCTTAATATGGGTAAACAAGCATAAGAGTGCAGTCATAACATTTGAAGACTGTAATGGTAAGTTTTAATTCCTCACATTTACATCAATTTTCTAAAATATTTGTGTCTTTTTATTGACTATAATCTTATTGTACATAAAAAGTTAAAGAACAATTATTTACAATTTCAGAGTTTTGGTTAATGTTGTCTGCTTATGTTTTAATTAAATGTTAAAAAATGTTGTGAAAGTAACATTTTGTGGTAGGTAAGACCTTGCAGTCTCAAACAGAGGTCATAACCACTCCAAGGGGTCTTATTTTTTTTTGCTGTACATTAGTATACTTTACTTTTACATACTTTCACTGTATATAGTTCTGTTTATTCCATAGCTATGTGCCAGACAAATTAGTCAATTTGTTTAAAACAGCTTCCGCGACAAATCTTAATTCCTTTTGATAGAATGTTTTGATTAAACTATTTATTTTGACATCTGTGTAGCAACCATGAGAACAAAAACACATGCTTACCACCCATTCAGACTCTATAGTAATAACTTAGCCATTAGATACATTTAGCTAAGGCATGTTGCTGCATTATTGTGATGGACTGGTGACCTGTCCAGGGTGTTTCTTCGCCTTTCGCACAATGAGCGCTGGAATAGGCTCCAGCACTCTCCACGACCCTAATTAGGATAAGCAGCTTAGAAATTGAATAAATGTTGCTTCATTTCCAACAAAAGAGCATATAATGTCACTGAATCACATAACTGTGTTTCATGCAGAGTGATGTAACAAGGTGTGAAATAATAGTCATTAATTAGCTGTAATTATGTAAAGAGTGATTCAATGTCATTACATGCTCTTTTTTACAGAATTTCAAGAGAGGAGATTTGGGGAAAAAAAAAACTTTTTCATGAACCACAACTGTGATCCATAAATGCCAAATCTCATTCATTACACACATATTGATTTATTTAAGTCACAGTCAATGCAATGCTTATGTGTGCTTTCTATTGTTCTTTGATAGTGGCACACCAAGTGGTAGAGAAGAAGCACTGTCCTTTTAACACGGAGCTCAGCACTTCACTGCTCTACTCAGGCCTTCAGAAAGCCTTGACTGGAGAACTTAGGCCCTTGTCAGCCATTCCCACAGATATCAGCATTGTTGTGAATGAGGATCTTATCAATTTTATCAAAAGAAATGAACAGTGTAAAAAACTGTTTCAAAGCCAGCTCAAAACCATTCATGCAAATTTGCTTTTTGACAAGGCCACTACATCCAATGAGATTGTGCTGGGGATAGCAGTGGATAGACAGTCTTTGGCTGCACAACGCCTTAGCTCTACCTGGGAGAGTAAAGCCAGGAGAGAAGCACAAAGTTTTCTAAATAACTACTGCGTATCTGAATTGGCAGCTGAGGCGGAGGTCTGGAAAAAGATTGAAGATGACTGTCAGAAACTAAATTCCCCTGATACTGATGTATTCTATCATAAGTCAAGATCAGCAATTGTGGTTGTGGGCTTAACGAACACAGTTAATGCACTTTTTGACCTGATCAGGAAGCATGTAGACACTGCAACAGAGGAACTGAAACTGGAGAGGAACACCATTGAGAGAAGTATTCAGCTGAACTCTCTAGATGAGCTCAACTTGATTGAAGGTTTACTACATTCCAAGGTCACTGACGTAACAGTTTCCAAAGATGAAGTCAGTCTGAGCTTTCATCTGAAGGGTTTGAAGGACAGTGTGATTGTTGCAGAGCAAGTCATTCAGGGTTTAGATAAGCAACCAGTGAATCTTTCAGAAACAATGGTAACATTCCTGATGTCCCTACACCTAAAGAAATTTGAGCAGGACTATTTTGCCCAAAACAACATCTCAGCTTCATTTCTCAAAAGCAAGGATTCTCTTCAGATCCTTGCAGAGACAGAAATGATCCAGAAAGCTGATCTAAAATTAAGAGAGGTTCTTAAGGAGGACGTTATCCATCTTACACCTGATCAGACAGCTGCAGTGAAAAGTGAAAGCTGGATGAGCTTGATTGCAAACATTAAAGATGAAATGGAATCTAGCCAAAATGACCACAAAGTCCAAATCACACCATCAGAAGCAAAGATTGAAGTATGTGGATTTTCAAATGTAGTTGCAGATGTCTCAAGGAAGCTGAAAGGATACCTGGAAAATAAAACACCAGCAACTGAAGATATCCCTCTAAAATCAGTGCGAGAAGTAGAGTTCATAGACACTTGCATGAACTTGTCTGAGATCCCAGAAGTGAAGAACCTTGGTGTGACCATTCTTGTTTGCAGAACACAGAATTCCCCTTGCCTTAAAGTTACAGCTGCAAAAGATAAGATTAAAGAGGCTGTGGAAGCAGTAAAGAAACAGCTGGTGTCCCTCATAATGGAGACACAGACATATTCCAAAGCTGGACAGTCTAAATCGTTGGAAAAACATGAAGCCAACCTCAAGGCCAAAGCCAAGGAATTTCAATGCAAGCTATATCTTTCAAAACAAACTGGCAAGACTGGAATTCCAAAGAGTTTCACTCATAAAGTAGGAAGTGTAACTCTGACCATCATAGAGGGTGAAATACATCATCATGTTGCTGATGCTTTGATTTGCCCTCTGAACAACAACCTGGCCTTTAATAATCCCGTTGCCCAAGAGTTCCTCAAAGTTGGAGGTTCACAGATCAAAGATGTATGCGACAGGCGCCAGAACGAGAAACTGCTAGTTGGAAGTGTGGTCTTGAGTAACCCAGGAAAACTTAGGGCAAAGACCCTTATATATGCTTTGTTGCCCCGGTGGGGTCTAAGTGGACAGCCACTAGATTCTCGCCTCCTGCAGTTAGCCATATACGACAGCCTTCAGAAAGCAGAGGATAAATCCTGTGTTTCTGTTGCTATGCCAGCTCTTGGATGTTGTGGCTTTGGATTTCCTGTTAAACAGAGTTACATTGCTGTCAAGGCAGCAATAGAGCAATTCTGCCGAAATCACCAGAATGCACCAAAGAACTTAAGAAACATATTCGTAGTAGAATCTGATGTGAAGATAGTGGATGAGTTCAAGTCTCATATGCAGCAGTGGGTATGTTTCCTCATCTCTAAACTTGTCAAAGCAGTTTGCCAAACTCTACATACATTGTAAAAGCTAAAGCAAGAATTTCTGGATTTACCCCATGGAACTAAACCATTATTTTGTGGTGAGTTTGGAATTTTGTCTTGTCACTTTGTACAGGGCTCTACTGCAGCCACAGGCACTCCAGCTCCCTCCACAAGCATTATTTCTCAAGCTTCCCTGGCAGCTCTGACACTAAAACACGGATCAGACACAAAAGGTAGCTGCATGTGATCACTTAAAGATAATTGTTCATTATAATATAATGCTGTGAAGGAGGATCATGGACTAAGGGATACCTTTCAATATAGAGTGTTTTCTAAGCACATTTTATTTCAGTTTGATCAATTACCCTGCGTTGATCCATCAATATCTGGCACTATATGTCACTACTCAACTTTCCGTTGCTATATTTTTACATGAAGTGACAGTGCATGGAGTGACAGTATCCCTCAAAAATGGAGATATCACCAAAGAGACTGTGGATGTCATTGTTAATTCCAACAGCAGCACTTTGGACCTCAACACTGGCAAGTATCATTGCACATCAGATGAAGTCATTATCAGTTATGATAATAGCTATTTTTCTATTTTAAAGTTTCAAGTTTCAAGTTTATTTAGAGCCCAATATCACTGTTTACAGTCTCAAAGGGCTTTACAGGCCACAACAGTCAAAATCCCTTAGGGTGCATGGAGTTTTACTCTAAATAAAGCTAAGTCCATACTTAAATCTTATCAAGACATTTTTATTGCTGTCCAAAGTCTATGCAGTGCATTTTGACTAACTGTGATGAAGTTAATATTGCACAAGCGTTGTTGTACATCGGAACTGTGTGCCTTTATCTGGTGTGACGCTTTACTGCATGTCTCTCCATTTGTTTGTCAGGTGTCTCAGGTGCCATCTTGAAAGCAGCAGGCAAATGTGTGGTAGAGGAATGCAAGAAGCATGGTAATGTCTGAAAACACAGCTGACATTAATGTTGAGTAAAATATAGTGACAGGTTTTAAAAGTAAAAGTACAACTAATTGTAGTGTATGCAAGAGTCAGGGTAATCAGGGTAATCCTGGTACCCAAGAGTTAATATCAGCCTATAATCCAGTTTACCTGCTTTGGTAGCTCCTTGGTTGTTTCTGAGACCACCTTTACGGAAAAATTCACCAATATTTCATCATCCTCCTCCAACCTTTAAAACTTCTCTGTAGATGTTGGTTTGAAAGACTACACTGGCTGTGATTGCTAGGTTGCAACATTTTAACTACAGGCATTGTAAGCTGAAAACAGCATTAGCTGGGAGTTCACAAGGCTGTGATGTGGCCAGAGGATCTGCAGTGAAAATCTTGCGGTAAAACTGACTTTGTGTGGTACTTGTATGGCCAGGTCCCCAGAAAGGAGATGGGGTGGTGATGACAGGTGGTGGTTTGCTTAAGTGTAAACACATTGCCCAGATGGTTGGCCCCCAAACTGCTGAAGACATCACATCCTCCATACACAAAGTTTTACAACTGTGTGAAAAGGAAAAGACAACCACAGTGGCTATCCCTGCTATCGGGACAGGTGAGGTCACAACCAGTCAGATAAGACCCGGTTAAGGGATTCATTAAACTGCACTGATATAAAAATAAAAACAAACAAGCAAATAAATAATAAATAAAAACATTAATGGACTTGTCTGTGGGTTTCTATTAGGAAGGGGTGGTATTGATCCAAAAGAATCAATCAAAGCTATTCTAACTGGACTGGAGAACCATTTGTTGCGGTCGAAATCATCGAGCCTCAAGGAGCTCAGGCTAGTGGCATTTGAGCAGAGGATCTTTGACTCATATCGTGATTATCTCAAAGAAAGAAATAAAAAGGTATCTTTTCTCAATCATTTCATTCATACATCTTTTCAAGGTTTCTCTACATAGTAAGTTTTACTCATGACATACAATTTTCAAATTTACAGCGTTTTACTTATACTCATGCTGCTATCATATTGAACGAGACAAAATATCTCAAAAATGCTGAGTTTTCAAATCCCACTGTAATTAAATATATTTTAATTGTTTTGTTAAGGACACCCCTACAAGACCCCAGTCATCTCATAACACACTCCCTCCAAATCAAGGTTAGAATGATTCCTACATACCTAAATCAATTTTTTCTATATTGTAATCACTGTAACCTCTGTAATGATAAACAACATAGTGCATGAACCCATCTTTTCTCTACAACCCAGTCAAAATCGGTGGCGTCAGAGTTGAGGTGAAGAAAGGAGATATCACCACGGAAACTGTTCGTGGCATTGTGAACACCACCAACAGAGATATGAATTTGAAAGGAGGTCTGCTATTTTTGTTTAATTATATGTGTTTATATGTTTATTGAATTAATCTCTTTGAAACCAACACACATACGCCAGCTGTTAGATGTAACAGTGTAAGAACTTTGATGAGCATAATATGTGAGGGGGAATTTGTGTGCTCTTAAATTTGCGCTTTAGAAAAAGTAAAATGTTGTCTTCCTCCCATTATTCAAGGAGTCTCAGGGGCTATATTCAGAGCAGCAGGAAACAGTGTTGAGCTGGAATGTCAAAAACACGGTGAGTGTTAAAAACACAATGACACATCAGCTTACTTCTGAATAGCCGTTACAGCATAGAGGAGGAAGCGGTTGAATACCTTTACTATCCTTTATTTTTCCATATTCCTCCTGTGCAGGATGATTATTGTGTTTAGGGTATCTGGATGAAAAAGCAGATCATTTATCATGCTGAAGTTGTCACTGTGTCCCAAAGACTCATTTCTTCTATAATATATGTGTTTCTAAAGGTCCGTTGCAGGGTGACACAGCTGCAGTGACAAGTGGTGGCAACCTGCAGTGTGACTTTATCATTCACATGGCAGGGCCTCACTCCGCTGCTGAGGCCAGGTCACGGGTGAAGAAAGTTCTGGAGCGTTGCGAGGAGAATAAGATCACCACCGTCTCTCTCCCAGCAGTGGGCACTGGTGAGCAAGTCGATCATTTAGCGTAGCTCAGCCTAAATGTTGACTCTAACTTGGCACATTCAAATGTGCTCTAAAAGTATGTCTACACTTACTCATTTAGCTGCCTCTTTTATCCTTGGCAAAAAAAGGTTTTTAAAATGATGTTCATTCTTATTCATTTAGGTCATGTTCTTATTTAGGGCAACTTACATTTATTCATTTGTATGTCTGAGGTCACACAGTTTTGAAGTACTGTAAATTTGCTTGAGGTTCAAGCTAATAATCGTCCAGTGACTGGACTGTTTCCTTTTTCACGAGGCCATTAGTGCTCACGTGTCTTGACACACATTCATTATTTTTAATGTATTAATTCTCATAGATAATTCACCATACATCCTCAGATATGATAATGAACATTCTTGCGATGGCTCCGTAAAATGAACTTTCATTACACATTTTATGTGCTGCACTTAGCTAGTTTTCTCCCTCTATAAAGGTGGAGGTAAGGTTAAAAACGCTGAGGCCATTAGTGCCATGCTCCAAGGTTTTGATGATCACCTCTCACATCGTCTCTCCACGGAGATCAAACTGATCTATGTGGTCATTGATCGGGATGAAGTCCTGCAAGAGTTTCTCCAGGGTCTCAAGCAGTGGACTCTCAACGTCCAGGTAAAGACCGTTGTCATAGAAGCTTTAAATACACTGAATACAGGTCTTCACATTTTGATGTGTGATGAAGCACACTGAGGAACCATGCATTACAAAGTTGAGTAGAATTTTTGGAAAATCTAAAATATTAGTTATAGATCAATTATACAAACTACAGATTTACTTGAATGCAGGATTCGCGCTTAATTTACTTTGTCATGATGGTCTTCAAATTAGAGTAAGGATGAGGAAGAGGAGGAGGAGGAGGAGGAGGATGAAGAGGAGGAAATGGAAATGCAAACTGACAGTTCTGCTGATACTGTCACTGACTCAGAGAGTGAAGACAGCACAAGTGGTAATAACGTGTTAATTAGAAGTCATTTTTTGAACTTTATGACAGTACACCACTGAAAATGCTTTGCAATACTATATATATATATATTCTGTCATGTTGTTTTAGGTGTAACAAATACAACGGAAGCAATGATCGGTCCATTGAAAGTCAAAGTTCTGTGTGGTGATATCACCAAGGAGACAACAGAGGCCATTGTCAGCAGCACAAATACAACCCTTAATCTGAGCACAGGTAGGGACCCCCCCCTATGGAGGGGGTGTTTAGTATTGATTCCTCATCAGGTTAGTGCAGTGCACTATGGACTACACCCTGAAGTGAGCATTACGAATAAAAAATAATCAAAGGGCCCAATCCTAAAATATATCTGAAATACTTACTTATATTTTAATGAAATTATGTACATTCAGCATTACTCTGAAATAACTGCTGTACTAACTGATGTTTTTGCTGGAAAACAAATCAGGTGTATCTGGGGCCATTCTCAAAGCAGCAGGACAAACAGTGGTGGATGAGTGCAGTGCCCTGGGTATGCTTTCAATGCATTTTATTCCTTTGGTATTGTGCTCCCCTTTTTCTATGATAAAATGTACAGTTGAATTTGATAATGTACAGGGTGAATTTGATAACTGACTACATGTTCACTATCGCTGCCTCACAATTGCTTTAACCTTTTAACTACAACCCCCAAAGGTACCCAACCAGATGATGGTGTGGTTTTAACCAAAGCTGGGAATCTTCCAACCAAAAATATCATCCATATGGTTGGGCAGACCACTGAGATAAACATTACCAAATGCATGTACAAAGTAATGCAGAAGTGTGAAGAAAATAAGATTACATCTGTTTCTTTCCCAGCACTTGGAACTGGTATGTCAAGCCAAACCACCTAATTGCTGTACACAGATGTTTATTGTTAGAAAATATTTAGATATTCTTTAATATCATCTGTTGTAAAAAATTTTGTCTTCACAGGTGCAGGAAACTTGGCAGCTGCTGCAGTGGCACGTGCAATGATCGATGCTATCGCCAACTTTTCGATTGACTCACCAAAATCTCTAAATAATGTTCATATTGTAATATTCCAAGCAAACATGCGGTGCGATTTTGAGGATGCTTTGAAGAAATTCAAGAGGATAATTCCGAAGCCGTCAATAGCTGGTCAGTTTTATGTCGGGTATTACATAACATCAAAAACTTGATTAACAATCATATTAAGAGAACTATATCATTAACCTTTCTTTTGTGAATTTCTATAAGCAGGAGCACACAAACCAACAAAACAAGCACAGTCACAGCCAAGCAACACCAAAGCCAAACTGTGCCTTGCCACTGAGACAGCTGCTATCAGCTTCCCCATTATGGCAGTGGAGATCTATGGAAGTTCTTCTGCTGACATTGCTAAAGTCAAACAATACATAGATGATCTCATCTCCGAGGAGTGCACCAGCAAGTATGTCAACTCAAAGCATCTCGCCAATCTTCCTGAGGCTGACAAGGAAGCTATTGTAGCTCTCAGCCAAACCAACCAAGTACACATACTTGTAGCTGCTCAGGACAAGCTTACAGTGTCAGGGAAGAAGGATGATGTCTTGGATGCTGTGCTTAAAATAAACGTCTTCACCCAGAAAGCACAGCAGCAAGAGTTCCAGGAGAGTGAGGAAAAAAGAATAAGGGAAACACTACGTTGGGAAGTGGGTGCAATAGAGGCATGGAAACCACTGGATTCCAGTATTAGTTACCAGCTTGAGCTGGCCTACCACAGAAGAGAGCCAAAGCACACATACCAGTACAAAGGGAAGACCTACACTGTGGACTTCAAGGAAATGATGCGGACAGACAGCGGAGGGAATCAAAGTAGAGTTAAGAGGACTTTGTTGGCTGATTCTGATACAGGTATGTGCACATAAAGAAAATATCTAATTGGTTATATCATAGCTGGCCCTTACTATACGGTTTATGATTTTTGATAAGACTCAGACAAGCAACAATGCTCCATCAGTGAAATAAAAGATTTAAATGTCACCTTTACCTTCATGATCATAATCATTTGAACAGTGTTTGTGGACATGAGGTAACGTAATAAATTGCATATGCAATAGAGATCTCTTTGTAAAGCATGTCTGTTTTTAGCCATCTTTCTGCTCCAAGCTGCCCTGTGCCTTCAGCTGTTTTTCTTAATGCTACTTCATTCTTTAAGGCTGGCCTTTAGGCTAAATTCAGTGGACATTTCAAGAAATAACATTAAGAAATTAAGAAATAACAGCACTGACATTCTGACTGTCTCTCTTTTTCAGCCATCATCCAGCCTCCTCCAACATGGACTAAAATGGATGGAAAAGACTTGAAAATCATTATCCTTCCTTCAACTTCAAAAGAGTACCAGAAAATAGAAAAACACTTTCTGGCATCCAGCAAGAACCCACAAGACCCTAAAAATGTCCAAGTAGTGCAGGTAAACGATTCCACCGCTAACCTACAGTACAGTCAGTCTTTTTTTCCCCCCCAGGTGATCATTGTTTGCATTGTTGTCAGTTAAAGCTGACTGTTACATTTTGAGCATCCCAAGTTATGAATCCTACAGAGTGTTTTATTCCTTTGTTGGACACTTTCTGCATAACCCGTAATATCGGATTCTAAATTCGATTTACCTCGCAGATCAGTAGGATACAGAGCCAGGGACAATGGCAAAGGTATGCAGTGTTGAAACAGACTTTGGATAAAAAATACCCAAATCAGGAAAATGAAAAGATCCTTTATCACGGCACCACAAAGGACATATGCGAGAAAATCAACAAGAATGGCTTCAACCGGAGTTTCTGTGGGAGAAATGGTATGATAATTCTCTTTTGCTAGAAAGGAAAAGAGCATTACAAGATCAAATTAACCATCATTTAATCAAATTCGCAACTAAATCTTTCTGATGTGCATGCTATATAAATGGGAATTATATCTTTCTGTACTTGCTGTTGAAATGTCCCTTTTGATACAAGTGTCTGCCGAATGAGTGAATACAATGTAATGTAAAGGAAAGAGTCAAAAAGACCCAAACAAGGCCACCACTGATTCTAGTAATTCCCATGACTCTCTCCATTATGACAGTAACTGGCTACCTCAGACACACATATTGTAGAATCATTGCTCTAACCACTCTTTCCTTTTTCAGCCACATATTATGGTGACGGAACATATTTTGCCAAAGAATCATGGTACTCCTGCCAGGACACATATTCGAATCCAGATGGCAGTGGCCTGAAGTACATGTACAGAGCTCGGGTCCTGACAGGCTCTCCTTGCCTTGGGAAGCAAGGTATGAAGGAACCTGACCCCCTGGACCCCAACAACCCTCGTGCCGGTTTACACGACTGTGCCGTCGACAACCTACAGCAGCCTTTCATCTATGTGGTCTTCGTCGATGCTGGGGCATACCCAGATTACCTCATTTCCTTTAAGACATCTTGATCTGGTTTGGTTATACTCTTTGACATGTTCTCAGGGTGCAAAATATATATGCAATTTCTTGTGGACTTTTATAGAAATCAAAGTCTTAGGTTACCTATGACTAATAATTAATTCCACGATTCACCAGCGCTACAGGTTGAAAACTGTGCAACAACTGATTAAGCCATAAGACTGGCTAAATAATGAAGACGGTATGATGTCTGGTTTACTGTTTAAGATAATCACATTCCAAAACTGGCCTTAATGTTTTTCTCTTATAGTACTGTGTGAGCAAAATAATCTCATAATAGCATTTGTTGCAATCTCTACTGTTATTCTGGAAACTAAAGTCAACTAAAACAATTTCTCAAGAAAACTCAAGAAACAATAAACACACTTCACTGAAAACCACTTTCTGTCAGTGTATGACTGTATCCTATGTGAGATATTACTACATATTATTCAGAAACAGAATCAGAGCTGTATAATATTCAGCACACCTTTGTACTTTGTGAACCATTTTAAGGTACTGATAGGATATAGTAGGATATGATAGGGTCCAAAGAGGCCATGGTTCTTAAAATGAGCTCATGTGTCTTTTTCTCCTACCATCATGAACTAAACAGAACCACCTGTTTGAGCTGCCTATTGAAATACACAAGATAGAGACCACAGAAGTGATACATCAAGGCCAGATTCGTGAGGAAAAAGAATACTCCATATTCTTTTCCATAACCATGACATCATAAAGGTATCCCTTTTGAAACATGACTCCTCTCACGAACACTGCAGCAGGGTGCCTCTTCACGTATTGCTTGCAGTAGCATTTCATCAACTGTACATTTAGATTTTTATTCCAAATAAGATTCCAGTGGTTAAAAGTCAGAGGGAAGGTTTACAAAAACAGTTCTTAATGTTCCTTTTGTCAATGATTCTGGGTGTTTTTGTATATGTGTACTATTCATGTTATAAGACAAGAGTCACACAAACAATTTGGTAAAAATGCCCAATTTTTTCTACAGTACGAAATTATAACATAGTAGAGTCCATTTTATTTATTTTGAACACTTTCTAAATGAAATGTTTGGTTAAGACATGCCACAAAGAAGATGGTAACAATGGTCAGCATAAATTTAATCCCAGCGTAAAAAAAAAAGACTAGGTAACTCATCCTGACTCTTTGAAAACTTAGAATCAAATGGTGATGATTATTCTTGTTTCGTATTTGTATAAGCAGCTGACACATAAGGAACAAGTCACAAACACAACAACAACAAAAAAAAGGAGCAAAACTACCATCAGTTCTTTGTTACCACCCATTGCATATCCTTCCATTGTGTGTTTCATAAAGATCACTTTGATCAAGTTCAATAATTCTCACATTAATGAGTCACATCAAATTGTATCACAGAGCCAAATCAAAAATTTATTCAAAAACATCTTGATTATGTTCTATTGTTAATTGACACTGGTAAAGTGGCTTCCATGGTCAACTAGTACAAACATTCTATTGCCAAGGCAGTTGATGCCAAGGGGACCAAGCCTCAATATAAAACACACTGGCTATGAAAACCCCTGGCCCAACCCCCTAAGACATACTTCTCTTTATTTGGGACACCACTAAATAAAAAGCTCAATATCATCAACCACTGGTGAGATCTTCGATGTCCCCCTTATTTGCCACCCAAATCTCTGACACCTTGAACTTACAGTATGGACAAAACAGACAGGGAGGACGTCTCCTCAGTTTGACTCTGAAGGGTGAATCGAGCAGTTTGAATGCAAAGCCAACAGAAGGTTAACTTGATTTCATCTACCCATGCTGGGAAGAAGCAGAGGACTGACTTGTAGCAGATGGGGAGGGCATAACCGGAACAAAGAAAGATTAGAATCGTAGCCCTAAATCGGCATGACCCACCAGTAAGACTGACATGTACTCAACAAAGTCAAAACAGGTCAGAGATAAAGAGTATGAGAGGTGAAGGGGAGAAAAAACGAGAGAGAGAGAGAGAGAGAGAGAGAGAGAGTTATTGCACTACATTTGCTGAGTAGAATTGCCATTCCATGTATTATTGTCGTCCTCACTGTCCTCTTGAGTTCGTAGTCTGTAGATTTTGCCATCTTTTTTAAAGTCCTCTGGCCTCTTCTCCAGAACCCTTTTCCGGATAGTGTCTCTATGGGTATGAACAAAAAACCCACAGTGGAACAGTACAACATCAGAGCCATTTCCTTCTTGCCAAATATAATATCATCTGTAACCTTTGACATTTCGTAAATTTGCCCCCGATTTTCCTGCCTAATAAATGAACAGGCATCAATTTCAATGTAACTAAACATCTCAGTCGTCTATGAGACGCTGACATAAAGATGTGTCACACTGGCTGGACCTACCTCTTTGGTTCTCTGGAGGAAGCTGAGGTGGAGGCGGTTGAAGGATTCTGAGACTGGTTGCGGGGGGCTGCTGCTCCAGGGGGAGGGGGACTGCTGAAGAGGAACCCACTGAGGAACCTCCACACTGCCAACAGTGGGTACAGGATAGTCCCCAGCACTGCCCACAACCCCCCACCAGAAGACTGGACCACAGTATTGGCTGGTCGACCTGTCTGCTGCATAGTTCGAAAGTGGAAAGAGAGCAAAATTATTCTTATTTTTGAATTAGTTTATTTAACATTTAAAACACCTTATGGCGTGTTTGAGAGAAGACAGCTCTACTAGTAGGACTGTGCTGTTCATCACAAACAACCTGGAAAACATACAGGCTTCAGATGTCCAAGGTGCTTTTAGCAGAGGCGGAGTGAAAAGTTTGTAGTACCTGAGTAAAAACTAATATAAAAACGATATGCGCAGGTGAAAGCAATATGATATTTAAAAGGTGCTTTCCATTTTAAAAAATTCTGAAGGCCCCCGAAAAACGGAAGCTGAATCCACAACTAAAATACACAAGCAATCAGTTATTGGCATCCAAAAGTAGAATCACTCCAGTACATTTAGGTCAAGCTGCTCGCATTACAACAAGCATATTAGGTTCAAAGAGACACAACTACGATCAGGAGTATGTTAGGTCATAATACATAAACCCTTCATTAGGCTGTCAACTCACAGGCAACAGCACAACAGAGGCACTGGGTGCTAGCCCAAGCTCTAGTAGTGTTTTTTGCAGGTCCTCTCCTGTGAATTCCCTCCTAGGAAACATGGTCGCCAAGGAAAAGTGGCCATATCTGTTGCCCACTTCCTGTAAGGGGAAAACAGCCACCTTTAGAAATCATTTAGACTGGTCTGCAAAACTAGCCAGTTTGGCTCCTTGACAAGGGACTTTGCTTGTGAGTTCTTGCCCAATCCTGTTAGGTAAGCTAGTTTGTGTGATGATCCATAGATATTTCTTAAAGGCCGCATGACACTGAGGCACATGCGTCTTGTTTTTTATATATTTGACAAAGACATTATTTTATTATCTATCTTAGTCTGAGGGTTCAAATAAACAGTGTCAGAGCAGATCTTTATTGGCCTTCACCTTTAAAGTGGAGCAGCAGGCCAAAAGCCTACGTGTTTACCACAATCTTGGTATGGCCCACACAAAGTTCATCAAATATTTGAAATGTGTTTTAAGCCATGTCACACTCTAAGAAATGGATACTGATTTCTTCAGAGAATTGGATAGTCCTCATCTCAGTGTTGCAACATGAGAGACAGGGTGTGGATTTCTGTTTGTGTGGTTGAGTATTTAACTTTAGAGCGACTGCTGAGGGAAACAAACCTGTGCTGCAAACTGTCTGGCCTCCTGCAGCCGGGTTTCTGAAGGAAACTGGTTGGTGAAAAAGGACCCATCAGGCAGGCGGAACTGTATCCTTGCAATGGCACTGGAGAGGACAGCAAGACAAACAAAACAAAACAAACACAAACACACACGCACACACACAAAATTGGTCATAAATAATGTAGAAAGTGCCATATATTTAAGATTTTATTTTAAGATTCTATTTAAAAAAAAGAGTGAATTAATTATTACACAAGCAGTATTTTAAAATGTATCTGCTTCTCATACATGAGGCATACACTTCCCAAGACAAAAATTACACATAAAGAACACACCCACGCAAACCAATACACACACACGAGCTTCAGAGACAGCCGGAAACATTTTTAATGGGCTGTGTGATGGGGCAGTACCTCCTCTCTCTCTGGTTGGCCTCTCTCCGGGCTTCCTGCTCTGCGAGCTTGGCCTGCAGCGCCGCCTGTCTGGCTGCCTCTACTTCTTCCTGGTTCTTAGCATAACGAGCCGCCCTATCAGCACGGTCCTGTGGGAATGGATTAACACCCAGTGATCAGCTATACTCAACTCTGACACAATCCTAAACCGTAACCAGCTCAGTTCAGACTGTATTTAGCCCCGGCTTTAGTTTCAAAGAAATGCATGGAAATATCACCAAAATACTGTGTGTGCAATTACTATATGAGCTTTTTAATATAATATTGATATAGACATGTATGAAGGTACACAGCTGTCACGGAGGACTCAGATGAGGCTGCATTTAACAGCAACACATCAAAGCACTGAAACCTGTTGTAGTTTCAATCCTTCCATGTTTATCTGAATTTGAAACTGCAGCGTTTCACAAACGGGTATATAAAAAAGTATCTCAGCATAAACTTTACTTTACTGTCAGTCTGAGTGTGATGTAGTCAGTAGAGTGGTTACCAATGCAATCTGTTGTTTAACACGCTCCCGGGCTGCCCTTTCCTCTGCTTTCTCTCTGTTCCTCTCCTCCAGTAAGCGTTTGGTCTTCTCCTCCTCCTGCTTCCGCTTGAAATCCAGCATGTCTTTGCCCAGCTTCCGTCTCTCAATCTCCTTCTTTATCTCGTTCTGTCAGTGAGACAGGCCAACATCAGAAAACTTTTTTTCTGACGCTAACAATACCCTGATGGGTTTTTTTTTTTTCTCATTCCAGACAGATACACCATCTTACCAAAAACACTTCTGACGATATTAATGTTAGATATTCTTCGTACATATACTATATGTGCAATGGGTCTGCTTTTATAGCCTTTAAATCAGAGATAGATGTATTTATGGCAGACACCTCTGTCAGAGAAATATTAACATAAAATGCAGAATGTGGTTTTTTTCTCTCTCTCTGGAGATAAAGGCTTACCTCCTCTTCTCCTTGTTTCCTCTGCTCCCTTCTCTCTTCAAGTTTCTTTGTTAATCTACAGGGATTGTTTTTGAACAGAAAAACAATGTTGGGGACAGAATGGCGAATGCTCCGGTTCATACAGCAGACCCTGCTTACATTTTGAGGGTTAATATACAGGAACCACTGAAATTAATAAACCAATCAATACAGCATTTCCTAAAAACCACTTATTCAAAAAGGGAAAGTTTCTTAATTAAGAGCGTTATACAGAGCAGTCCCGTTCAACTGGGAAGTTGAGGATACCTCTCCTGACTAAAAACTCTCTCTCTCTCTGGTTAAGCCACATTAAAGAGGGTGACCCACACTCAAAACTCACCTCTGCACCTTGGCATCCAGGTCCTCCTCCACCTGAGAGGCCTGTGAAGTGTCATCAGAGGAAAGGCTTCGATCGTCACCTGGAGTTACCTGACCTGAGACTCGACTCTCCTCCTCAGTTGTGGACAGTGATTCTGCAAAACACACAGTTTGGTCAGTTCAGACAGCCAAAAAGGTGATTTCTTTGTGTTAAAAACATATAGACAACATTACAGGCTTGGCCCTCACTGGATGGGCTCAGTACTGCAAACCTGAAACTAGTCCCTAAGATACGTCTGTTAAATCTTGTGCCACTTTTTGCAAATACAGGAAACTGAGAACAGCAAGATGCAAATGACCAGAATTTCCTGGGCAGCCATTTTGGCAGAGTATGACTTGGCAAAAAGCAGTAGGTCTTTACTAAAATGCAGAGAGCTCTTACATATGTCATTTTGCCAACATCGGTTGAGAAACACAAGCTTGCTGTCTTGCTTTATACAACACCACAAAGAGGACAGAAAAATAGCCTTCAGTATAACTGTATTTACTTCTATAGCAACTTATGGTGTACGTTAAATTGTATTGGTGTGCCAATAATATTGACCACATTAAAGGCTACTGCAATTAACAACTTCATGAAGTATATGAAGTATTTCACCTACTAAATGTAGAATAATAAACTTTATATATACATATATATACACACACACACACACACACACAAACACACACAGTCACACACACACACACACACACACACACACACACACACACACATACATACATACATATATGCACACACACGTTTGTGGGGGAGATACCCTCTTAGCAATGCTGAAATCAATGAAGACTTCTCGTTATCAAGCAGGCCCTCACCTTTAGACGTGGCAGGGGTAAAGACACTTGGTGTAGCAGCAGGTTGGCTTTGAACAGGCAGAGAGTCTGTGTCAGGTGATGGCTGCGGTGCAGTCAGGTCTGAGACTGTGCTGGCAGGGCATGGAGGATCTGCACAAGCTCCTGTATCAGCATGAGCGTTAGCAACAACATCCAACTGCTGAGAGTGCATCTGTAAAGAGAAGGGAGAAAGAAAAAACCCATACATTTAAGTGCAGTCATAAAAAGTATGTGTTATGAAGTATGCAATAACTTATAGGTGATTATTTTGCCCATAAAGCTGACTTGTGTAAATACATACTGTATATGAAGTCTACTACTGTTTGAATAATGTTGACGGTATGATTGTGAGAGTGTGATCTTATTATCCTGTGCACCTCTTTGACTTTGCTGATCCTCTTTGTGAGCTCTTGAGCTGATACACTGCCAGCAATAACCTCCAGGGGAATTCCATTTTCACCTATGAAGAAACTGGATGGGATGCACACCACGGGATCTTTTGCAACTGGAATTAAGGGCTAACCACAATGACTAAATCTCACAATAGCTTCTACAATACTCAGTGGACATTCTAAAGACTTTCAGAAAATCGGACTCCCTCTAAACTGAGAATTTACCAAAAGAAAGGCAAGCAGTATTATCCTGACAGTTGAAATAAGTGCAAAACTGAACAATATGAATAAATAACTATATAAAGACAGACAGATTTTCCCTTAATAATATTAAGATTTAATCTGGAGATCCACAGTTAATAAATACAAATATTTTATTACACAGAACAAGACACACTTATCAGAGAGAACAACATTAACAAAGAATCATAAAGGATACAGATTTGGGAGAACTGGACACACGTCTCACTACACAGAAAAAAAAACTGTTGTTAAACAATGGTTACAACCACTTAAAACAACAAAATGTCTTACATTTATAATATGACAATTGTGTCATACCTCTTAGCGTCCACTTTAATTGCTACACAGCTGTTGTTTGTGGCCTCTGCTACACTGTCATCCTCCCAGCTTGACATCAGCTGTGTCGACTGCTCATCGTCTCCTAGGAAATTGGAAACGCAAACCGTTACAGAACAGGTTGAATCCTGTTGGATCTGAATGTACATATTATTCAGAAAAAGTTCGAAGTACTTCGTATGTGACAACGATGACGTAGCGTTAACACTGTGAGGCAAAGGCACACAAATGTCACGACAAATATTATTGGATGAGTGAGTCCTTACGAATGAGTCTTTTTAATTCTAAGAACATACAAATGAGTTATATCTTTCAGCGTCGTTAACCACTGCGCTAGAATAACAGAAAAATTTGCTTGTCTCCCAAAGATTAAGTTTGGTGTATAAGAATCGCCTACTCCGACAGCCACTTTACAACTGATACAGACTGGACATTCTAAATTGACACAAAAGATCGTATGTTGTTATCGTGCAAAATATTTGCCCAGCTCGGAGTAACGTTAACTTGTCTGACAAGAATGACATCCAACAATTCTGTTAGCTATCACCGAACAGCTGACTACTTGCTAGCAAACTATAATCTGGTGTTAAACACTATGTAAGAATGTCCTAAGGTGACATTATCCCTTGACAATATACATCACTGGCTGACAAAACGTAGACTTGATCAGGCATTGTTTTAACCTACAAAGCCCACCTTATTTTAATCTGCTTCCTCCTTATGAAGCTGCGAAGTTTGTGTATGTCCCTGACAAGGCCTTTTAAGCACTAATCCAAATTCAGCTAACGCTAGCAAAGACGGCTATTTAGCTGGCAAGCTAGCCTTGCTAACAAGATATGGCTGTTGGTGTTTAAATACAATCCAGAAGCAAATACCTGTGATAACGACCACAAAAATCGAGTTGTTTTGTTTAGCAGAGGCAATAGCTGCTGGTATAGATCCCTCAAACCAACGCATCTTGTCTAAACAGGCTTGATTATGTCAGTTTCTGTGAAGCAGTTCTTTGATAGCATCTATACTGACAGAGCAACTAGAACCTTCAATCTCATCACGGAAATGGATTGCAAGGCATCATGGGTCTTGTAGTTCACCAAGGCTGTGTTTAGTTGCTGATATGGAACCTTCCTGCGATTTATAGACAGCTGTCGTTTTGGAAATACTTGGAAGTTTTTCCCAGAAAACCCATTGAAAATATTTGTCCTTTACCCAGTTCATTATTTTTTTAATGGTCACCATCTTAGAGTCGATGATGAAGTGAAATCGTAGTCACACATGAGGGCTGCGAGTACACTCTGAATTCAGGTATCCAGAACCTCATCCCTAATTTCGCTTAGGCATGAATGACAGGTGACTGTAAGATTCTCGCCACATCCCCAACTGTAATATGCCTGTATTTTCATTACGGGTCATCCTTGAAATCAAGATATGTTTGTTTAAATTATTTGTTTAGTTTTAACGGACATTGTTGTAACCTCTATATATTCTTAATTTTGAAGAGATGAAACAGTAGGTGGTTGGACTACAGGGATTTTACTTTTAACCGTTCAGTTTATTAGACTCCCGGAGACAGTAATGGTACATCGCACGAGTTCTTCAGCAGAAGGTATGTAATCTGGTCTACCCTTTTCTTCCATTGTTCTGACGCCACGACCTCCCCTATGCCTGTTTCTACCAACATACGTTAATGTTTTCTGGAGTGTACCATCCGGATAAAGCACTTTTAAAGAAGACCAAAGAATGCAGTTAAATAAACTAAACGATATCTATTTTATGTAGAAGAGAGCTTGGTTGATGTAACCCCCACACCATCAAGGTGCACTATTGTTCAACTACAGCTCAATTCGGGTTCATAGCGCGATTGACCAGAAGGGGGCACTATCCCACCATATAATGTACCAGACAACCAAATCGGGAACAGTTCAGTAAGCCTGAAAAGTACAATGTAGAAATTAAATCAGAACAGTTTGATTTTTCAAATTATCAATCAGAAGATGTCATTGTTGACATTATGCTCCACTGATCCCTACCACTCTGGGAGACTAATGAATGTAAACTTGTTGTAATGCAATGCTTTGTCACAAATTCAAATTAGATCTGGTGAATCTGATGATTCTCGAGTGAACAAAGGCCTGATTTGAGTTTCATAATGAGTCTTATAATTGTGTGTTGACATGTTCAGGTAACAATAGTAAGATACTGGCATGAACCGAACAACTGGTTAAACCCTATGAAAACAACAATGGTGGAAAAAAGAACAATGTTATTTGTCTGTCGTTTCAGAGGCTAAAGGTCTCTGTATTCAGTTAGGATTTTATCTGTTAGGAAATGTATGACAATTTGGGAGCAAACTAGAGGTCCCAAAGATATAATAAAATAAGCTAAAACACTACCCAACAAAACAATTATGAGGCAGTCAGTTTATGGGTTGCAGTGTTAGCATTGCACCTCTGCACCTGTGGTCCTCAGTCCTGCACAGGTCAGTCATCACCACAAATGAATGGGGGGGGGGACTTTTTTTTTTTTTTGAAGAGCATACCAGTAAATAGTGGCTCAGGCAAGGAAGACTTAAAGTACACTGGCACTTTCTATATTTGCACTATTGCACTTCAGATCCATCCTTTCAATAAAATTATATTTCAGAGGAGCTTTTCAAGTCATCAGTTGCTGTATGTGGTTCACTCTATCCATTGACATTTAGTTTACTGCAGTCTCAGCAACTTTTGTGTTTTCATGTGTTATTATAGTTTATGAAGAAAAGACATGTTAACCAGAGCCTCGTTTGAGTGATGTCATGCCACACACAGGTCCAGTCAGCACAACACAATCATCTAAATTTTATTTGCCATTTTCCTGTAGACCATATCCTAAATTGGCTCTGTGAAGTGTCATTTGGACACAATGGTAAGCGATACTGAATTGTGTCCCTCCATGATTACTAAGCAACCCTGCATTCAGTTAGAGGACATGGTATTTAATAAAAAAAAAAAAAAAATATATATATATATATATATATATATATATATATATATATATATATATATATATATATGAGGCTCATGTCTTTGTGGCTGTGTGTCACAAAATCAAATGGTTGAGAGAAGCTGAAGAACAAAGCCTTTCAAGGACATCAAGTCCAATTCAATCAGGACGTAGTCAGCAGCTGTAAAAATGCACACCTAATGGCCTCGCCAATCTTTACTATGACTAGTGCTCTCCAGGTCTTTTTGTGCATTTGTGCTCAGTGTGTGTGTGTGTATGTGTGTGTCACAGGAGGTGGTCACTAAATTATTAAAGAATTCATCTCGTGTCCGAATTGTTCCGTGGCTTCCAGCAGTGAGTCTGGATGTCCAACACAAATGATACCATATATCAAACCATATAGCATAATCTGGACTGTTATCATTTCTGTGGCAAAAAAAGGATTTTTGTCCTTGTTTGAAACAAAAATATCATTCTTGTGCTATGTTTGCTGTTATTCTAATAGTATGAAACTCTATTAATTCTGCTGCTGCAGTAAATACTACTAAAATGATTGTACTTTTGAGTATTCCCCAATCACTACATTAAAAAAAAAAAGAAAAGAAAAAAAAAAAGGTATCACTGTGTAATTTGAAGAGCGAACAAGTGAGGGTAAATGAATGTGAGAGACATTTCTCTCCTATTATGAGAGCTCAATTTCACAGGTATCTGCCACATCAGAGGGGTTCTCCAGATGCTGACTTAATTATGCGTTAATAATCTCACCGTTGTGATGGCGATCCTTTCCACGGCAACTGGACGTGAAACTCTTTCAGATAAAGAGCAGCGGATATGAAGCCATCCATTTTAAACTGGTTCTGGCAACTGAAACTCCCTCAGGCCCAATGTGAAACATAGGTGCAGGTGGGGAGGATTTTTCTTGCGGTAAATTGCTTTGACGTTATTAGAGGGAAGAGGGGGAGGAAGAAAAAGAAAAACCTAGATGAACTTAGGGGCATTTGGAAGAATGAGGTTGGAGAGAGGTTAATGTAGCAGACAAATGGCCCAATAAAAAGACAATTGAGATGAATAGCACCTACTGCAACATTAGATAAGGCCAGGGATAAAAATGACAGGTCTGGGAGCCTGTGGCTAACAGACCTTATTTCAAACTCTAGTCATTCACATTATACCTTCATATTGATAAATACATTTTAATGGTAAGACCAAGGACCAACACTTCACAGATTTGAGGGAGAATCACCTGGTTGAAGTAAGCAATAACTCTCAGACACACACACACACTCACTGAAAAGGACTTTGTCACTTGAAAAAGTATGTTATTTGGTGTAAACATTTATTGGTTTTCAAACTGAAATAAAAATGACTTGCACCAGCAAACATCGAACAGCCTTTCAGAATCCACACATTTTCTTTGAGAAATAAAAGGAAAAAAAATATATTTATATATATCGAGTTGTATAAATGTGCAAACTGTTTTTTTTTCCAGTGACCCAGTAGGTATATAATTTAAAAAGACCTCAAAATGAAAGATTTGACATGGTCTGCCGTGAATAAGGTGGTGGTCAGAGAAGGGGGAAATAAAGAGTGGGACAACTGAAGCAGATGATGTTAAAATATGTCATTGAGAAAGAGGAGTGTTTTCATTTTCAGCACTGTCTTAAATTAAGTTAAAACCTAGGGGATGATACAGATGAGGGGAGGGGAGGGGAGGAGAGGTGTTCTCACTCGTGTCTGTGCCTGTTCCAAAATGTAAAACATTCATTGTGAAAAGAGAACCAAATCAATTATTAACTGCTGTATGAATTATTTACAAAAAAAGGTATGGGTCTTCATTTTACAGGAAACACTGAGGTGTCTTCATTTTTTCTTTTTTCTTTTTTTTTTTTTTTTTTTTTTGGAGAAAAGAGAGGTCGACCTCTGATTGAAGGCACAATGAGAGACCCATTCTGTAGAGGCGACTCTGTGATGGTCTGACCACACTGTGGGGCAAGGAGCTGGACGGGTGACTGTTTATGTGGGGGGGTGGGATGCAACTGAGCAACAGATCTAGTTTGGAAAATTTCAGATAATCGTACTAATAATATCAATGATAAATGGTAAAGCAGTTGGTTTGCTCTTTGGGTCAAACACGAGATTTAGAAACTATAAAACAAACTGAAACCAAAAAAAAAAAAAAAAAAAGTCCTAAAAAGAAACAAAAGAAGTAAAGAAAAACAGAAAGAGTACAGGCTGTACTTTGATATGTTCCGGTCAATTATCCAAAAGATAGCAGACGGGTCTAATATTTGGAACCTTGTGAGAGAATTTCTTTTTTTTTCTTAGATGGGCTGGTAAGTTCAGTTGCGTTCCTTTTTCAAATCGATAGAACATGACAAAGACAACACGTTTCCCACCCCCAAAGTGTCAAGAGATCGAGAGAGGAGGGGGGGGGGGGGAAGTGTACCCCGTCTAATCAGGCCGCTTAAGTTAGTGAGGAGAAGAGAGAGAGGGGGGAGTGATGGCAGCTGGAAGTGACTGTATGGTGTATGTGGGGTGCGGGGGACGTGAGTGAGGCATCACATTGGGAGCTGGCCCTCTCCAGATTGGGGGGGTGGGGGCTCGCAGTGTCTTTTGTATAGGGGCGAGTCTGAAGGGCGCGAGGGGCCGGCCGTGGCGGAGAGGCCCCCGTGCCACCTGTCTGGAGGGGAATGTGAGCAGGACTTTGCAGGTGGAGGCTGGGTAGCGGTTGATGATGGCGGAAGAGGGGGGTTTGGCGCGTTCACCGTCGGCTCTGTGTTCATGGGCCCCTCTAGGGGACTCGTGCATACGGTCCGGCAGCCAGGTGACAACATCGCCGGACCTGCACAGCTCCCCCACAAGTGAGTCAGCCTCCATCTGACTGATGCCTTCCGGCAGGCCAGTCACCTCCAGGACTCTCCCATTTACTGCCAGAAAAGGGGAGAAATGAAACAATGAAAGCTTTTGATCATTTCACACACTGTAGGATTTGACATGTCTGACTGAATGGAGAGAAAGAGAAACAATTTGCCTGAGCAAATCAATTCAAACTGTAAAGTACTACTGCTGAATCAATATCGAGACAAAGTACTACACAAAAGGACCCAGTGAAGTGGACAAAATCACAGAGCAAAATAATCTATACTTCAAAATGTGAATGTATTTTCTTAAATTAACATGCATAATATTTACACACACATGGCATTTACGTTGCAAAAGTACCTTTCATGTACAGCTTGTTTGTGGGTGGGAGGCCAGACAGACATTAAGAGCTTACTGAGGCACATAACTGAGCTCTCGTCTTAATGAGCTGTCTCCTCCCTACCATTACCTGCTTCACTCACACTGAGATCTGTAGACAGCGCTTTCCTTGGCTGTTTCCTGCCCCGACTGCCATGTCGCATTCCCGCAGGACCCTGAGGGAAAAATTAGAGGGGGGGGGGGGGGGGTGTTAGTGTGATTCATCTTCACCTGTGAGGTGTCGAGGCTGGGGAGTACTGTAGACAGCTCTCAATCTGTCCAAAACACTCAGCTTTATGGTGTCTGCAGTCAATCATTTGTGATGGATTATGCAACGAGTCAATGATGGACACGAAAGAGACTATCTGATAGTCACTTTATTATTACATTTAAATTTGTTTCATTTTCCCACCAAGTATCTGTCCACCAAACCTCTTCTGCACTACTTTGCGTTTTGTTGCCACAATTTAAACTCTTCACATGCAGGGATGTTACACATTCCTGAAGCTGGACTGTCAAAATGATCACATGACATCATATAATTCAGATAAAATAGCCAGAGGATAGCGCTGTTTGGCTGTGTTACTCACCTGATGACTGGGGACCATAGGGGGAGCATGAAGTAAAGGCGGACGGATTGGGGGGTTGTACTGGAGAGGCTGTCCGAGAAGGGGGTACCGTGTATCACCTGTGAAAATATAAAGACCTCAGAATCACAAACCACAATCAAGTCAAAACCCACTTTACCCAGCTTTACATTCTGGTAAATAAAACGGGCTCAGTGTTTCAATGCTTTAAAAATGAGCTAAATTAGCCAACTTAGAGTCTGATAAACAAAACCTGAATGCCAGAATTAGCCAGACAGTGCTTACTTACCTTGTCCTGGGACAAAGGATCTGGAAAACTGAGGCATGATGGGAACTGTGGTTAGGCCAGGACGGATGTTCTTCACATTGGTCAGGTGGGAGGGGGTGGGCGACTGGGCAGGGGAGGTTGACGGACTGCCCAGCTGTGGACTGCTCTGTAAGTCATAAGAGAATGGAGCACATGATCCACTGACTAAAAGTGTACACCACGTCAATAATTATATAAGTCAACTATTATACAAGTCCTAGACAGAGAGAGTAATCTTTACAACATTCTACTCTCATTTCTACATATCAGTTTAGAACAGGGTGAACAACTGATGAGGACGTAAGTATATCCCTCGGCCTAGAAATAGAAAGTTGTGTGGTGTGAATGGCGTTCCATCAGCACACTAAAGTCAAGAGGACTGGGAGCTGTGCCTCTCGATGGCTGCAGCCTTTGTTTTCTGTCCTCACCTGTGAGGTGTCAAGGCTGGACAGCTCTGTAGATTTCTGGCTCCTTTGATGATCCAGACTGTAGTACTTGTTGTGTTTCCACTGCGGAGGCGAGTGTGCCCGCGGTTGCTGGGCTGGAGGTAACGTCAGCTGCATCATGACCATGCCACCACCGGGGGGTGGAGGAGGCACGCCTGCGCACACATAAAAAAAAAACGTTTGAAAACATTCCGTGAGGAACTTGCGGTATCGGTGCCTTGACGCCTATGGTGGGCTAACAGCTTCATCCATCACTCATGTTCACTGACAAAAAGCGGAAGCCAGCTGTCATGATTACTCAGTCAGTTTATGCTAATCCCAGCAGTGGCGTGTCCGTGTTCACACAGGTATAAAACTAACAAATATTCACAGAGAATACCGACAGCTAGGTGCAGAGAGCTGAATGCAATTATGTGGGCGTGTATAACAAAGCGGAGCTTATTACTGATGTGATACAAACAAATTCACTTTCCCCTCTTTGACTGTAAAATTCACAGAACAGAGCACTGGTGCATATCCAACACGAGGCCTCATGCATAAGATATCAAAGAATTCAGGATCGCTTTAATTCGAGCTATTTTTTGCTCTTATTATTTAATCAATTTGCGATTATTTACTACAGAGCTAGAACAAAACCATATCGTGTTCAGTCATCCTCTGAGTGCAATGCATTCATCAAATTATGCATGTTGTTAACCTCAAACTGCCTTGTATGTAAAGATTTCCTACTCATTTAATATTTTAAGAGGCTTAACACTACTGTACAAATAACTCAATGCTGCCTGGACACATACTGTGCATCTGAAGAATGGCCCTGCTATGAATGTTTAATCCTATCTAAAAGTTAATATAAGAGCCATCCAATTAATTATGTTTGGACACAACGGAGGTTAGAGTGTTCCTGAAGCCCACACTTGACCTCATTACAGACAAGCTCGGGAAGCTTGCTCTTCTTTCAGTAATTACGTTTTGCCAGTCCCTGAAAGTAAACACCAGTTACAATTCACTTCTGGGGGAGTTGGCGCAACAAATATTTAGTCAGGACAGCAAAATTAGTTATTGTCTGATATTCTTTTCCTCTCTATTACGCTGTCTTAGTCAGAAATACGAGGACTTTAGCGTGCTGCTTTTATATACAGCTCAAGACAGGAAAAAAAAAAAGACGGAGGTAGGCACGGAAATTGGGCTTTCCAAACTCCACCCTCATTCGGCGGTGGCAAAATGCTATCAGCATGCCATGACCGTTATCTGAACTTAACTGTAATCTAATGGTGACTGATAAATCACGAGGAGAAAAAGAGAGTCAGAAACAAAGTAGGCGAACGGGGGTCTAATTATCTTCCAGTCTACACAGCATTACCACCATCAAAACAAAATCAAGGGGCATTAAAAACGGGCATTTTTATTCTCTTGAATTCGCCGAGACAGGGGTTAAGAGAGCGTTTCTTTTCACTTGATAATCCCCGCATGAAATTAAAACATTTCGACCACTGGCTTCCGAGGGAAAAGAAGGGTGAAAATCTAATTTTGGGATTTGAAAGGCTGTTTTCCTTCTTCTCTTTTAATTAGTTATTAAAGACAGAAGAAACAGAGTGTGATGGAGAGATGGAGAGAGCGATGAGAGGGGCTTGCCGCAAGAGGCAATTCACATTAATGGCGGACACATAAAATGGCAAATTAGAATTAGAAGACCCATGAAGGCCCTCTTCTCTCTCTCTCTCTTTTTTTTTTTTTTTTTAAAGACGGCCGTAACTGGGAACAAAGCAGGGAAAGAATTACTTTTTAATTACCACCCCATATCAGTTCAATAATTGGATCGTTAAGACTGGAGAGTGTAATTTCAATTAGCACCTTAAAGCCTGCTGGCGAATTAAATGGAGGCTACAAAGGTCGAGGCACGGGATTCTTTAAGCATCTACATGACTACCTTTTTCTTTTGTTGTTACCAAATAATATGCTCTTGGCCTCAGAAATGAGAAGCACCCCTCCTTTCCCCTTCCTTCGCCCAGAACATTCATTGAATCAATTCAATCCACTTTGATTTGTGAGTGAATATAGTGGGTAGTCGTTTCTCCAGACGCCCCGTTCCTTTGTTGAGCCCCTCCGTTTTAATTCCAGGGTTTGGAAGCGAGGTGCCAGCGCTCTGTGTTTAGCACTGTGAGATTGGGGGGCTGTATTGTGTGTGCTGAGGTGATGTGAGGATTAAGAACAAAGAGGGTCGAACAGAAAGGTGGAGAAGAGAAACGTGAGGGAGGAGGGGGAAAAAAAAGCAAAGGGATATAACACATATTGTGTTGAAAAGGTAACCTGTCAAAAACTGTAGAACTGATTAGACTACATCAAATACAAGTGGTGCAATACACAGATGGAGGTTCATTGATTTTTTTTTTTTTTTCCCTTACTGTGTTTCTTGTAGAGACTGCAATCAAAAATCTGTGTATGTGTGTGTGTGCCTGTAAATCTATTTCTGCATCTACAGACAGACATAATATAAACACATATATATGCACGCCCACATTTTAAATCTACGTCAAATTATTAGCATCAACTCATCGAAAGGTTCACTTCAGAACGCATAAACACATAACACTAAATCCCAAGGAGGAAAAATTAGATGGAAATATCTCTGATCAAGCTACAAGAAAGAGGGTTCAAATTTATTTAAAAAAAAAAAAAAAGAAGAAAAAAAAGCAAACCCATTTGTTTCATCCACAGCCCATAAAAACATATGCACAAAGACAAACGTGATGGCAGAGACGGAGACTGTGGGTGAGTTATAGGTCATTTTGGGCTTAAGCACCTGAACACTGCTGGGCAGGAATCTGTTGGGAGCCACAGGGGGACGACGTCCGAGGGAACGGCATCTGTTCGCTTCCTGGAGGGGGCAAGAATCCCACAGAGGAGCTGCGGACAAACACACACACACACACACACACACACACACACACACACAGAAGACAATATTACCTTATATTTCCTGAAAGCCGAGGTTGACTTAATTCAATTTAACAATTCAGCCTGAATGTAATTCCAAATTTCTCTAACTGTTTTAAACTGAGAAAAATTGTAAATGCTGAGAACTCTGGGAATCAATACAGCACAGTTCATCAGAGCTACTTTAAATATAGTTACTGTAAAGCCACAGGAGAGGTACCTCGAAAATCACTGCGAATCTAATTGCCATGAACTAAAACAAAAACAAATAAACAGAACAAACATTTATCATCTATCACTATAACCAATTTCCAGTTACCTGCTCCCCTCCCCCATCTTTCATGGATTCTCTATACTGACTTAATAAGGACGTAAGAAATGTAGTCTGTGATGCACTAGCCAAGTCAGAGACGCAGCTGCACCCTGAGGAATAGGCCCGTCTGCACACTGGCTCATATGAAGGATGATGTGGGGAAGAGAGAGCTCTCCTCGTGGGACCTGCCGCTGTTATATTAAGACTCGCTGGATACCTAGTCTTATAAATCATCTCCAGCATGCCCTACTAAAGTCGAAGAAGCCCCAAGAGAAGGCAGGAGAACGTGAATGTGACCTCTTCCTTGCCTAGCTATGCTGCCCAACCGGAGGCAGCTGTAAGTCTGACCTGTTTAAGCGGTCCACACACACACTCATACAAAAACTCTTACAGACACAAAAAGAAATGTGAAAAATCTAAGTGACTACTAAGATACGCTTAGCAATTAAGACTTGGAATGTTCTAGATGAATAAGCTGTTTGGTACCTCATGGTATTCTGTTGGTTGGGCGGGATAACACTATAGTAGACCTGAATGCCAGACGCTGGCATGGGCCCCTGGTTAGACTGGTTGGGGATGATGATTGGCTGTTGATATGTCTGCTGGGGCACACCCTGGGAACCTTGAGGCATGGATACCTGTAGAGACATTACCAAAGGGACACAGGATTCTTAGTCTTGCTTAACTCAAATGTCAAATCACATCACATCGACCCTGTGTTGAATCTGCGCAAAGGAAACACTGGTTTTAATCCCAAGAGTGTCACGGAAAAATATTAAATTTGATAACCATTTTAAAAGAATGTTTTGTTTGTACCTGATAAGATGGCATGGAAGAGTACTGGACCATCATGCCTGGCATTTGACTTCCCATATTGCTATGTTGGCCACTGACAAGGGCTTGACTGGGTGGCTGCTGGACCATGGTCTGGTAGCTCTGGGTTTGATTTGGCATCACAGTTTGATAACCTAACCAAAAAAAAAAAAAAAAAAAGAGAGATAAACACAAGAGAGAGAGAATGTAAAAACAAATGTTAAAAAAATGCCTGCAAATTAAAAACTGGTGTCCTTTATGACATTTGTTGTTCACATTAGTCTTATCATACTTCGCTACTTATTTTATACATATTTTATACTTTTATTATTCAATTGGTCGTTCGTATCTGCTCTTAGCACAAGTTGCCATGAACATGACTGGTATCAACCTGAATAATAATAAAGTCCAGCCAACCTCTGGGACAATAAGGCGGCTAGAATCTAACAGCAATATAAACAAATACGGCCCACAAACGGTGGGGTACCGCATCAGAGTATGATGTATAAAATCCTTGCTTGAAAGCCAGATGCTTGTGTACAGTTGCCGAAAGACAGGCGAGTCTTACATGTCTTCAGTTCACATTTGGAAAAAGGACTGTATCTGTTCAGTGCATGTTAGCTTATGACTCCCGTCCTCCCAGTTATTACTGGAACCACGCCAGGGATTGGGCTGCATGTAATGTACTATTTTTTTTTTAAAAACTGCAGATCTACCAGAGTTCCAGTGTAATTTGAACAGCCAAATGTGTGTGTTCCTCTCTGTGATCACTGACTGTCATCCACTGACTGTCATGGGCAAGTTGTCATGTCTTTGGTCATTAGTTTTCTGTAACTTAATTTTACTGACCGGTTATGTTTCATCACTCTTCATGCTGCTTCCTACAAAGCTTTCACCATTAAATATTTTAAAACATATTATAATTGATGACCAGGAACTAATGGTCCAAAAAACAACCGTACCCTCCTGGTGACACACATCAATAACAGGGAAGAAAAAAAAAAGAAGGTAACTACGACGGCTGCATTAAACACATTTTCTCTCATTTAAAAAACATCCTCCTTAAAAAAGACAGGGAAATGTACGCAAGTGTCAAGGTTATCAGGGAGAGCTCATCGCCCAGTGATGGTATCAAAAAACCCTCTCGCAGGGGGAGGGACGCGGCGGGAAGACTCAGCAGGAGGCCAGTGAAGGAATGGCTGAAGGTAGGGGTTTGGGTAGGGGGAGGGGAGGTGGAGGGTGGTTGGGCAATTTTCAATTTCTCCTGGCTTTTGGCCAGAACGACAGCAATCAATTTAGTTCAGATGAGAAAAGAAGTGGGACAAAAGGAAATGGATGGCCCCCGGCAGGGGGAGGCGACAAAGGCAGGCTATTTATAGCCCAATTCTCTCACCTCCACTTAGAAACTGAGCATGAAGGGAATATAATATTAAACACTTTCTCTTCTGGCCGACTGAGTAAAGAAAGAGAGAGAGGGAGAGAGCAAAAAAGAGAGCGAGGACAGAGAGAAGGAAAAAAAAAAAAAATAATAATATTCACTTGACTCCCCTGGACGGCGAGTGTTTTCAAAGGCACCGGAGTAGCTGCTTGCAAGGTTGCCTACTAAAAAGGTTGCACTGTCAGACGCTTTGCGATAAGATTTGAGGTAAGGAGGGAAAAAAAAAAAAAAAAAAGAAGAAAACTTCTACAAAGCCTTTTTCTTCTTGTTAAAGCAGATATTCTGTTACTTCCCCAGGCTCTCTCATTTTTCAAAACTCTCCGAGACTCCTCAGGGGTTCGCGCTCCTCATCCATCACTTCCCTACAATCCATTCCCATATTTTTTGCAAATTTTCCTCACTGAAAACAGTGTATATTTTGTCTGCTGGATTCAACTTAACATTACGCATTATTTACTCCCTTCAGGTCTTTTTGTGTTTCGCCTTCATAACACAAGTTCGTTCATAGAAAGACTAAATTTTTTCACAAATCACACGTTCATGGATTCAGTCATTATGCTTCGGGGAGACGAGAATAAAATCGGGTTGACATTTCGATGACTGACACTACAAAGTTACCAATCTGGGCCAGATATAAAGTTGACGATTCAGGATGAGTCAGAAGCCAAACTAGGGCGAATGGCTGGCAGAGGCGAGATGAGGGAATTAACATTAAAAACAGCGTTATTTTTGAAAACCCACACAGGGCGACCGAGCCTTGTGAGACTCCGTCACTGACTCGGGCCCAGATCGGACAGATGACCTTATGAATGTGATGATTCCACTGCAGGGGAATAAAGACAGGTAATTAAATGGTGGTTGGAGGGGGGGAGACAAGTTCGCTTCTTCAAATGCAAAACCCGGTGAAGTTTAATAGCTGCGGGCTGATTAGGCAGTGTGCACACGTAAGCTATAACCGGCCAGGGAGTCGAAGAGGAGGGAGGGGCTGAAAAAGAGACCGGTTCACTGTGAGAATCTTAGGGCCTCTCAGACAGTGCCCCGGCCCCGCATTCAGCCGCTCTGAGTCAACTCATCCTCAGGTCAAACAGAGTGAACCCACAACTGCAACTTCAGTACAACTAGATCAGACAAGCACCCATCAATAACTCCCCATAGATAAATAATATGAGAAGAGTTGTTTCATAACTAAATTATTAGGTGGTAAATGGTAATTGGTGGCTTTTTAGTGGTGACCTAGCGAGGAATTAGTAGAATCTGATCTTGTACTACATCACATCTGTATATCCTGCTCAGGTAAATCAGGTGAGCAGGATCATTAACATATATTAACCAACGCTGCTCTTCAACTATAGCGTATTCAGAAGTAGAACCACGCAGTGTCAGAATTCATAAGGACCGCCAACACGGACACACCAGAATGTTGAGCGAGCGCCTATTTGCCTTTCAAAGAGTCAGCTGGCTCTCTCTTAAAGGTTCTCCCCGGATCTGCATGCAAAGCCTCAAAGCGATAAAGGATTCCTTTTAAACTGAAAAGAACGCTTTCAGGCTTCAGCTGAACAAAACATCTGTCTTTGTGTGTCAGGCAATGAACAATAGCCAGGCTAACGCAGTGGGGGAGGAAACAATGCAAAATGTGTATTTGATTGGAGGTGTTTATTGTGTAGAGGGGGAAAGGGCAACACAATGCACCTAGCCTGTGTGCTAAAGCGCTCGCTGTTGTAATTAGCTCTCGGCTCGGCTCCCCTGCCCCTGGGGCGCTGCCTCATTTCCTTAGACAATTCTTTTGTGTGCCCAACAGAAGAGCGGGATAACCGGAGACGACAGAATGACGAGACAGATAGAGGGTGCACTGAACCAGAGAGTGAGAGAGACAGAGAGTAAGAGAGAGAGAGAGAGAGAGAGAGAGAGAGAGAGAGTGAGAGTGAGAGTGAGAGAGAGAGAGAGAGAGAGAGAGAGAGAGAGAGAGAGAGTGAGAGAGAGTGAGAGAGAGAGAGACAGAGAGTGAGAGTAAGAGAGAGAGAGAGAGAGAGAGAGTGTAAGAGAGAGAGAGAGAGAGAGAGAAAGAGCCGCATATAAAGCCGCATATAAACAGAATTCAAAATAAACATGAGGTACAAAGCAGGAGCAAAACACCGAAGCTCACCGCACCGTTTATGAACGGTCTGTTTCAAACATGCGCATAAATGAACAATTTCCAAAATTTTTCCCAGTTTTAAACTTGATACATTTTTTCTTATCTTATGCTTACCATTTATGTACAAAAATCACCAGTGTTAAAAGGCACAAGTAAGATGTTTAACTTCTAAGTTAAAATTCAGAATAAAGTTGCAGTGTGAAGTGAACTTCTCCCAGGACTTAAAGTATTCAGCTCTTAGAGTGGGCGGTTATGTTGTAGAGATAGAGATTGTCAGTGGGCAACTCTGTCTTCAGACTGAGCTTTACCTGGCTGTTGGGCAGGCGGGGGTGGGGGCATGGGCTGGCTCTGCGGGCTACTGTACTGCACCGTGCCCACAGGCCGATACTGCTGGTTGGAGAGAGGGTACTGGCCTGGTGCACAATAACAAGCTGGCATCTGCGCAAAAGAAAAATGGCATACATCTCAATGGTCATTCTTTTTTACTTCAGCTTTCTGACACCAAACCAAACAAGTGATACTGACAAAACGTTACCAGCGAGAAGGAGAATAATGAGACTTTCATAAAACTGGTGATGGGATCAGAGGTTCTACATGTCAAGCTCAGGGGACAGGACAGTGAATGCTTGAGGAACATAACTGTACAGAAGAGGGAGGGAACATACTTGCTGCATAGGCTGCTGCATGTAGCCCTGCTGCTGCATGACTGGCTGGTTGACGGGAGCAGGAGCCGGCGTGGGATAGGTCTGGGCAGTGACGGGCTGCCCGGGGGAGGACACCATGTAGCCACCTTGCTGCGGAGGGGCCTGGAGCACCACGGAGGACGGGTACATGGCAGTGTGAGCATCGCGGGCCTCCCCAGAAGGCTGTCGAACCAAGCTCATGTGGCTGAACTGGGCTCCCAGGTTATCTTGCTAATGGTTCACACACACACACACACATGCATAAAAAACAAGACTCGTTCACAAAACCAACTCTGATGCATTTAGATGTGTTATAAGTGAAAAACATATTGATAAGCTAGATCAATTTTAAGTGGACTGCGACAAGTCAGTCTACAAAACAACACCTAAAACACCTTTAATTTAATTACTACACTTGTTTCACATGGTTGCAACCCGTTCCTACGTGCATTAACAACTTTAAGCCTCAGAACCTAATTACTAGTCTCTATCAATTTGTTTTAGCTTTTTTCCCCCCATTAGGCGTACGTGGGGTCTCGCTGCACTTCTATTCATAGAATATTAACTTCAACATCTGCTTCAACAGATTAATTATTCAATGCCATCCCCCACTCTTTTAATTAGTCATTAAGGGATGTTTATTGGTAGAGAGAGGTCAAAAAAAGAGAGGTTTACAGAACACATGACAGGTTCAAGAAGGAAAGACAGACAAACAGAGTGGACAGAAAGTGACTGACTTGTTCAATTTAATCATTGATTATGGTTGAGCCATGGAACGGTTTACTAGGATAAAAAAAGAATTCCAGGCTTCCGGGTTTACAGAAAAAGCTCAAGTGAGTGTACTACTAGGGGAATGCTACCCACAGATTTAAAGATAAGACCATTTTTAGGGTTAAAATACACAGCCACAATCAGAAAATGATACTGTGCCGAGACTAGATTATTCTTTTTAAGTTGTTTTATACAGAAGGGAGGGGATTTTAGTTGACTATGGAAATCTAACTCGAGACTAGTATCATTAATTTGGGAAACTTTGCTTGCACCATTCATTAATTTTTTTTTTTTTTTTTTTTGCAAGACAGCTTCTCTATTTTTTATTAAGTAGAGCCATCCATCACAGAGTCTTCATAAAATGATCTTATTATATTCAAATTTAGGCCCACTGGCATTCATCAAACACCATGAAATAAAAACATGACAATGCTGATCCTTCTTTGAAGGTTTTTTTGTCCCCAACAAAGATTTCTGCTAAAAGCCCTCCGAATTATTTTCAGTTTAACTTAAAAAACCTCAAATGCTTAATAACAGCCAATTGTGTGACTTCTTTTTATGAGCATGTCAGTATTCAGCGTGTTATTATAAATTTGCAAATGTATGTAAATTGTATGCTGATGATTAAGGTACAGTGTGAATTAGGAATTGTGTCTAATTACTGCAATACCTTGTAGCCCTATATAAATGACTGCCTTTAAAAACTGACCTATGACAAACAAGAGACACCTAAATAGGTGAGTACCAACATGTATAATTTTGCCTCTTATTAAAAAGCATCAATATAAATTGGTCCGAGACCAGTGATATTTTATATCTCCCTTTTCGTCCTAGAGACTGAGCTGAACTTCATTTTGTTAATTATAAACGTATCAGCCAGTCATTTTTGTTGTGGCTATGATTTCTTTAAAAAGGATCCGCCTCGTGAACTCTTGAACACGACCTGATTTCAAAGCCGAGGATCATGCAGAAAGAGGATTAAAACTGCTCAGATGTAGGACGACGGGACTAAAGGTACGAGAGGGCTGGATGACGGGGACAGGGACAGAGGGGAAAAGAAAAGAAAAGAAAAGAAAAAGAGAGTGGTACCACAGTGTATTGTTGGTTAGGGGAGACGGAGAGGATCTGTGGTGGGTAAGACACCGCCGAGTACTGCACAGGCTGAGTGGAGGACTGGAGGGGCCGCAGAGGCTGAGGAAGCAACAGATGAAGGAGAGGACAGGAGGAAAAGAAAGAGATGAATGGGTTTAGTCAAAAAGATGGAGAAGATGGAAGGACCTGGAAGAAAAATATACACATTCACTAGTTCCAGAGAAAGAAAGCATACACATGCCTACAAGGAGAGAAAGAAAATAAAGCTAGGACAAGGGTAAAGAAGCCAATGAAGTGTTGTTAACCACACCAATAAAAACGTTACCGATAAAAGTACACGGCAAAAGGCGTTAACACAAGACCATCAAAGACAAAAGAGATTAGTAGTAATCACTTGCTGTTTTAATAAGATATCCATCTAATTACAAACCTCATTGAGTTGGACCCATCTTGCCTTGATGGAGTCAACACTGGGCAGGGAAATAGGTACACTGTTTGGGGACCAAGGCGGCTGTTTTTTTTTTTTTTTTCTCTTCCCTAGCATGGGTGCCCGTACCAGAAAGGTCAAATCAATTTGACCACCTTTGCATTTCATTAATGAAGCTCATGTCCCCACTGCCCCTTATCTGGGGCTCGTCATGGCGACTGGGGACGGGAATCTTAAACGGCTAACAGATTGTCATTTCTAACTAAATGGGCCTCTATGAACGCCAATGACTCCCATCTGGACACTGCAATGCACCTCGATTGTGATCCTTAGCGCATATGCGCCTGGAAATTATTCACTGTGACAGGGTGAGCAACTCCTGTTCCCGAGGGCGCAATTGCTACAGGTTTAATCTCTCCTTAATAGCGACCAAGCTACCTGGGCCATGCAATTAATGACCCCCAGGGCTCAATAACGGGCTGGCAAGACGAGCGGCATTGGCCAATTTCCTCCATCTCTCTCTTTTAATTGACTTAAATGATACATCTAGCTACTGGACTCCCTCACTCTTCTGCCAAAACAAATTGTTAACTTGATAGTGAACTTATCCTGTGCTTTGCACGGTCTTGAGAAAGCACATTGCATGACTTGGAAGTTGTATTTAATAACTGCACCCTGCAAAACTTAAACCTGTCCGTTTTCATGTCTAGTTGTGAATGGGAACAGAAGGTTTGGCTGAAAGACTGGTGCACACACCTGGGAGATGACGTGATTGGCTGGTTGGTGCGGAGGAGGGCCAGGCAGGGGTGGAGGAGGGGGCAGGGGTTGCTGGGTCCTGCCTGGCTGTGGAGCAATAGTGGGATTGTACACCACGGCACTACCGTCTGCGTTCACAAATGGCTGGCCTGTAGGGAGAGACAAGAAACTCAAGACAGGCTGAGTAACACCACGGCAGAGATTTCAGATATCTCTATTCCAAACAACTACTGTCAGGCAAGGCTCACATAACAATAACAAAATGTGTATTAATGTCACGTAGCCAAATGGTTCAGTCAATTAATGCCCTTTAATAACCAAGACTCTCTGGAGGATAATGAAGAGGCTTGGAATACACTGAAATGTGTCTGTGACCTTACTTATTTTCACCCCTTTACTGAAGTCTCAGGGCTTGGTTAGTATTAAAACATTCCCCTTGATTTTGTGAATAGCTCTATGTGCATTCATAGGTGTTGTTCTTTTGCATGAGACAGTTTGTGACTTTATAAATTCCCTGCACAAAAATGGCATCTGTGCACTGGAGAAATGAAAACAACTTGCTCTGCTGTGTGTAGAAAAGTTGATATAAAATGATCTAATCAAATCCACATGACCTGTAGTCTCAACTTTTATTCTACAAAGGCAAAGAGAAATTCCTAGGACAAGTCCCTTAGCTTCACATAGTCCTTCAATTTTCAGTTTGAAACTGGAAACATACCAATTACTAATAAATATTAATTAAAGTGAAGTTTTTTTTTTATTATGGTTTAATGGCGCAAAGGACAATCGTAAATACAGAGACACAAGCCTTGATTAATTCAGGACCCAAAGTAGGCTTGCAGACTATCTTAACAAAGCAACCACATCACTGAGTAGAACGGGAATTCCCAAATTTGCATTCAAACTTCATATGACCACTCAAAGACCCTGAAATAAGTCCCCTCGAGTTTTGAACCGTACTTTCCCCAAAATGAATTCCCGGGGCTTCTACACTTGTGAAAAATTTCCCTTTTCCCAGCTCCTCAAAAAAAGGTCAATAAGCAATTACACAGTCGGACTGCTTCTCGAAAATATATTAGTACCAGCAATATACCCAGTCTTATCAGCCCTGTGCATATTTAAGGACGAGACGAGAAGGACAAAGTGAGTAGGAATATATTATACATCAAAGGCCAGATTTTCAGTTTCTCTACACTCAATGACACGTACAGTATCGGCCCATTATCCGTTTCCCAGCGACACTTCAGGGAATTTGTGTAGGCTAATACCAGATTTATCAATTGTAGCAGACAGATATCGTATTTCAAAGTGCTGACTGGTGGTTGATGGTTGAGCATATGAGCTGCATCATTAGACAGGGACCCTGAGTGATTCAGTGTTGACACGACGCATTTAACCAGTTATGCTCTTACTTTTTCAAAACACAATCAAGGCAAAGTAGAGGCTTCTAATTATCAACACAAACGCTGAAGAAAACCCAGGCTCTCCAGATAGGTAAACACATTCATAAAATATAACGCCTCTGTGCATCCTTCACAGACTAGCACCCCCCTCCCCTGAGCATACCGCATCCAACTCCTTCTCTTCTCCCCCATGAGACACAGTGTATCCAAGCCCCATCATATCTTAGAAAGTACCACACTGAGCAACACAAGAGAAAGCACTGCATGGAACGGTTAATCTGAGTGAGCAGAGACAGTTAGGGTTAGAGTAGTTTAAAGAGTAAGTAGAAAAAAGTTTGTCCCAGCGAAAAATAGCCAAGAGGCTCCTTCTGACAAATCTTGAAAGTGGTGCGCAGGTTTAAGTCATACTGCGTGCTCACCGCTACGTCAGCTACAGAGGAATGGGGAGTTATGAAAAAGCTCACACCAATGCAGTCTTTTCAGGTATATGATGGAAGGGGCTTGAGGGAAAGAGGGCTGTTGAAATTGGATCAGGATTGGGCTCTTTACTTAGACCAGCAAGCCTCCTTGGAGAGTACCAACCTGTGTGGGGGTTGACCAGGACACTCCCAGGCGGTATCCCCGTGGCTTCCAGCGGAAGCAAATAGTAGCTAGTGTTAGCCGTGGATGCCGGCGGACCGCTCCTGCCGGCCTCGTAGGACACAGTGCTACTAGCACTGATGGCAGGGTAAGCCAGCGGCGCAGCGTGGGCCGACTGGGTTAGACTCAAGGTAGGTAGGGGCGGCAGGGGGCGAGAGAGTGAACCCGTAGACGAACCTACGCTACTAGACGACTCAGAACCTGGGGAGGGAGGGAGGGAGGGAAGGAGGGGGAACGAGAGGAAAGCTTAAACTACATACAGAGCAGAGACACCACGCTAATCGAGCCAAATAATGGTGGGGCAGGAATCGATGAGACATGCGTGAAATCAAAGGGGGCAGTGGTGGGCTGGTTTAAGGACCAGTGTGGTAATAAGAGTGACTTGAATTCATTGGATTTTATGAGCTGGGTAAAATGTTAGAGAGAACAATTCTTCTTAACTATCTACAGTATATGTGTCATCTAAACTGACTACATACATTGAAAGTTTGGAAGTTCCGCTATTTTTGTGAGGTCACAAATGATTTTTCATACGCAACTAATTTTCTTTTCTAATTACCTCTGGGATCAAAGCAATGAAAAGAGATAATGATTTTATTAGTGATGAATGACACATTAATTAATTTTTTGATTAATGTCTAGGTTAATTTGGCAATTCACTTTGTTTTTAATACTAAACTGGATTTTTACTTTGCATATCAGAGAGAGTAAACCTGTTAGTAATGAGAAAACTTCAACTTCTAACTTTCATAGTCTGACAAGATATCACAAACATACAAGCATTTGATAATGTCAAGGGATGAGTAGGAGGGGGCCTTCACTGTCTATAAAAATGAGAGAGATTAGAAATGCTAAAACTGACCTCATATAACTGGGGTAAAGAACGCTGTCGCCCAGAATACAGTTTTTATGACCAATGAATTCATATGGCAGGAAAAGACAAGTTCTCAAGAATGTTAAATGAGTGACAGATTCATGTGTTGAGTGGAACACAACATGTGTTGAGTGGAACACAACAATGTTGAGCAAGCCAGAACATGTGACCCCATAGCAAGCACAAAAATAATCAAATAAATAAATCTATGAGTTCTATGAAAAGCAGGCAACTACCAGAAGTGTGAAGCACACAATAAGGAAAGGTGAGGAACGTAAGCAGACTCCATCTTGTGCTGCCCAGTGACACAAAGAAAAATCTAAGACAATGATTTAAAAAAAACCATAACAAAACAAAACAAAAAAAAAAAGACAACAAAAACACACAGCCTTGGTGAAAACAAAGAAGAAAAATGCAGCCAGATATACCGTCATATGCTTTCATACAAGCACAAGTCCAATCAAAGAAGCACTTATTTCAACAAGTCCAGACCGTGATACTAAAAAAAAACAACTAAATAAATGAGTATCAGTGGATATGATGGATTAATCAAATTAGAGTTCACAAGTCTCTGCACTTCTGACTGGAAAAGGGTGTGCAGGGCTTATAGAAGGGGGGGGGGGGGGGGGGGGGGGGGGGGGGGGGTGGGGGGGGAGTGCCTGGAAAAGAATGTCATTCACCTGTCTTTGAGAGCCGGCCGATGCTCTTGCTGCTTCCGGAGCTGTCTCCACGGATCAGGACCGAAATCCCGCTGAAGCTGCTGGCCTTGGTCATGGCAGGCTTGAGGTTGCGATTGGAGCTGTCGGAGTCTGTGCTACTCCAGGGCCGAGGCTCTGAGTACTTTGGCTCATTATCTGAACTGCTTTGACGGCTATTCCCTGATCGACCTTCTTTCAACCTTAGAGGCCATATCGAGGAAAAATTAATGAGGTACCACATTATGTATCATAGGACAGCAATGAATGAATGACACAGTCAGACCAGGACAAAAAAAAAAAAAATCGTATTCATATACCTGAATATTTGCCGCCTCTGTTGTGTGCTGTTACAAGCTTCATCCTCTTGGATCCTGCTACTGTTAAATAGGAAAATACTAATATCATTTCAAACAAGCCACAAGCTTATGAGACGAACATACATCAAATGACAAACGTTTAAAATAGGGTTGCACTAACCTTTTATCAAGAGGGAAAGCATCTAAACCCTGAAAAAGATGCCAATCGTGAATAAATTGTGCAGAAATAAATTAAACGGTTGTGGCAAACTGCATACACTGTAAACATGAGCACAAAAAAATAAATAAATAAATCAATTCAGTAGTCGTAAATGCACCAAATCTTGTAATCACACTCCTTACTCCATTGGCAAAGACATAACTGCCAATCTTACATCTTGTGCAAATATTCTCTCTCTGGCTCTCTGATACTCCTCTTCCCGTTCCTCTATTGATTTACTCCGCCTGTCTTCCTTCAGCCTCATCCGCATCTGACAAAGGACAAACCACACTCAGCACCTGCTTTTAAGAGGTCTTTCACAGAGTTTATGAAATACTGCACGACACACTCAAAAACCACACATAAATGAGCTTCAGCTGAACAGATCATTACCAACAACAAAGACCCAATTACACAAGTACTTCAGGGCAAAAGAGATGTTTTTCAGTAAACGTTTTATGCCCTGCAGGTAGTCCCTTTTGTCCCAACCTTCCCCAGGGTGAAACTCACCATGTTATCATCTTTATCTATGCTGGAATTGTCCCTTTTCAAGATGTACCGCTTCTGAAAGTCATCCGTTTTGTCATCTTTGATGTGTTCTGAAAATTTCTGATCTGGTCTGCTCAAGCAAAGGCAGAGAAGAGGCAGGAAATTATGTTAAATATCTGTCTGAGGAGTTGGAAGACACAATTCAAGGAATCAAAGACGTTTACACCACCTATACATGAACGCAGTTCCATATCTATCCAAGTAACAATACTCAAATCACAGATAATTAAGTGTCCCTCTTAAAAAAAAACTGTGAGAAATGCATAAAAACAATCTGTTGTGCACCAGTGTGGGACGTCAGCACCGGTAATTTTTGCTGCCTAAGCCACTTGAATTTAGCAGTGTAAAAGAATCTCAATTTTGTGAGCAGCTGAAGAGAGAGAGAGAGACAGCAGGGGAGAGAGCGCACTCACATTCTTGTATTGCTAGTTTTGTTGATAATTACAGATTTGCCGGTTGGGTCGACATTGTGGTCTAAACCAAAGTAGGCAGCGACACGGTGCAGCAGCATTCTGTGGTAGGAGGTCATGGGGGGGAACTTTCTTCTCTGGCTCCTAAAACAAGAGAGAGTGGAGAGAGAGTGGAGGGGGGGGGGGGGGAGAGAGAGAGAGAGAGAGAGAGAGAGAGAGAGAGAGAGCAGAAAAGACCAAATCAATAATTCATTTGGGACTGACTACAATTAGAATCAGTGCCTTTGGACACCATGTCCAATTGTAGCCTTGGGTTAAATCTCATTAGTGTCCCCTAGGCAATGAGAAATATCACAGAACTTTTTGCATGATTTATTTGTTAAGGAGGGGAAAATGGTTATTCACTGCAATGGACACATAAGGAAAAAGCTCACTCACTCGTTATTACTGATAAAGTCGAGAATCTCCTGTTCCAACTTCAGCAGCATCATTCTGTCCCTGAAACAGACAGACGTACAAAATAAGAGATCCCTCAACCAGCAGCCAAAGAAGCATGTACATGCCAGCAACTGCTTTTGTGTGACTGCATTCACAAGAGAGAGAGAGAGAGGGCATTTGTTTAAAAACTACAAGAAAGCAAATCCAAGAAAAGTTTTAGGATTCCCTCACTTGGAAGGAGTTGTAACACTGGGGTAGAGACTTTGATGTGAGCGAATGTCTACAAACCTGGGGTTGTTTTTCAATGTGTTTACCAAGAATTCATGAAGATCAATGCCAGTGGAGTCAGTGTATTCTTGACTTGAATCTGAAAAGAGAAGATGTAACACACAGGTCTCAGGTCTTACGGCTAAAACTACCCGCTGCTAAAATGCGTCCATAAAGTGACTGCCCACGCCCACTGGTGTGAAATCCCATTTGAAAACACACACACACACACAAACCTCTTGACAGCATCTTGCGTGGCATTTTCTCCAGTTTGTCGCCACTTCTGTCTTTGTCATCTTCATTCTTAATGAGTGGTGGCTCCTCTTTGTCAAAAGACTGGGAGAGCTGGACCTGAATTTCATTCTGTGGAGAGCAGAAAGATAGATAAGAGACCGTATTTAAAAAATCATTCCCTTTTCTCACCCACACAACACATGAACCCATACCAAACTAAAGTACGTCAAAGCCTGAAAGAGTGGAATGTGACAACTCCTTATTTGAAGACACATACACGCACAGCTATAAAGAGTTCAGAGTTGAGATGGGCTTCAAAGAAAAGGAAAGAAAATTAAATGTCGGCAGTTCATAAACCACCCTCTTATCTGTCTTCAATTACCATTTAAAACTCTAAAGCAAGAGAGAGTACGATGATAAATAATACAATGAATCACCGATCACTGTAATAACAGGTGGATTAATTTTTAAAAAGTATCCTAAATATAGAAGTGACAAAACCCACAAAGACTGCAATCTATTTCATTTACTGTGGAGCCTCAGAGGACAAGCCTGCTATTGCATTAGAGCTCAAAGGGGAGCCACCTGAGAGGGCTGTGCTGAGAGGTAAAGAGGCCGGGGAGGGCTTTAGCTTTTAGAGTCTTCACACTGCATTCTCAGAGCTTTACGGATCTCTGGCCCTCGTAATGTGTCCTAGACCACAGCACCCTGAGGAGAAGCTTTCAGCCACTGGTTTTTCTTATCCTCTGCACTCAACAGCCCATTGTTCATTCAGTGCCTCTAAGTGGCCTGGACCAAGTCACCTCTTTCCTCCCTCTTCCTTTCCCCTTTGATTACCAAGCCTGCAATAATACATGTCCATTTTGCTTTTAAACTTTGGTACAAAAAGTTAAAACAAGATTGAGCGGGTGCCCGACGTGACGTCGAGGGGAACGGCAGAAGAGGAGGAGGAGGAGGAGAAAAGGAGGCAAGAAATGGAGAGAAGGGGGAAAAAAAGCCCTCCCAGTAAGCCTCATCTATTAATTAAGGCACATAAATCTAATTTAAAAGAAGCTCAGGCGTTCAGTCATCACTTCTGTTAAGCTTAGATTTTTCCACATGTCTCCAACAGTGAGTGAACAACCATGCAGTCAAATCACTGAAACTGGCATAAAGCGGATCAGTGTTAAACGGGATATTTTTACTGAATCAAAACCAAGGGGGAAACAGACAGTCTTGAGAGAAAAAGAAAAAAAATGGGCTCAACAGAAAGGTAATACCCAAAATCAACTTTGGCTGATTGCCAGAATTGTGATGAGTCTGTATTGATTTTACAATACTGAGTTCAGTAATTAGAATCTGTAAGCAACCTTTAATCACAGGAAAGGTTAAAAACACAGAAATGATGACAAACCCTCAAAATGCAAAAATGCCTCTATCACAAGCTTAACATTCGACAAACTTCACCTCTAAAATATTAGAACAAAAATGAAGTTTGCTATGTATAACATACTGAAGAAAAACTAATTACAATTCTTCAGCATTCTTTTTTTTTAAATGATCTTTAATTTTAGATAAATAGACTGAGCTGCAGGAGACGCAGTGTACGTATTAAGTGTGTGAAAACCTGTTTTTATTGCTGGGTTCCATGGACAACAGTAAAAGTTAGTGAATGGCCCTTTGAGCCCTCCTAAGCTCTGCGTTACTTGGAAAGCAGACACACTGGGGCGGCCGTGGTAGAGGTTTACCTGACGTTCTCCAGGTAGTTCAGTGGTAATAGGGGGAGGAGAAGACTCTTCGCAAACAGCCAGGCTCCGAACTAACTTTAACTTTGCGTTAGACTAAGGGGAGAGTAGTGAGGGTTAAACAGAGTCATGATCTATACAAAACCAGTGCATGTAGAGTTTAATATCCACAAACACCACACAAGCCTATGCCCAAATTACATTTAGGGAAATCGGAAAAAAACATAACGAGAAAAAAAAAAAAAAAAATCAGGGACAACAATACAGTTACGGGGCCAAAATGATACAAATTTTCAGAGCTCAAGAACGTATTACAGGAAATAATGTATTATCAGAGGACAAGTCACAAACTGAGAAAAAATATTAATATTATAAAGTGACATCTCACTTTATAATAATGCCAGGAGCCAACAAATTTGAATCTGGTTCTTGAATATCTGAAAACCTTAGATTTAATAAGAATTGAAGCAAAAAAAAAAAAAGGTTCAAAGCCAAATCAAAAATTGGTCTTTCCCATACGAGCAATCCCTTCAAAATGACAAAACAGGGAGACCAGAGTTGGGATGTTAAAAACAAGCAGTGATACACTGGTAACAAACACAAGCAGCATTCCAACATGTTGATAATAATAAAAAAAGGGGAAAAAAAAAAAAAAAAAGACAAGCAGATGGAACAACTAAGCAGCCACGGTTCAGACATGCCTCTTGCCACTGTACCTTAGGCCTCTTTGCTGTCTGTCCAGGTATTTGCCTCTGTACGGTAGGCAACGAGACAAAATGGAAAACATGAGTCACACTAGTGAATCGTCTGTTAGTCCCAAGAACAAACAAACGACTGGAACACTGTTCTGAATGAGATGCCACATATACACATGCGCAAGGAGGCAAAGCACAGATCACATAATACCAATACTCAGAGGTCGTCACCACATCACCAAATATGGAGGCCTTCACCCGTCCTTTTAGTGGGTGAAATGAGATTTGAGAAAGACTAAATATTAATCCTTTGCTAGAGAGGAAAACTAAGAGAAAATGCCATCTAATATTGCAAGAGTGTGTTAGTTTAAAGGGTGTTTGAGTGGAAATATTGTAGAGGGAAAGATAACATTCAAAGGAGAAAGAAACACTCTCTTGCACTGCAAGAAATTTCATAAACAATTTGAATAGAATACCAGTAGAAGGGAAAAGTAATGATAATTTGAAAATTTGCCATTTGAACCTCTCTGCTGTTTTGAGAAATACACTGTTAAGTACAATGCTTAAACCTTTTTCTGTAGTCCACGATGTTAAACAGAAAATACAAGTGAAAATTTATAATGTCATAGTTAATGCGGTTTTCTGTCAAATATGTGCATTCGTTTCAATCGAGAATTAACTGTTTGCAACTGGAAAATGACCACGTTAAATATGGCCAAAAAGGATTTTATTTTAAAATTAAAACACAGCGCAAACATCTTCGATCCGAAATGAAAATCTGTGATAATCTGCAACTCAACAATGAGTGCTTCAACATTCAAATCCTGATGAAATAAAACCCTGTAAAACCAATATTTGTAATTAGTATAGCAAAGTTCAATTCTGATGCTCCTGAACATCCCCGATTCTCAATGAATATACCAAAGAAAACAGCTCTGTAACAAAGAGCAAGGTCAACCCAAAATAGCGCATTTCTCTTCCCCTTCCACAAGATAAAGACCTCTTAAAGGAGTTCTCTTCTTTGGAATGTAAACAAAAATGTAAAAACAAAAAAAAAAAACATAAAGGTAAAATAAAATGCTTTCTGTGTTCTCTCTCAAAAATCGTAATGAAAGAGCTGACATCATAAATAAACTAAAACGGGGTCCTAATTGCCGGAAACACCCTGGTTTTTCGGCAGCCACAGATCCCATCATTGCAGACAAGTGATTAAAATTCAATTAGAGCAAAGACAGCCGATCCACATCTTGCGCCACTATTGGTTTTAACAGTGTAACAGCTGGGTGCATGACAGCTGTCATCTTCCGTGCTTAATTGCATTTCCTGCAGATCACAGGACTGGCGATCACAGACAACAAACACAAGGTAATATTCATTCAAATGGAAAGGAGTGTAGTCTGTGAAGGGCTATCCACTGATGCATAAATGTAATGAGCAAACCTATCCTTGAAAGTAAAAGCAAAGCTCCCGTGCCCATGGCCTATTACACGCTCAATCATTTATATATATATATATATATATTTTTTTTTTTTTTTTTTGGGGGGGAAACTGATTGAGGATCATCAGTATGCATCCCTATAAAAAGATGCATTAGAAATTATTTACACTGAGCACTTGTGACAATAATGTAACGACATAATGTACAAGATTAATTTCTTCCCCCCATTGCACGAGAGCTCTTTGCCTTAAAGAGAATTCTGTTTTTATGGGAGACGTCGTTCATTAAGGAGAGCCGAGCCTAATTTAGATACACTGAGCTGTGCTCTGCAGAAGAAGTGCAGAGGCAGCGGGAACGAAATTGAAAGAGGTGCCAAACTCTGCCGTCCATAATCCATCCTCCCTTTTCTTCACCTCCACTAACCTGTCTTCTTTCGCCTGAGGCTCCGGCACACAGCAGCAGGGCATTTTAAACCAACAATACTGTGTCCTTCCAAAGTCGTCATGGACGCTTCTTCACATTTAATTGGGTGCTGAATATCACCTGCCTTCTGCGTGCCAAACGCTGGCACAGATCCATGCATGCGCACTTTGACTGCTTTGGGGGTTATGGGGAAGGGGGAGGGGGGGGGATTGCTGTAGGAATCTGTATTCTGCACAAGCCTGCAGAGAGGCACAATAGAAAAAACGGATGTTAAAAAAAAAAAAAAAAAAAAAAGAAGAAGAAGAAGAAGAAGAAAAAAAAGTGGATGCAGCATCAGAGGAGGTAGCACTGGCTGTGTGCAGTAAGCCACCACAATGGGCAAAAAATGAGAACATGAAAAAATAAAACTAAATTTAAAAAAAAAAAAAAAAAGAGTGAGAGACAGATGGTGGCAAAAAACCCACACTGCGTTTCCCCTCCCAACACCACCCCCCCCCTCCCCGGGGTGACACAGAGGAAGTTTGCGGATAAGCTTGGATTGCCAGACACCCGGCTGGTGCCTCAGCCCTTTCCACTCTTACTGACTCCTTTGCGAGTAGCTCTTCAAGGGATTGGAGGAAAGCAATTTATGGAACAGAATAAAATGAGAGCGAGAAAAAAAAAAAAAAAAAAAGAGAGGAAGGCGAGGGGTAGAGAAAGGCTGGCATGGTTCAAGAACGGACAAAGCGAGGGGAAAATGTCACAGCATCAAGGGAGATGCTGTCGTTCAAGAGGTATCTGTCAAATAATAGGGAAAAAAAATCAAGACACACTACTGTAACCTTCAAATTCTTAACCTTCACAGACAGAACTGTACCGAGGTAGACATCCATTTCGCCTGGTTCTCATAACACAATTACCTGACAATTGATTGGCTGCGCTTGGCCAGGAGCTCCCTTAGGCTTTGTGCGCCTGTTCAGCGCGAGAACAGTCGTTTTACCGATCTGTTTTTGCTGGACTCGCCCCCCCCCCATCCCCCCCCCCCTTTCTAGCAGAAACCTTCCTCTCAGAACAAAAAGGGGTAAAAACCTAAGGGCCTGTTCTCACCTCCCATACCAGAGCTAAGAACGGCAAGCAATAACTTAATAAGGTGCTCACTGGGAAGTACGCACAAGCAGCATTCCCTGTTTTTGCCGAATACTCTACACATTTAAGATCTAGAATACTGAGTGTTCTACACAGTGTGGATATGGTGCCATAAGCATACACTACACCAGTAAAATGATTCCTGTGTGAGACTGACCGTTATCATTCAATGGTTCAGGCTGAGACCATTCTGAAAAAAAAAAAATTATGATGTGGCACCTGAGGTAAGATGACATGTAAATAGCCCGTGGGATGTGTGCGGTGTCTAAACATGTTTTAGATGATTAGGACTTTTCTGTCACAGTCTACAGTATTACCTCTAGTATGCACAGTGACCCTTAGGTATTTGCAGTTTATTTGGCACAGTCACGCATATGGCCCCCAGAGTATTCTTGTGCTCTATGGCTCGTCGACATGTCTCATACATACCTGAAACACTGCTGTGATTAAATAAGAGAACTGGTCATTTCGTTTGGAAAGATTTTCAGTACTTATTTGACCGCCTCCCTGACAGCTGCTATAAGGTTTTGAATTTTACAGCTTTAAATCCCCCCCCCCCCCCCCCCCCCCCCCAATTCCTCCATTACCAATTTTTAAGGCTTTCAATTTTTGAGACAATTTTAGTTTGCACATGTGACAGACTTCCTATGCGAGACATTTACCTGCATGTCATTCTTGTTGTCACAGCAGTTCTCGTCCCTGTCAGGTTCTGTCTGTTGGCAGCTCTCTGATTTGAGCGGGCTGTCGACCCCGGGCGTGGTACTGCTGTCCTCCACCACCAGACCTCTCATGTTTTCACTCGTCTCCTTTACAGTGACAGTATCAGACATCCTCATTAGAGAGGGCTACTTGGAGCATCTACCAAGAGCTTGGGACCTAGAGGAAAATAAACATGTTTTCTGTATACAATATTGCATCATACTTAACCAGATTGATTCACGCTAACAACCAGTGCAATAACATTGATAAATGGGGCAATTTCTTAATGTGAAGAAATATGGACGTGGTGGCAAATTGATTTCTTCAAAACTAGCCTGAGAGCGCGGGGTGTTACTTAATGCACGAGCATTAATGTACGAGAAGCTGGAGTAAAAAAAAAATCTCTCTTGGCAAATAAATAAAAAAAAATAAATGAAAAGCAGTTCAAATAATTTGAGGTGCTAGTGAATCTTGGTGTCTACAGCCTGCTTCCTCTATTCTAAATCAAATCTCATTTAATGAACCTCAACACACACACACACACAAAGAATAAAAAGCTGGAGCAGACAACCAGCCACTAGAGACCAGAGACCAAGATGTGCTAATGAGAGCTGCTCAGATCTGAGGCTTCCATTTACACATTAACACAGTATGAAACTTCTAACATGTGTGACACTCCCAGAACACCCATAAGAGTCTCTGGGCTCTCACACTTTGTCCAGATGGTGGGAGAGAGCTGTGAATGCATTCTGCTTCTCCGTCATGATCATATCGCTAAGCTTTCACTTGGGGGATCTTGCAGCACCAGTACTCAGGTTATCAGTTTATCAGCTCAAATCAAGCTCTGAAGCAAAATTCCATTCACAGACCAGCGCGAAGTAACTATATTTTGTTGTCACGGAGACACTTATTCAGACACAGAGATTAGCGTTATATTTTTCTTTGCATTTCCTTTTTTCTTTTTTATTGTTTTTTACCCGATGTTTTGTCGCGTGCTGAGCCTGTGGTACCGTCGCGTCGGTGAGAAGGGTGAAGCCCGCGTCCCTTTCGATGCCGCTGTCGACCAGGTTGTCGCTTGTGTTGAGCGTGCTGGCAGTCCTGAGGAAGAGGCCCATGTCCCCGTCACCAGCACAGGGTCCAGGTCACAACGGCGCTGGCCTCCAACAAGGCGCTCATGTCCCTCAGGAACCTGTGAGGTAGACAGTGACAACCGCCTGTTAGAACAGCATCCACAACTTACGAAACGCGCATAGTCAGACACGGAAATCTTACCAGAAGAAAAAAAAACATTTAACACACAGGCAGATTACCAAACCTAACACCCCTCCCGGTGCAAAGCCACTTGTGCTGAAACCCTGAGACTGAGTAGACTCTATTAACCAAAAAAGGAAAAAATGAAGACTAGCAAATTGGTCAAGTCAGTTTCACTGGCTGTGAAGAGCTGAGACTTTGCAAGAGGATGTAAGGTCTTAGAAGCCAGCAGAGGGGTCAGGTGTATTTCCACTTCACTACATAATCCATTGAGAGGCAGCTCTATTCTGCACACTGGGCTAAATGCCATTATAGAAGAGCTGCCAAGGCTAAGCTTGCCCTCAGCGAGACACATTTCAACAACTCGCTGCCCGGGTAGAGCCGGCAGAGACGCGCTCTGACGGGTCAATAAAGCAAGCAACCGGCGGACGGTCAACACAGAGTTAGAGATTCAAAAACAAGGAGGGCAGCCTTTCCTCGCCAAAGCTCCAGATCAAAGAGACGTGGTTGGAATTGGAGGGCACGGCTAAGTAAACACTTGCCGGGCCTGGGCTCTGACAATACGGCACATTTATCACGCTAATGGAGCCAAGGCGGGCGCTGCTGCATTATTTAAGCTGCTGATGGCCCAGACTGATTGGGATTCATGAGATCTGGGGCCCGAAAGCCAGAGGGAAGAAAGGAGGGGGGGGTGCCTTTGGAAGGGACAGGTGCGAGAAAGCGACGACCACACACGCTCTCTCTCTCTCCCTCTCTCCCTGTCTCGCACACGGACACAAACACATTTAGTCTGTCCGGACGCTGGCCCTTTGACAATCAGGCGGCACAGAGGTAGCTGTCAGAGTCACTGCTGTAGCAGAGTCCTCTCCCCTATCTGAACTCCTTCTGTCTGGGCACAGTGTGTGGGAGTGAATGACAGCTAACTGGTCTCTCTATGTCCCTCTAAATGAGTTTCACAGACTCCGTCATGTAGGTTGGGGGGGGGGGGGGGGGGGGGTTAGGGTGCGATGGGTTAGCAGCGACGGGGCTGAGTCAAAGAGAGGCTCACCATATTTTTCTCCCCTGCTCTCTAAATGCACCACTCAAGGACAATTATGTTTTGAAGCGAGCATAACAGAGGGAGGGTTGTTCTGGTATTCAAGAGTGGCAGGCTCCTTCTCTCATTCTCTCTTTCACTCACTCAATCTCTCTCTCACTCTCTGTCTGCCTGTCTGTTGCTGTGGGCTGGATGCGGTGCTCAGAGAGCCAGGACTCCCACGCCAGTGTGACCCTGCTCCCCTACTCCCACACACTGGATACACTACAGATGGAACCACCGCAGGGGAGACAGAGAGAGAGGGTGGGCAGTGCCAGGAGCTAGCAGCTCCTCCATAAGGTATATGCGCCAGTAAAGACAGGGACCTTATACAAGCCAGTATACAGATCAGTCGTGATGAGGCCACTATCAAAAACGTATCAAAACACCCGCAGCAGAGACCTTTGTAGCACGAACTTGTGATTCAGATATTCTTTAATAACTGCTTTTGAAAACACCTTTGGCTTAAAGACCTCAAACAGGCCAACGCCATGGAGGAATACACAATAAAAAAAAGAGATAATGATTAACTCATGACGATCCCATCTCAGGCTGAACGTTCCAGCTGGATAATGTGATCTTCGCACAAGGACTGGTGTGTCGAGAGAGATATCCATGGCTCTACAGATATTTCAATAATGCAAAAACACCAGAAGCCGTCTGCAAGCTCTTCCTCGAGGGGTTTCACATCTTTCGAAGATACAAGCCATTTTTACCGGGCTAGAGAGCAGCTGTGTATTTAGGACCACATTTAGACTTAATTGGGCAGTGTGTCTAAGCCAAAGCGTCTAAGCCAAAGCTAGACAGCAGCACGGCGCGAAACGGACTCGCAGCCGTTTACTGCTTCACAGTTAACCGCACCAGAAACTTCCAATAGTAACAGGAAGGAAAAATAAGTTCAAAAAAAAAAAAAAAGAACAAATATAACACAGATAAGAACATGTGTCTGAAATGTCTGTGTGACTGTGTGTGTGTATGTATGAAGCACAGATGTTATCATTTTTTTTCCCCCTTGCCAGTTTCAAATGAATCTTAGGAGATACAAATGAGACATCCATGTTGGTGTCAGCTCAGCAAGGTGGATGTATTGATTTTGTCAGTGTAGCTAAATAAGCTGTTTGTGTTACCTGCAGCTTGTAAAATGATCTAGGCTTGGACAGGAGGTGAGAGTTTTATTGCAGCATCGAGCAAACTCATTAAATACAGATTTAACATGTCTGCCTTCATCACTGTTATTTCGCTTATCATCTTCTAATTTACAGCGAAAGGAGTAACAGAGAAAGGTGATTCATTTAAAAACCCCCTGGAAACAACATGACCTTGAAAGGGGTCTATGTATATACAGGCGTCTATTATACATTTTTGTACATATGTATACATACGTATATATTTTTTCCACCAAAAACTTGGAACTACAGGATTTTTAAAAATCTTGCTAGAGTGCACAGAACAATCCAAACATGTGTGCACACACACATTCTGCATTTCTCTTCATGGAGTTAACTCCCACATTACTACCAATAATAACATGATTATGTTACCTATGAAACACAGCATTCACAGACGCTCGTTCCACCACCAGCTCTCTTTACACGTGTCACACTCACACACACACACACACACACACACACACACACACAGAGTTCTTATTAATATAATCCGCATCAGCCCTGGTGAACTATTATTATTTCACAGCCAATTATATTCACGGATGATTGGCAGTTGGGTGGTGCTGAACAGAATGCCAATGGTAAAGCGGGCTTTGATACTTGGTTTTTGCTGGCTTCATTGTAAGTACTTGAGGAAAAAAAAGGAGCAGAATAGAAAGGGGCTAAAAGCAAGATGAAAGTATAAATCCACAGGGTGCAGACTACTGGCTCCACCAATTTGGATGTACAACGGCAGTAACAAGGTGTCACTAATCTGAGACACCTTTTTGAGTGAGTAGTGAGAATTTCTATCCTTAATCAAAGACAGAGCCCTGGATACCTTAACAGACTTGTTCAGATGACGTTAAGCACTCGTACAAAAGTGCGTGTGGAAGGTTTACACGGACCCGGTCAGCTCTGGAGCTCTCACAACAATCCCACTTGAGAATAAATCATCGTTTGGATCGTGTTCATAAGATGCCCTTCACTGATGCCTTCTGGGAGCTATGAGATGAACTTGCAAATGCTACCATCTGTCTCATGATATCATATCAATAGCTGTCGCACAGTCACCACAGCAATTACAGCATGCCGTGTCAAATTAAAGAGGGAAAAAAACACACAGCAAAACGGTAGACAAAAAACTCACACTCACACACGCACGCACACACACACACACACTCACACACTCACACACTCTTCCCTGCCTTTTGGCATAAAATCCAGTGCACAGGTGTTAGCTTAAGGAACCAATCCCAGTTGTAACCTTGTCCCACTTTGTGTTGACTTAATTGGCCCATTTTACAGAAATAAAGCATACATAGCCACAATCTACATGTATGAGGCTACGCTCAGCCAAATTATCCCACGACGGCAAGACATAAAGCACAAAAATAATTTGCTAATGGTCCCCAAAGGTATACTAGCAAGGAAATGTAATTGGAACGATTACCAGCAAACTACTAGCAAGGAAACGCACACCAGCAAAATCAGGGGTAGATATATGGTCTCTTTTAATACCGACACCGAGACATTGACTCCAGCTTCTGCAAAATGTACCTGGATAAAACAAATGAGAAATAAGAAAACTCATTCATAGGTCAGAAAGAAAAAGCCATAAAGGCCTCTTCAGTGAGCGTTTTCCTACACAACTGCGACACAAATTATGAGTGAGTAACAATAAAGCACCCTCATCTCACCCCCTGCGTATCAAAATCGGAGTTTAGTAAAAGATCCACACCCTGTTCATCAACTCTGTAGCGCATCTTCTGCTCGGTAACCCAGCCAGTCCCACATGTTTGTAAAAGAGCAGGAATCAACAGAGTTTAAGAGAAGGAAAACGCTTTGTGCGACGGTGGCGGCGGCGGCGTTCAGAAGCCCTCCTCGCCGAGTACGCCACGGCAGACTAGGATTTAGAGACTAAGGAAACAGCTTGGGTGCAGCCACTGGGGAGCAATTCAGGGTACATCAAAAGATTTCAGCAGAGAAGAGGGCAGCCCCCCCCCCCACACCACCCCCCCCTCCCGCCCCTTCTACTAAACCCAGTAGCGCTGAGAAAAATGTTAATGTTTTGATTGGGACAATGGACAATAGCCAAAAATCTGCTTCGCTAGTTTAAAAAAAAAGAAACAAGCAAACAAACAAAAAAAAAAACTTTCACAAGAGAAAAACAGAACTATACAGCATGGGGGGGAAAAATAAAGGCATTTTTGCAGGAAGAACACTGCTTGTATCTGCGCCGTAGGCTTTGAGAAATAAGCAAACTTTGACACGGCATCGTAAGAACAAACTTCTCACGAGCAGATTAGGCAATGTAAAACAAACTCAGAACATACAAATTCAACTTAAAAATTCTAAATGAGAGCAAGGTAATTCAAACAACGTCTGCCTATCCTAGTATTTTAGTTTGGCTTTGTCCAATGTACCTACATCCACAAAACATGCACACTCTCACTCACCTGCGACATCGTAGCCTCCATTATTTCCATTGGTCAGAGGTTTAGTTTCCATAGTACCAAAAGCTGCATTGGCTGTGGAAGTTGCTGCTCTGAGCAAGCTTCCCAAAGCAGCCCACCCCCCTTCTACCCTTTCTGTCTTTCTTTCTCTCACACACTCTCTCTCTCTCGCTCTCCCTTTCTCCACTCACTCTCTCTTTTCCTCTCTGCAGTACTATCTCTGTCTGTGTCTAAGTGCCAGAGCCCATCGTTAAGACTCTCGCCCCGAAGCCTCGGAGACAGCGCCAAATCAACGGCTGGGCTGCATGATGTCAGCGCTGGCCTCAGCCAGTCAGAGTGCGCGGCTCCGTTTGCAGCGCGTCACTGGCTAAATTGAGCTCTTCATTAGCGATACAGCCACTGCCTAGGGCGTCGATAGGAGCTGTGGGTGGTTTACCTTCCCACCCCCACCACACCCCAGCAGTGGGTAAGTGTGTATGTATACATGGGTGAGTATGACTGGAGGGTGGGGGTATGAAGGAGACGAGGAACTATAGAGTGCAGGCTAGGTCACACATGCTCACAAAACAGAAGTCCTACACGGGGGGGGGGGGGGGGGGGGGGGGGGGGGGTGGGCAACGGTAAAAATAAGTTTGAACAAGACTCCACGGACACAAGGGCGCAAAGCATTCTGAGGTTTTTTTTTTAGCTGAGTTTATTCAATAAGCTCTCAGAGTGCTTTTAATCTAAATTTTGATCGTCGAATTGTCTTTCATCTAAAAAAAGCTTTGTTTCCTCTGCTGCAATGGCCTTTTTTTCTTTTTTTTTCTTGAACAAAGTGCATATGCGACAGTCGAAGCCATGTTTATGCAAGACAAAAGGGATGGATTCAAAAGAGAAGATAAAATTAATAAGCCTTTCATTCCCAAATGAATGGAAGACGGGAACACGGGAAGCTCTTTGGAATTTACGCCGTAATTAGGATTTCTATATTTCCAGCTTAAGTGCGATATTTGTTTGTCTTTTTGGCAAGACCAATAAAAATCAATTGTTATGATGATTCTCCCCACGGGGCTTCCCCAGGAAAAGAAAAGCAAATATTCAAGTGAGACGTTACCGATATATCAATCCTCGTTCAGGTGGGTTCAGCCTTATTTCATAGACCAGTCTTTCAGTCACCTAGTCTCAGCTCTTAAAGCTGATTAGAGGACCAGAGTAATCGCATGACATAGATTTTGAGAAAATTCTCAAAATATAGTTATCCCTCATCGATCTCTAACCATGCAGTCAGCAAACAAAAATCTCTCTGTTCAGAGAAGACAAAAAAAAAGACAAAAAGGAGTATTCCCCTCCTCCACACACACACACTCTCTATTAGTGCAAATCAGCATGGAGCATTTTTGTCCTCCTGACCTCATGTGTAGAGACAGCCGTATATGTCAGACAGCCCTGAGACAATTATGCAAGCCGAGCCATAAATGAATACGTCTCCAACACCTCCACTGATCATATCCTTTTGTAATAAAGAACCTCAGATACTGCACATGGAGCCATCAGGAGTGGGGTCTTCATTAAATTTGTTTACATTATTCAGCGATGAAACTATGTTTGGCAATAACACAACCACGTACATCCCAGTAATAAGCAAATGATGAGAAAGTTTCGAGATTCAATTGTAGGTGTGAAAAAAAGGAAAACATCAGGAAAGCGTTTACAGGTTTTTCGTTCTATATGCAAGCTCTGACTGCAGTTTTATTGTTGCGTTAGCACAGGAGGGACTGCATCTTAGATTAAAACCATACCCTTAGGCGTCCCTGCTGGAGTTAATATTTGATGATTACCCTATTCTTTAAAGGACTGAAACTGAATATAGAGACATCGATGTTCGCCTAATGCTGAGATCTATTTCCATTTTGGTGCCAGAGCCCGTGTGTCTTCAGAACCACCACCTGTCGAGGCTTGAGATGATGCATGTGGCTTCTTAAAACCTTACCCTCAAAAACACAAATGCGCACATAGACACACACGCACGCAGACGCACGCAAAAACACAAATGCGCACATAGACACACACGCACGCAGACGCACGCGCACGCAGACGCGCGCGCGGACACACACACACATACACGAGTACCAAGTATTAAACTTACCAGTTTGCTCAGAGAGCAAGGATGGAGTGGGGGGAAAAAAAAAGGCACAGACGCAAACTGACATAGCAAATAAACTGATAGCTCCAGCTGATACGGTGTGCTATCAGACTTACAAGTGGAGGTGTGAACAATGCAGGAGTGGGCTGAAGGTGTGAACACATCAGGGCGCATGGGTAAGGCTGCTGCTAAAACCTGTGGCACGACCTTCCCAAAACGCCACGCACCTCTCCACAAAGCTGCGAAGTGCTCTATGCTCGACATGTCAGCGCCTCTTCTCAACAAAATCACGCATATGCATGAGACTCCAGAACTGCTGCACTGATGTAGATGCACATACAATGACTGACATATCACACAGCTGTGGTTATGATTATTCAAAGTCTCACTAAGGATACTTACCTAAGCTGGTTAAAAGACAACTCTGCATAACAGAGAGGAGTAATGAAGACAGAAAAGCATTGGATCTTTTAACAGTCTGAGCACACAGACTCATTCACAGAAGGGAAAACCAATCGATGTGACAAACTTAACACGATAGAGCCTGCAATCCTGTCACTTCCTCATTGCGTAGCTGTGCGGTTACAACCTTACCAACACACAGATCAGAAAGAGCTCCCAGCATCACACCAATGACAGCCTGAGGGGGTGGGGGTGGGTGGGGGGATGTGGGGGGTGGAGATATCTTGGGGAAAGAACACTTCTTCCCCCTAATTGCCCATGTCTACTCCCAGAAGAAAATGATCCTCTTACTTATTCAATTAGAAAGCACATATGTCAAATTCAAGTCCATGTTCACAAATTACAAGACTATATTGATCATAAATCAGGAACAATGTCACCCAATGGCTAATTACAGATGCTCTGGATCAAGGGACAACCACAGCGCGAGACTATACGTCAGAGTAATTTATTGCAAGACACCACAACATCCGTGAGACCGAGTTTAATCAAGAAGGAGGGATATAGCTGTTTAACAATGGGTAGTCTCTAATCACTGGTGATATCAATGTTTAAATGATAGTAAAGAGACTGTGTCCAGCTTTTCTCTTACTGACTTTAACAGCAATGGTGCCAGTGATTTTAAACTTCAAATCATATGTTAGTGGTCATCTGACGTCACTAAATCAGCTGCCTGCTTAGAAACCCATACAGTGTGGTCCTCACGATTTATTTTTGCCACATTTGTCAAGTTGCACCCAGGTACTACGTCAGAAAGTGATCAATTTCACCTTTAATTTTGACTGTACAATCAGTGATTAAAACAATTTAACTGCATAAAATTCAAACAAGCTGCATAACTGGTTAAAAGTGAAAAATGATTCATAACTAAATTCAGGTTAATTTTATGACAGCACTGTAAAAAGACACCACGTTTCATTTGGCGATATGGATTCACATAACCCTATCTCGAAAACAGAGACCAGACAGAGAGTTAACAATGCCACTCACCAACTAGGGTCAATATTTTGCTGGTATTATCAAGAACACTGCAAAGTGTGTCAAGTTGGAAAGCACCATGAACGCTAATTAAATAAAAGGGAAATGTTTGGACAGAGCCCAATCAGTTAGTTAACTGTCTAACGCTGACACTGGTGGCTTCATCAGATAAAAAAAGCCATTTCTGGAGACAACTGCCACCTTTTCCTGTACACAATAGCCTATGTGGTAAACCAACACCAATAACTGGTTCAACCTCTGGCAGGTCAACTTTTAAAGTCACAAGTAACTGATTTTGAGAAAGAGAGAAAAAAAAAAAGAACATAAAGACCAAGTCAATGAAAACCTGTCAGCTGCCCCCTCTCTACAGAGTCATAATCAAGATTCAGGAATTAATCCTATTTCCAGGTCTCCTCTCTCATCGATCCATCGCCAGTTAAGCTGGTGGAAGGCGAGGTGAGACAACAGGTTAAGAACCCTTATCTTCTCATACAAAACCATCACAACCTCCTAACTCACACACTTTCAATAATAATCAACTACTAATTCCTGTGGGGTTTTTTATCCACTTAATTTCTGCTGCTGCTCTTGGATTCAATTTCTGTTCCCTTATGCCAAATCTGTTTCTGGCGAGGTGGAGATGCCGGAACAACTGAATGATAAGCAACGTGGGACCCAAAGCTCAACAGTCCCTGCGTTCTGTAAATCACTGAACATTTTCACTGTTAAGCTGTAACAATGGAAATCAAAGTGGCCTTGTCACTCATGTTCCTCTAGCACTAAAGCTGCAGATTGGAGAGGAGGAGGAGGGGGGGGGGGGGGGGAAATCATGTGTCAAATAATTATAGCTTGTCTTGCGATTTCACAGCACAGTTGTCTTTTTCTTTTGCATGGGAACAAAAAAAAAGAAGAAAAAAAAAAAACCTGCATCCTGCATTCAGCCAGGAAACACCTGGCACAAGGCTTGTGAGACAACACTTCCAAACACTCGACCAATTCATTTGCATAATAAAGAAAGCATAATGGCAGAGCTTACTAATTAAGCCTCGCAACGCAATTTTTCTTCTTCTTGCAAAAGCAAAACGGGAGGGGGAAAAAGAGAATAAGTGACAAATACGTTTATTTACATTTTTCCCGAAGGACCGCCTGGTCCTGCACAGACACGAGAAAGAAATTCCTAATGAGGTCCCTGGGGAAAGCCAGAGAGAAGCCTTCTTCACTCTTGTATGGTGAGAAACGTGACAGTGCTCCTGTGGACACTGTTCCATCCTCATTAGAGCAAGGGAAGGATACTGTACCGAGGAACCACTCTGGTTCAGGACGTGTCTCTGGGAGGTGACACTGTTACTCTTCATTGTGACATGCTCGTGCTGAGCTAAAGGACATTCTGGGGGGTTGGGGGGGACCTAGCTAGAGAATCCATCCTTTGCAGCTTCCAGCTGGCTTGCATTTTTGTACAAACCCTCTCATCCTCAGTCACACTAACGGTCTTAAAGTCAGTGTATAGGATTAGATAAAATTTGTCAGCGGCATATAGTTTGGTAAATAAATTAGGTTTTATGCGTGAGGTCTGAAATAATCTAATTTAACTCTCCTTCTACTAGGTCAGAGAAGAAATTTCTAAAGATAATGCAAGCTCTAACATCCCAATTAAAGGCAAGGTTTAACTGGATTCCGACAACTGATGTCATAAAGACATAAAGGTAGTGTCCTCTGGAAAAGCTTCAACTGTAGTCAATCTTCTCTGAATAACCATAAAAACGCTCAAATGATAACTAGGTGAATATTTCCTGTGGGCATTAGAAATTCTTGCTGGCTGCAGCCCTTTACATTGAGTCATGGATTAAGTATCTGGCAAAAGACTTGAGGAATGAACATCTCTGCTTAATGATAATTACCTAGTGTTTGTTTTGTGCAATCACCCATTATTAGCGACAAGAGACGCAATTACACTTGAGTGAGAACAGCCATTATTAGGTGCAAAACAGGTAATTGTTCGAAACTGATTGTGAGCCGTTAGAGAAAAAAGGGGATGTGACATTTTCCTCATTGAGTGATGCTGCAGCTCAAATATCCAGTGGTCTAATGATCATTCAGGTCCCACAAAGGCTTCAGCTTTAACAAGGCAGTTGCACGTCCCCTGGTAGTTCGAACCGCCCCTAAATGACCAGAATTAACATGAATAGCAGCATTGACAGCAGCTTTTCACAGGCGACTTTTCTCACATCCTAGATGTATTGTAGGAGGATTCCTAAGGGATGGCTCAACCTCCACAACGATTAATAAAATCCTTTAAATTCAAAAACAAACATAACATACGTCATACAATTACACAGGCCCGCCCAGATTATATTATACAGAGGTGCAATTCACTCAGGACTTACACCCTGAGTCAGGACAGGACTGAAAATACGCATGTCTTTATCTTAGTATCAACTTCTTTCATGAGCGGTTTAAGTTAAAAAAAAAAATGGAGAGAATTTTCACAGTGAAAAAATACCCCCAAAGTGATTGACCTTTCTATGCATGGATATGAAAAGCTTGGCATCTCCACTCAAGGGGAGAAAGGGCAATGATGTTTGAAGTGTGTTATTGAACCTTGCAAGGACCACCTCAATATGCAAATCTCTGCGGAGACTGACAAAGTCTGTCATGGAAAAAAAAAAAATGTCATTACACTTGCTCGAGAGAGATTTGAGGCAATTAAAAAAAAAGAAGAATCTCAGGCGGAAAGTCTGCTAGCTGTAGAACTGGTTCAGAGGAGCTATATTACTGGCAGAGTGAAATCACTATTTTAACTTCGACTGCATTTGTTCTCCACACAGACAAATACAGGCAAACAAGGGGCACCACTTTTCTGTGGGAGGAGCTGGAATGGATCTGGGAGTCTGCCAGTGCATATTCTCAACCCTCGTCCTACGTGTCAATTTATACCTTGATTTGACAGAACCTAGCGGACCCCCTGCCTCGTTGGCAGACTGCAACAGGAGGGGATGGGGGATGAGGGGAGAGGTGGTTATCATTCCAGCATCTGGGGTGGAAAGGACAGCCAGCAAAACGTGAATAAAACAGAGGATTCACATGATTTTGTTTGAGGGTCTTGGCCTGTTCTCACTTTTGTGAAGTTCTGAAAACGCTGCAGTCAAGATTTTGTACAAGCAATATAATTGTATCGATCATCAAATTTGTCTAAGTCAGGAGTCTGCAAAAGTGTGCACGGCAATTCTCTCTCAGGCAAAACCTTAATGTTGTGGAAATTTAATTGACTCCATGACCCGTTCCAATGACTGATGGCTGTAGATTCCACAAGCATTCAAAGAGACAAGAAAGACTGATGAGGTGAAGCCATAATGGCTCTAATATTGTACTACAGTCACAGCAGTGGTGGACAAATAAAGCCACCTCCTGTGTCAAAGGAAGGTCTCGACAAATTTCACTCGATACGGAAAAAAAAAAAACAAGGTAGGAGTAAAACGGAGTTCCAGCCCTTCAACTCACCTTAGGCATCTTAAACTTAGCGTACTAAGATCACATTTCCATGGTAAGAACAGAAGAGTGAGGAAAGCTGGTATAATATTCTGACAAAAAGGCTATTTTCTCCCTGAGAACAGCAGTGGAGGCCTTCCAGGGAGCAGACAAGTAAGGCAAGTTTGTGAGTTGTAAATCTGGTAATGACAAACAGAGCCAGGTTTTCACTGATGAAAAACTGAGAGAGGTAACGTGCTCCTGAGCAACTCTACAATGACAGGCACACTGAGCACTATGTCATTCCTACAAAAATCCTCTCAATCACATTGATAATGAAAAGGGGAAAAAAAAAAGAGCAGTTCCTCTTCTTGCAAAAAAAAAAACCCCATGCTGCACCAAGACAGATGCTCCAAAACAGATTCCCTCTAAGCGTCTTACCGTGCAGGTGAAGCTATAGAGCGTTTTTCATGAAGATTCAAGGTAACTTATATGTGCTCCTTTATCACAATCTGCTGACAAAGCCTTCACCAATTTTTAACCCATCTGAAGAAACATCAGTTCAAGTTCTCATTTCATCATATACAGAAACATGCTGCCATTGTGAGTTGCTTTTAAGAAATGTTCAACGTGCAACAGTAAATGATGGCCCTCTGAAAAAAAGACTTTCCCAGTCTGAAAGCACTGGCGGAAACCAATCTCATTGTTCAAGTTCAAGACAGTCTTATGAAAGTTTAATGCATTTCCACCCTGACCACATCTTAAGACGTTATTGACACCTTTCACTTTCCAGTTAGTCGTTCCATGACAGCTTGACCAAAAACAGCTTACACCATTTGAGAGGCTTTAAAAGCATAACGGTGCGCAAGCACTCAGTCGTCCTCTTTTCATGCAGACCCATTTCTACAGATGGGCTCAATCTACTCACACTAATCTCATAACTTAGTGGATATTAAGGAGGGCTGACCCCGGCCAAAGATTTTTGTGGTCGACCAGTAGTTATAAGTTCAAGCCATTAGTCAACTATATGTATATGTATATACATACACATTTTGGGGGGGGGGGGGGGGGCATCCAAAATGGTTTGAGTTCCTGAGCTGAGAGAGAATGTTATAGCCTAAGTAACATCGTTAACACTGTGCTACACTACAGAAAAATACAAAAGCGTAATAATGAGACTTTAAAATATAAATTTGACAAGCACAGGCACAAAGCGAGCTGCCTGTTAACGACAATGCTAACGGCAAAAGCAGTAATGATTCAGAATGTGTCGGAACAACCAGCAAGGAGACTGAACATTTTGTTAATTTATTTCAACACAGTGTAACATCACACAACTTATGAACTTAGAACACCAACAGAATAACTTACAAAGCAAATGATAAATAAAAAACAGCCTTTTAAAAAATTAAATTGAAAAAATATTTTTGTTTTGTCCTTTACACATTCGAAATGATCCAGCCGTTTGGATGATTTCCTGACCAACATAGTCTAACAACCTTTTAACAATAAGGCACAGCTCCCAAATGAAGTTTGAGGGGTTTTTTGTTGTTGTTTTTTTTCCCCTGCGACTAACCGACCAATGAAAACTTGGTCGCCTAAGACTCTTCTCATTAACTAACTGTTTGATCGACTATTAGGGGGCAGCCCTAGCCTAGTATTAAGAGCACATAAACCACTTTTTTTTAATGTAGCTGTAAGGTAAAAAAAAAACCAAAAAAACAAAACTACATTGTCAAAAGCAGTAACAACTCTTAACTCTTAATTCAAGTACTTACTTGAGTAGAGCATTTGTGCACTGCAACCAAGCTAGACAGTGTTCAGCATTTAATGTTAAAACTACTTAGGAGAAAAACATCCTGTTTAGTTAACAGTAGACTTTTCAGAATCTCTCACTGGTCTACTGCTGTGCCAACCAAGTAAATCTGCTATAAATACCACATGAAATACTTCACTGGAGTTACTGTTTGATGTCCTCAAAAAAGTGACATTACCTTGGTAATTTATGTTATAGTGAAAGTATATCTACACAGTAGAAAGGCGTATTGACAAATTAAATATTCAGACTACATCTAAGTTTCAGAATGTTGGAAGCAAAGAAAAGGGGGGCTTAAACAGCTAGCTTATTAGCTAAACAGACACACAATGACTACTGGTTAAATAGCTGCAGTTTACAAGGGACTGCAGCTTTTGAGAATATCTTGCATTATGTTCAGAAGAGGGTGGGGGTGGGGGGTTCAGTTCCTTTTTTATTTTTAATACAGTCAATTTTATTAAATGCTTTTGCTGATACAATTGCTTGGGGCCAAGTGAAATATCAACATCTGAAAGTTATTTGTGTGCATTATCATGTGAGAGCAGTACTCAGACAATGCATAAATAAGAGCACCACAATACTAAAGCTGGTGATAGTATTAGGGCCAAAACGTTGGTATTTTAACCACACTATTAAGAACAACTTTTTTTCTGTTTCACTTTTCGATCACACTGCCTCAGCCTCATGACTAGTTTCTGGACCGTGGTGTTTTCATTTCAGAGAGCAATGAACATTGAGGGCGTGTCTCATCCAGACACTGTATTATCATAGCATGCTAAAACAAGTTAATCCCAGCTAATCGAAAAATCTTGTTTTGTAAAAAAGTCCAACCTGAAAATGTCAGTTATTTTGCTTCTAGGCCCCACTACTCTCCAGTCTCTCTCAACACACTGTTTAGGCCTATACGGTAAAATACCTCTAATCCATGATGGGTTCTGGTCTTCAGAATTTTGCTATCCACTTCATCTTAAATGAATTGCACATAACTGAGTACTCTAGCAAAAATATATGTTTTGGCAATGGCAGACAGAGAGTTTCCACAGAAATAATACTACATTTTCCTATAGAAGATCTGAACAGAAAACCATGTGAACTATTAAACCAAGCTACGCTGGCCAAAACCTTAAAGACACTGAGGAAAATGAGGCGTCTCTTCTAACTTTAAAAAGGTAGAAGACATGCAAGTTAATAATAAATGAACTAATAACGATACAAACTTCCCTGTGAATAAAATTGTACAGAGGTTTGGCTGCGTGTTCAGTTCCTCCATGCTCTAATTTTGAAAAGTGGTATCAAGAGTGTGTGTGAGTGTATGTGTACACTCTGCGGGCAGATGCTCGTGGGGTCTGCAAATCTCAGGTGAGCGTGTCCTGGGAGGGATGTAAACCAGCATTTGTTCACTCCCCACCATAGCTCATGCATCACCCTGCACTATTAATATTCCCCTTGACAGATACAGGCCAGTGAAAAGAGAAGATTGCCAAACAATACTGTGGATAAGATTAGCCTTAATGCGATTAGTCAGCCTGAAAAAACAGGTCTGGAGAACATTACAGTGATGCATATTGAGGGAGAACTGCAGGCCATGTAGGTTTGTTATATTTCCCCAATACTTTTTCCCCTACCACGCAAGACAACAATGTTTTCTCTGAGAATGACCAAACATCACTGAGTGGGTATATTCAGTCATTGTTCTATTGCCATCAGGAGGGAGAAAGCGCGTGTTCGAACACCTTATGCTGGCAGAGAGGTTTGCAAATTGGCTTAAAACCCTTGAGTAAAGGGGTGTCATGATGCATTAGTATACAACTCCAAGCTCAGAGAGCAGTGCTTCTGACCACACACTGACCATTATACCTATATATACAATTTGTTTTTTGTATATATGTATATGTATCACACACGTACATACACCCATGGATTCCTTTGAAATGTCATGACAGAATGGTCAAAATTTATTTCTAAATGGAAGAATTAAGAAGCTGTTATACAGCCAGGTCTTTTTTTTATCATGACCATTCATCAATGGTAATGAAAAAAGGCTATCCTTTGAATAAAAGTTTGAATGAACTCACTTAACACAATTAAAAACACACTAGACAATGAAACATTTACCAATTTAATCATTGCACATTGATTACTAAAAAAGTCAAATGTCAAATTTCCCCATCTGCTGAAGAGATAGAAACATTGCTATCAAACAGTCTTGACTTTTGGTTTAATATTACCCAACTACCTGAGACATCCTGGTTCACAGCACTGGCCCACCATCAGATTAAAACATAAAACAGCATAGCATGCGTGGGTCATAAGTCCAACACACTGACCTATACTAAACATTTGGTGTTTTATTAATGTTATGTAATTTTGTGCTAATACTTTCATATTAAGTTCATGTTGTGAAAGGGGAAATAACATTTGTTTGATCAAGCATAAGACACATTTGTTCAACTAAACCCTTGGAAACTAAAATGCTGGTGGCTTGATATAAGCAGGAAATGATGGGCATCAAATATCATCTGGTTGCAACACTTTAAAAAATGTTTAGAGTAATCTGAACACAATTCTTCATTGTTATTTAAGCAAACTCGCTGGTTGTCTTTTCAACAGATAGCTACAACAGTACTGCACATTCAGAGACTTGACAGTTCATTGCAATTTAGCAAAGACATTAATTTAGGGGTAGTAAACTGGAAGAGACAATAATATGTAATCACGTAGCTAAGACAGTTAGCTTCCTCTGAGTTAAATAAGTTCATCCAAACCCTTCGGTGTCCTAAGTAATGCCTCCGCTTTATTAGCCAAGTAGGTCAACTTTCCAACATGCACACTGGGTTGTGTTAGGTTAATAAACAACACAACACCCAAGAAAGCCCAGAAAACGTAAAGAAATGGTTTTATAGTCAATTCAATCTGTTTATCTACTAACTCTAGTTCAGAATCTTTCTTACTTCGACAATGCTGTCTTAGCGAGCAGACCCATCTCTGGCTATTTGAACACACTGCATTGACTAGAAAATGTTCACGGAGCTACACATAGTTCACTAAGATTTTTTCATAAAGGGAAAAATAAGGATACGATTTAATATTAGGTTGCGTCTGCCCGGTAACAAACTCGTGAAACATATACAGACACTCTGGCCGCAATGCTTACAGTAGCGTGAAGTTTGTAGCACTTAGCACTTATGCTACAATTTAGGCCTGCCGTCATAAATATTGTAAGGTTATCTAGAACTGGCTATTTACTTGGTATTAAAACAAACCCACACCCATTACATAACAAGTTATCGTTGCTTCAGTACTGAATACGTGAATTAATTATGGGTCAATCTGTGTGTACAAATCTAACGAGAAGCAAGATGATACCCTAGCAGGCCTCGGCAACAGTGCAGCGCCGGCTCCATTAAAACTATGCTACCTCGGTAGCGACCTGAGCTAAAATACCGGCTACATTAACCTAAGCTAAAAAAACATGACCTAACCCCGAATAACAGATAGCAATCCAAGTGAACCAAAGTTGGGACTCGGAATAATTCTACAAAACAATGACACTTGACCTTAAATTGATCAAATTCTAAATTCCATTTAGACATCGACAGCGATACATGTGTAAATAGTCTGCCCCGTACTTGACTGCCGCACTAATTTAGAGTAGGCCTGAGCTATGCTAACAGCTGTGGTAGCTAATCCATGTCACTTAACCTAACCTAAGCTAACTCAGCTAAAAGCTAGGTTAGGTTAGCATTGGTTAACCTAGCGTTGCCGTTCACCTATGTTATCTGCTTTGGACTCGCTCAGTTTACATTAACCTCACTGATGTACACTTTAGCATAACTTGCTGGCTAGTGTCGAGAGCCGCAGCTGGTTAGCTACGCAAAAATTGTGTGTTCCTAACCTTATTTGGAGGATTAATAACAAAATCAATAAATATATCCTTACCAGCTCCGCAAGGGTGAAATATTCTTGTGAAATTAGCTACGTGGTGTCTCTACTTCTTTCTCTGTATGAACTCTGACGACAGGAACATGAGCTCTCCTACTACACGAAGCCGAAGGAGATAGAAGCGGCCGCAGATGGGACCGACACGGAGACGAGAGTTGCGCGGAACACATGCACCGATTGACAGTTCAGTCCGTCCAATCATAGTGGTCATCTGTAATATACAAATTGTATTAATTTGACAGCATGCCCGTGGCCCTGAAACTATATATTCAGACAGATTCCGTTATCTTTCCATGGCATTTTGACAAGCAGAAAAGCTGACAGGATTTGCATAATAGTCAATAATGTGATTTAACTGATATGACTTCTCTGATTTACAATGACGATCTAGAGCTAACTGCCAATATAAAGGAAACATAAACAGCCGTGCCTTAATAAGGTATTGTTTCAACAACCACTCTAGAGTCTTCCATGTGTATTCAGTTGGATTGGTATTTGGTTTAGCCTGCATTATTTTCAGACACAGTGAACCACTCAAGGATCATTCACGAACGCAAGTTGTTTGGATATGTTTATGGTAATGTATTAGGTATGTGCTCTTAGCTATACATAACTATAGATGATAATGTCTTCCAATGCAACCTCTTATCTTCTGTTCTCCATGAAACATATGCATATTTAGTGGTCATTGTCTCTGAGGCTCTTGTCAAATGTGAAGCATCATTGAGTCTTCTTTGAAGGTCACTCAGATTGACCATTGCTTTTTATGTGTCCATGAGCTTGATGGAGCATTAATTGTTTATAACTTATAATTGTTATTAACTCAGGAAGCACATTTGTGTAAGCATTTTGTTTTACTTTAGCATTGTGTTGGATAAAAAGATAAAACAAATTCAAATCATGCATATCTTTAGTCACAAGAATATGCCTTAAAAATTGTCACCAAATTCATTTCTAGCTGTGTCTGCCACAGAATTCCCAGCATTTAAGAGGTGGCAAGTAACATTAAGTACATGGTAAAAAACAGACAAGAGTAGGTTTGTTATGTATCATGGGCGGAACTGCAGCTGATAGGCTGAAAACAACTTTAGAGTGATGACTGATTCGAGATATTATGTCAAAATGTGCTTGGCTATATTCAAGTTTTGACAAGAATGGCACCTGGCATCTGGACATCCAGAAATCAGGTGTGCATGACTATGTTGTGCCTGAAATGTCACTTTGGCCTGTTTTTTTTTTTCATTTCTGTCTCCATGCTCATTTTCCTCTTAAAAATGTCATGGTGCCTGAAAAATCTGGCACTTTTTAAACTTCCCTTGTTTACTTGGGATGGCTCAGAACAGTGGGCTCCAGTCATATGATGGAGGATTGCTGGAGTTTTTAAGAGTTAGTTAATTCTACCCACCTGAACCAATCCCATGGGGGGCCCAGGGCTGTGGGGAGAGCTGCTGAATCAATACCTTGGACACAGCAATTGCTGTTAAGCTCAGATGAGTCCAGCCAGTCAATTGGGAGGGGAAGGAAGTGGGGTTCAGGGGACTATCCAATCAACTGTCAGTAAAGATCAAGTAAATAGGAATCACACCTAAAGCATTGATCAGAGGAGTCACATAGGATCTCCACAGGCTCTTTCAGTCTTTCATAATTTAATTCTCATCCACCACGAAATGCTGTTTTTCCATATTCTAATATTTATTTAATTTCTTTTAGTATAACGAAATGTTGGTGAAAAAGTTTTGGGAGCAGCATAAATGGCATTGTCCTGAAGATGGGCTCTTGGAGTTCTTTCTAGCAAGTGGTCTTTGACCAAAATTAGTACCATGCCATTAGCATTCCACATATCAAAAGGACACCCCCTCTACACCACACTGAAACAGAACATCACTGTGTGAACTTGTGTTACTGTGCTTTCAGCAGAGAGAGCTGACAAATAGTCTAACACCCTTTCTGTCTCTTCTTGCTCTCTGAGTTATCATTACTGAATTGGTTTTCTGGAGGTGCCCAATGGTCTAAACATGGCAAAGAAAGCCAGAGTTCTGTCGAGGGCACCATTCAGCAGAGGGCAGCGTCCCTTTACTCTCTCCCTCAAAATATGATTGATACCTTTGAGAAGTCAGCCACTGACGTGAATACTCCTGTGAAGAGACGACCAATCTACCGCCCTGGTGGTTTTATATAACCACTGTGTGGGAGGCCCAGCGACGCTCGCGAAGGGGGCCACGGCCCCATCCAGCAGATATAGCTCCATTTGGAGCTTGCCGAGATTGTGTGGGCAGTCGCCTTCAACAAATGGAAAACTGGCTCTTACTCAACGCAGGCTATGGGGGATTGTGGAAATGAAATTATGTAAATACCCTTCAAAGAAGTGACACATACCGGATATGGATGGATATGTGCTCAAAGGACACAAACAACCAAAGGCTCAAAGTAACCATTGATTTTTTTAAATCTACAGAACATTCATGTAAAGTTGTGGATGGCTTTCCAGTGTTGTTCATCCTTAAAAAATCCACAACTTGCATCTGAAATTACATTGTTCAATAATTGGACACAATGAAACAAATTGTTTTAAAGCTACGTTTACACAGGTGTGAAAGACTGATAAAGACAACATTTGTTTTGAAATCTTTCAGATGCCTTGCAAAAATTGATTGGTAATAGCTTTATATGTAACACAAAAATTGCTCACAAATATAGTTCAAGACTGTATACACAAATGACTACCACACAATCTGTAAGTTAGTTGATTACAATGGTGTGGGTAGTTAGTCCAAAGTATGAGAACTGTCCAGTGTGCTAAACGTGTGGTAATGTATCATGCATTGACACAAGTTTAGGAGAAAATCTGCTGTAGTGTGAGCTCTCTCATCTGCAGTAGCTGCCTTGGTCAGTATCATGAGCTCCTAAAAAGACCACAATTATAATGCATGTATTATTTGTGTGTTAATGCAAGATCACTGGAGATTGAACTTGGGGCCATCTGAGAAAACAACCCCTTTTGTCCAGAACAATACAGCCATCAGCAGGACCTGACAGCTCTTGGCTTATCTCTCTGGGCCACACCAGCCGTCAGGCCAGCTTTACAACTGCAGACCAATAGACTGAGACTGCGATGTGCGTTATTTCCTCCTGATCCTCAAATGACAGTGCAAATCCTCACAGTGCCCCATGCCTTGGCTATAGCGCCTCTCTCAGCTCTCTAGCAATAACCAGATTGAACAGGATTTTGGCCTCTCAGCCCCGAATATGATCTCTCCTCCCCCAAGGGTGAGTGTGTGTGTGTGTGTGTGTGCGTGTGTGTGCGCGTGCGCTTGTGTGTGTGTGCATGCGCTTGTGTGTGTGTCTGTGTGTTAAGCGTGTGTCCATTTCATCCCTGATTTTTTTTTCTTCACTTTTACTTTTTCTAACTGCATGCTGCGGACAGACAGTTGCCCCCTGCGCACCACTCTCTAGACGGCTTATTTATCTGTAAATTGATCGCAGGACCTTCCCTGGGAGTGTGCCTGCCACTTGTCTCTGTGGTGAAATTGGGGGTGCAGGCTTTAGGCTGCTCTTATTTAGCGTGGCTTTAGCAGCGTATAATGGAGCAATCTGCCTCCCCCTCTGAATCTCCTCTGAAACCCCCAGATGGCTTTTTTATTTTATTTATTTATTTTAGGCGGCTGTATTATTCATCTCTGGAATTTTCCTACCTTATTGGTCCCCTGTAGCCATATTTTACTGGCCAGTTGACCTGCATCATTCATATTCATTTGAGTGTCGAAGACGGCCTTCCAATCCTGGTGAATTTTGCCTGTGGGGTTTGTGTGTGTGTGTGTGTGTGTGTGTGTATGTTTCTGTCTAACCTGAGCGGTTATGTTGGATTTTCAGATAGACAGTGTAGCCAAGGCAAATCATTTCTTAAAGACTAAGATTTACATTCAGACAAAGGAATACAGGAAACAGGCTTTTTCATGTAAGTAGTAGTCCGCAGTGATATGCTCTGTGTGTATACTGAACTTTTTTCCAAAGTATTTGACTGTTATCACTGGATGGTATCACATGATGTAAAACAGTAGATCACAAAAAACAAAGGATTCAGAACAAAAAAAAGACATTAAAAAGGCATTACTAAGTGATTGTTGTCGCCTTGTATTAGAGATTAAGTGAAGCACATGTCACGATCACGAAAGATGGGAGAAAAGGCTTGTATAAATAGTGATTAAATGAACTGAAGAGCTCTGCAGTATTGTTGTTTTAACACTTCTCACTATTGACCCTTGGGCAGTTGTGGGGAGGAGTGCTGTAGGGTAGGAGATGGGACTTGGGTGGCTTGGTTTCTGGTATGTGTGGGCATAAGGGGAGCACTATGTTTTGCTCATGGAGCTCTGCACCAGGAACACTACTGTAAATGGTCACATTACTCAGTGTACCTTTTGGTTGGCACACACAGTGGCAAAGGAATATTGGGATACCCACAACCTCATCCTACTCTCCCTACAGAGCTTTGCTGCCCTAGAGAACCAGAGAACCCAGAGAGAGAGAGAGAGAGAGAGAGAGACCCAAAACTAGCTTTAACAGGTGTAAAAATAGCTCACAAACCAGTCATTTCAGGTTGGATGTATAGGAAGGTGGGTGGATGCTGCAGTGCATCTGAGGCAGTGAAATCTAAAGCACCGATCAAGGCAGGAGAAGCAGAGTCACAAGTGTCACTGAGTCATTCGTCCTCATGTAATCGGTATTAAAACTAAAAATGTCAAATTAAAGAATGCCAAATCCCTATTTACTGTGTCGTCCATTTCTGTTTCTCATCTTAGCCCTAAATTAGATCATTAGAGATCATTTCATCATCCTTTCGCTTAATCTATCAGGCTATATATTTTTCCAGATATAGCCAGACACCCCCCCCCCCCCCCCCAGCCCCCTCACCACCACTGCCACCATCACCGCCGCCAGATCCCGCCAGATTAAAAACCCTGCTCAACAGGACATCATTCAGCGGCCAGTGTTAGCTACAGAGAAGCTGCTGCTTCAGGGAATTGGATATGACATTCTTAGCGATGCAGACTCCCCGTGGCCCTTTCCCTGCCCACAGTCCACCAGGGAACACAAGCGTGCCATGTCTTTTATGAGGCATTGATTTTTCTCACAGACATACAAACCTTCCCCAGGGGTCTATCTTGGGAGGGCATTAAAAGGATGGAAGAAGTCCCCTGAGCTCTGCTTTTCACCATATACTTTAGTGGAATGTAAATCCTTGTAAGTTCCCTATTTCAAAATGTACTCTCTCTCCTGTTTGAATTTAAGCAACAGAAACTCTGTAAATGAATGAAGCTACTAAAACGTATACATTTATTTATGCTTTTTAGTTTAGTCCGTGTGTGTGATGCTTGTAAAATGGTTAGGGCATGTCCAATCCTGCTACTGATGAGCGTTTATTCTCCAATGCAAGATCATTGATACAATGGTATAAGACACCTTATAAAGACACATGACAGTCTTTCATGAAGATATTTAACATGTTCACGTACTACATCTCTCAGAAAAAGATATGTGAAGAATCACACATGCCTAGGGCTGCTCATTTCCATCATCTCATCGCAGCCCCAGAGCAATTTTGATCAACTTGGCACACGAACACCAGCGAATTTAAGAAACATGGAACGTGGGGGGGGGGGGGGTGGGGGGGGGGTGGGGGGGGTATGCAGCTGCAGTCAGAGCGACAGATGAAGAAAGGGGAACAGAAGACAGCGCATTTGTGAAGGCCAACGAAAGTAGAAACAGAACTATAGTGCTGCAATTAGGAAGAAGCACAACAACTTCAGCTAATTGTGCCACAAGATGACGAAGTGGACTCTGAATACAAATGGACTCGTACTGCGCGTCGACAGAATCATCAGCTTCGCTGCAAAAGCACACACGCCACGTACTGCAGTAGGTCAGCCACAATTAAGACAGACAATTAGTCCACGTCGCGAGCAGTATGTTACTATAGCACTGGCAGCTATCTTTGCTCCGGATTGTAACAGTTCACGTTAAGATGTCAAACGTAGTTCATAATGGTATCTGACAGAAATTGGTCCGTGTCAAATGGTTTGTTTATCTTGCGCCATCATCTTCACGCTGTCGTAAGTGTCACGAATCCACACCTGATCCTGTGTAAAACGCTACAGAGGAGGACAAGTTTACCATCAGGAGTGCTCCAGAGTGGCTGTCTATGCCACTTTTAATTTAGCCATGTTATTGTGCCTCCATGGCTACTGGGATCGTTCTCAGGCACTGCCGAGCATCACAAATAAGTCCACAAGATCATGATTGTTCCCAAGGAATTCTCCTATTGATTCCTTATTCGTCAGAGTAGCACTCAGCAGTCACTATACAACAAATAATTCTAATGGGATGTTCCACGATTGATCTGTTTGGTCTGTCCAAGGGCCTAATATAGTTTACCACCAAATGTAAGTACAGGAAAATCTGCGTGAAGAATAAAATGCTTTCAAATAAAATAAGAATGAGAAGACCGGACTCTCATTTGTGAATTTCCTTCTCACAAGAGGCAAGATTATATTGCGTAGGTTCGATAGGTTAGTGTCGCCAGATGGGACCCTCGTGTTTGCAGGTAGCATGTGCGCCTCGTGGGTTCAGAAGATAACATTTGGAAGTCCTACATGTTGTTGTCAAGCAACCAAGACCCCCAGATGTCTCCTGTCGTCGCAGCCCCAATAGACAGCGATGATTAATGCACGGGGAGCAGGCAAAGCACCTGACTGAGTCTCACCCACTGTATGCACAATGTTCCAACAGGGAGTCAGAGCAATTAAAAAGGAACACTACTGGCAATGATCGCATTACTCAAAGCCTTCCGCTGCAATGGGAAAAAAAAAGACGGCACCAGCCGCAAGAGAGGCGATCTAAAGGTTTTTTTTTTCCTTTTCTTTTTTTTTTTTTATCATTGCGCAAATGTTAAACCCTGTCGTTGCTGTGCCTTTGCTGGCTCGTGGGGTAGACGCAAATAAAGGATCATCTCAGTAAGATTAGAATGAAAACGGCCGGGGTTATAACCCAGGCAACAGAAGCCAATAAAACCGTCAGCTTTGATTTGCGCAGCCCTGCTAGACACATAATTGAAGACCAGTAGGAAGAGAAACTGGCCAAGGAAACAGGCGTGGATGCATCCTGGCGGACAGCTGAGGACAAACTTTGTTGATGGCTCATGCTTTGTTGTTGTCTTGAGTTGGGAAACTTGTCGAGCAGCATCACAAATGATTTTGACTGGCTGTCAGACTGAACGATACATTTAATGCCTTGTGGTCTTGTAGGAGCCTATTAGAGTACCCATGCCAGGCAGCACAAAATGTGCTGCACGTTGACTGATTCGTTTCCATTAAATATGTGATGTTACATTTTAGGATGGCAATTTCTCACTAAGCAAGCTGTTTTGTATTTACCTTGTTAAAGAAGTTAGCGTGGTGATGGCTTAGCTAAATCGTCAATTTAAAAAAACCCAAAAGCTGCTGACAGTCAAGCGCCCGTGCATTGCGTGTTAAAAATATTCATAAACTGTTTCTTAAACTGATGGAAAAATATTTATACATCCACTTACACAAATGACCAAGAGAGTTACTGCGGCTGTTTCTTTTTCTTTTTTTAACAACAAAAATGGCCTTTTGCGAAAAAAAGAAAAAAAAAAGAAAAAATATCAGTGGTACGTATGTGCTCGTTAGCGGTGCAGACACATTTGATCTGGGGGCTTTACCTTAAATTTTGAAAATATCTTTGCCATTTGATTGACCTGCTAGTGCAAGGCTGTGAAACAATGAAATGACCAGGCAGGAAAAGACTAGGACTTTAATACTAATACTAACACTATTGCTGCTGCTGCTGCGACTGCTACTACTACTAATAATGGTAATATGTACTATTGGCATCAGAACACTCTGAATCCAAACAGACATCATTAGATCAAGTCTACTATTATTTTCAGTGTAGAAAAGAGAACTGCAATGAAAGAGCGATTCATAAAATGTACGTACAAACTGTAAATGCTCTTTTCCCACTTTTCACGGTATAGAGGATTTAGGAGAGACAAATAACATACACACATAAATAAAATAAAACACAGAAGTAAATCCTTTTTATCCCTCAGTTTCACTTAAAAGTAAAGTTTGTGACTTAACTGTTTTCAGAGTGACTGTTTTCACACAATTTCCAAGTGCCTATTGATCATTTCTGAATGTTTCATATGCCGTACACACGCACACACGCACACACAAACACACATAGCTTGACCTCGGATCTCCCCACTGGAAGCCCAGGGTGGGGGGGGGGGGGGGGGGATCTATAATATAGCGCACCTCTTGCTTTGTACAGTACTAATGCAATTAACAAAATCAGTCACACTACGAAATGCTACAAATAAACCACAGTTCATTCATAATACTGTTAATATATAGTTTCACAGACATATTGTTGCATTTTTTTCTGGTTTGTGCGAAATCATCTGAATAGAAATTACAGTTAGTGCACACTGGTGGGGTTTTTTTGGGGTTTTTTTTGAAGGGGTGGTTCGCCCAGGGTGCCATGTAGCCTAGAACCACTACAGCACACGCTGCAAATTCTTCATACCTGATGATCAGGTCACCTTGTCTACACCTGGCCTGGTAGCCTTACCATCAGACCCTTTCATTAAAATTGGTGCAAGGATTTCACACCTACAAAGAAGACACATGCTTATTCAAAAAACACTCAGTTTCGCTTTGATTTTTTACATATTCTAATACTTGACATGGAATACAATGAAAAAAAAATTAATGCAGTCAAGCTCTGATAACAACTCCAGTCTTTTTTCCCCCACAACTAAACAAACTAATGACAGGAACCTAGCTGTCAGAGGCTAATCATCACACATCCACCACCCCCCCTCCACACATACACCCTCCCCTCCCCGTTCCATTGTCCTGCTGTTGTTTATGTTTGATTAATTGTGGAGGCGTCCAAAGAAAAAAAAATGCTGGAGCCTTGTGTTCAAAAATAATGTTCGCTATTGCAGCCCAGTGAAATCTGTTCACCATCCAAACTGATTAATCACATTTGTACGCAGAGGAGTATCTCTTCTTTCAGTGATGAAGTTAAATCATTCATTAGCGTTCACTCACTGTCACAATGTGATTCTCATGAATGCAGACATATCTGGCTGTCAGAACCTTCTTCTTCCATTAGCATAACATGATCGCAGAAAAACAACTTTGTTTAATGAGACACAAACAATAAAGCCACTGTGCTATCTTCAGATATTTACTTTTTTTTTCAGGGTGTTTGTACTCTTTATTTTCTTTAATTTGGCACTTTAATTTGCCTCTAATTCATCTTTCACTGATCTCCAGTGTTTCTTCTAAAGAGAATTTGCTTTGGAGGCGAGCTTGTAATCTCTCTGTGTTGTTATTGTTGTCATTATCTTTTGAACCTATTGAAAAGGACAAGTTGTCTGTGATGGCATTTGTCTTTGTTCCTTGTCTTGAAGACAATATTGATTATGATATACATTTAAAAGTGTGTTGCTACTAGATTCTAACTCCTGCTTACTGTCTGTGGACTAAAAAGAAAGGGGAACAGCGAGGTGCATTTCTTCCCTCCTTTTGCCATTGCAGATCTGCACAGACCTCAAGACTTAGCTATATCAAATCCCTTTGCTGTGCCAAGAACGGCAGACTGGAAAAAAAAGAGACAGAGTTAAACTTTTAATGTTTGTTTTACATAAAGATCTAGAACAAGTGTTTTTCATTAATGAGTATCTGAAATGTCGAGGATACAGACAGAGGGTACGCAAAGCAAGATGACATTTATTCTCTGTGGCTTAGGTTTCGAAAACTTGGCGTACAGAGCCATCCTTGACACAGACGTTCTCTCCCTGTCATTTAATTAACCTTGGCGCGGATTAAAATGTTATCCGCCATTATCTGAGGTGTAGGGGAGTTTGATGTAGGGGGGGCCTTCCCATTTGCTAAGACGCCAGGAAGTGAGATGTTCTCCGCTGTCTGTTCGCACTATGTTAGCATAACACACTTTGATCATTCTGAAGGAGTTTTTTATGAACCTTGAAGAGGGGGCGAACAGTTAGCTTTTTCTCTTCCATGTGGCCGTGAGTTCTCTGAGACATAATACTGTGGATAATCGCAGCAGGTTCAGTAAAACACTGGGCTGTTGGTTTCCACCCACTAAACAGAAAGATGTGTCATCCTTAAAACCCCAGTGGCAGGGTTAATTTTAAAATGCTGGCTTTTATTGAAAGGGTAATAGCATTTAAAAACACATGGGATGGTGTTAAAAGATTAATAACAGCCCCCGCTGGCATGCACAATGAATTCCAATATATAAATTATTGTTATAATGTTTTCCAAAATAATCACACATTGGGGTTGTTTTATGTTCAGGAAAAGCAGTGCAGAATAAATTGATTTGGTTTGCTTGTTTTTCTGGCATGGTATAATGCCTGAAATAATGCACCTGGGAAAAATAAATTCACCATAAATAAATGACTAGGTAAGATGATCAATGAAATATCTGCCAATTTGATCAAGTGATTATTTAATCAGCAATTACAAACAATTTTGTCCTCATTGCTCATTATAGAGGCAGCTAAAAATGGATTTTAAATGCTTAGTTTTACACAGCACACCACATATGCTACCTTTTTCAGTCTATTATCCCTCAACAGATAGTAACATGCACTCCTGTATTGCAACTTTTGTTATTTCTCTTGTGTGTGTGTGTGTGTGTGTGTGTGTATGTGTGTCTGTAAAAGTGTGCTGTTCTTTGAGCAACACGTGCTGTTATTAACCACAAAACCCAAGTGCCTCATTTTCTGCATGAAATAGTCAAACATCTGCTGACCAAAGTCACTGAGAGAGAGGCCACACCTGCATACAGTCACTGCTTTGTTCTCACACGTGATAGCTAAATGCAACGTAAGCTGCTGCACAACTTTACTTAAGTGCAAAACAGAGAGGAAAGGAACACTTTTGAGACACCATCCACGCTGCAGTGAAACTTCAGAAAGAATTTTTTTTTTTCAAAGACGTCCCCTTAAGTTCAGTTGTAGTTTATCAGACTGGAACCCCAGCAGCCATTCACTTACACACTTACACACACTATTTAAGAAGTTTCTTAAGCAGTAAATTGTTATTACATTTTCTATTACTGTGTTATGCAGCATTTGTTAACACCCACAGGATTAGAGGCTCCACATGAACTGTATAATCCCACATAATGTGTGCAATTTTACAAGACTGCGATTGTATGTGGGTATATGTGTGAGTCTTGGTGGCACTACTGTCATACATTCTATTTGCAATTTACCTCTATTACTTTCTGTTTCCTGTGGTGACAATGACAAAAAAAAAAAAAAAATCGGGGAGGGAGGATATGGGTCTCATTTATTATTGATAACCTGTTACAGTGCTATCAGCTCATCTGCACTGCCTGCTATCACAACAATCAAAACACATCTCAAAATAGTAACCTCTCACAAAGGTTTCTGCTCTTAACGGAGATGGTTTGTGTCTTTCAGGCAGAATGGTGTACTGTTTTGATTGTACATCCCTGTGTTTGTGGAGACGAAGAAAAAAAAAAGAGACATCTCAGCTTTTCCTCTATCTCATCATTGCCCTCACAAGCCCTGACTATCTCCCCTCACACCGCTGCTCATAAGCTTTCTCTGTCAAGAGACAAGAGACAGCAATGAGGTCCAAAAAAAAAAAAAAAAAAAACGCTGACAAGTGGCTTTATGAAAAATTGATGCAGTGTGTACCTGCTTGTCCACTTTTATACATTCTGACTGTGTGGAAACAAGCAGATACCACCCTCCCCCCATGGGCTTTCTGGCACACTGAATGTTTTATCACTCAGGAGCATTTGGGGGTGTGGAACACCGTTTTGGCCACTCCAGGAAATTGTGTTGTGTGTGGCCTCCCACTGGGAAAGAATGAAGGAGATGTATCCTACTGTGTGTACACAAAAATGTCTGGGAGAAGATGTCTGCCATTTCTGCTTTTGTCTCACCTGAGCCTCCGTATCAGGACAGTCCTTTTAAAGTTACTCTGTCCACCTCCTGTCTACACAGAACACACAGTCACCATCTATTTGAAGAGTAATTCTGAATCATACTGTTAATGTATCTGATGATTAAATGGGCAAAAAGTACACATGTATATTGTGACCAGTTTTGAAATGATTCCTTCTCAATACGTAGTAAAATGATAATGTTAACATAGTAAAAGCCGCATTCATCATGTGTTAGGCATGCATAATTAATTAAAAAAGAAAAAAAAAAGTTTCAGAAAAGTTTTAATCCTCTAAGAGATATACAACACCTTCTAAATTACACCGACTCTTTGTTCTGGGAAGATAAATTGGTTTGAGAAACTCGAGTCTAAAGAAAGACGCTCACAAATTAACGAGTTCTTGTTGTTATTGCAGGGAACATTCCTCCCAGAGAATTTCAGCACCAGGCTAGGTTGACCTGTCTGTCGCTGCCATGGTAACGTCGAAATGAATCTCTGATGTTGCCTGCCAAGTGCTGGTATTTATAACAATCCCAAGCTTTATGTTAAGTTGTTAACCTCTAGCTTGAACAGAAGGTTTGTTCCACTTGTGAATGTTAAACTCTGTGTTCGAACTAAATCTATTAAAATTTATGAACGAGATACACCCAGCTTAGAGGCAAATACATATTTACGCCATCCAAATTTACAAATGCATATAGAGTTCTGGAGATTAAGATGTATTCTATGCACCCGGAGCCTTTTGGACATACCCAGAGAGCATAGAGAAAGCTCTTTTTTCCAGTGTAGTGGAGCCACTCCTACTGCAACCAATTACTCAACCCTCATCCAAAAGGTCACAGGTTTATTAAAACTAAAATTGTATTTCTGCCAAAAAAAAAAAAAAATTTCTGCCACAGGAAGTGAAACTGTGTTTGTGTACTCATAATGAGTTTTGATGTCATATTGTAACTAGGTAATTAGACCCACTCAAAAGTAAATTAATGCATTTCAAATGACTGTGATCATGCAAAAATGAATGAACACATAAGGGGAATGCCTGCTACTGTGAGGAGTCAACTCAAATTTTGAATCTAATATAATGACTCTTGATATTTTTAAAGGGGGCTTATTTAGATACCTCATTTTAATACAATAATGCACTTTCCAACCATAGCCTCTTCTCTCTCAGTCAAATGCTGAAAAGGTTCCATATCACTGAAGTGGTGGCTCTGAGTAAAAAAATTTTCTGTTTTAGTCTCTGTACATTTTTGCCAACACAATTTAGTTTCTCATTAACAATGCACGCACAATATGTTTTATAACAACTCCACTATTTGCAAGCACACAAAATTACATATTGAACAGACACTTGATTCCCATGAGTAATTATATGTAAGGTGGGACAACCAAGTTGTCACTTTGAACATTTCCAGTGAAATTAACAATGAACAAATTGATATATATTTTTTTGAAAGCATCCTTTATCAGAGGATCTTTCAGGCTCTACAATACTCTTCATTTGGTGCTACCTCAACATTACCTCAGAATGAGTCACCCTACCAACCGCAGAAGTATTTCATGCCTCTATGCATGGCATAAACATTTATTAACCTTTCCCTGAATGTCTGTGGTGCTGTAATTAATCAAGAAAGAGGTTGGAAACTTTCTGATACTGCAGAGAAACACCAGCATTGCATCCAAGTGTGTATTTGTCAGTTGTTTGCTATGATATTTGGGCCAGAGCAATCCATTGTGGCTCATTTTTACCTTTTCTCAGATTATATCAAAAGACCAGCACTCCATAAGATCAATACCCAGAGAGCTTTTTCTACCATCCTGTGAGTGAAAATATCACATGTATTACCATTCCTCTGGAGCGAGTGAATTAGATGCGGTGTCTGTTTGCAGTGTGCTGCGAGAGGCTTTGATGAGAGCAATCAGGTCTCTCTATTACGCACGTGGGCAGCACAAAAGCAGCGTTTCAGTAATTGCTAGTTATTAAACCTCCTAATCACCCCCAGCGCGCAATGAGGTATAATGAACTTCACTGATGGACCCATCTCAAAGGATATGAAAGACTTATATATGTACCAGAGAGGGGAGCTGGGGGGTTGTTATAATTTGGAAGAGAAGAAGAAACATGTGACCAAAACTGATCTTTCCCTGAGGTTGCCAGCAATTCCTTCGGGGATGTAATCAGCTTGTAGCCCCAGAAGTATGCGTATGTGTGTGTATCTGTGTGTGTATTTTTCTCGATTGACATTTGAAACAAGGACTTGCCATACACCATGCACCATGCACTTGAATGAGCTCTGTTGTTCCCACCCACCCACACAGACATTCATCCCACACATATCCACCCACATACTCCCCTCTCAATCCCCCAAACAGGCCCTCGAGCCCCCCACTTCATACAGTGAGAAGTAGAGAGGGTTTTATCCGCTGTTGTCCTGAATTGTCACTCAAAATCCACAGTGATTGCTTTTCAGAGAGAGAGAGAGAGAGAAAGAGAGAGAGAGAGAGAGAGCAAACAAAAGTGAGAGATTTGAAGTCATCACATCCTTTGCGTGGTATTACTAATAACCTCTCTAAGGTCTGATGGAATGTGAATTTGGCATGTGGGCTGCACTACTGTGTGTGAGGTGCTCTTGTATATGTATATGTATAGTGTAGTGCACGCTACTTCTAAGAAAGCAGATGTCAAGGATTCGAGCCGCTTGAAATTCTTTTCGGTTGACCGGCCAGATGACATGAGTCTGACAGAGGAAGTTTATTGCTCCACTGCCCTGCACGACCCGACTGACATTTCACGTCCGCACCTTTCGAGCAGCAGAGAGGCATTAATGAACGTGATTCGTCATCTGTGATTGAACTGGTGGGCCATCTTTATTCCTTAGTAAAAAATTTTTATAGGCAAATTAGAGGTCTCAGAGGAGATCTTGCACATTTAATTGCAGGTGAGTCAACACCCCTGGGCCACTAGTCTAAATTCAGATATTTTTTGGCAAGTCTACAAAAAATGACAACAAAGAATTATTATATTGTAACTTGACATTGTCACCAACAAACCCATATTAGTATATCTTCTTTAAAAAAAAAAAGGTTGGATATACATTAATAGACTTTGATCAGTCACACAGAATGCAAACCCTATGCTAATGTCGGCCGTCAAATATTTACCTATCCTTTTCCTGCATGTAAGGTATTGCCTGTGAATGATCCTTCTATTAAAACAAAAATAAAGAAAGAAATACTCCATAGTCAAGCAGTGAGAATTTGTCACAAGCTGGTGCAGATTACTTGAATCCTAATGGGATGGATCGCGTGGCATTCAGAGAGGGGCACACTTCAGCTGGGTTCTCATTTTGATTATTGAACACAAAATGCTCGTCGACGTCAATGTTTGCTGTCAAAACACAACACCGCTTCATCAATGCACATGCGATTTTCTCTCTGCTGAAAACTTCTTTTGAAATGATAATATCCATTGGTATGAAAATGTAAATTAAACATGTATGCATTTGAACTGTGCAGATCTGAGTGAATCTTGTCATAAGGTGGTATTTTCCAGGCTCTGTTTTGCTTTGCTGTGAGAACATTTGAAATGCAATAAACCTGCGTTCGCTGACGGAAGAATTTGCACAGTCCTCATTATCTAAATCGCTTTTGTTCTTTTTCAATCATGTGTGTATGGGATGGATTAACAAGTAACACAAGAGTCTGACCCACAGCCTGAAGGTAACTCTGCACACTACCACCACCAACGCCACCCCAGACTCCATTCAGAATCGCCTCATCAACCCTTCTCCTGCAAGAGAGTCAAAGTACATCTCCCTCCTTCAGTGTGGGAATAGGGGGAGGGTGTGGAGGGGGTGTGTTGAGGGTGGGCGGGAAGACAGAGGAGACTAAAATAGACTCCATTACTCCATTATTACAGCCTATCCTCTGTTGCTAGGCAATGGTATCAGATTAACACTAATTATCATTTTATCACACTTTTTTTCTTCCTGACGTTTTTCTCTTTCCTCCCTCTCTCTTTTTTCTTCCGCTCTATCTGTCGTTCTTCCACAGAGCCTGAATTGCGAATGTGATCATTTGCATTGCAGAGCTGTCGACGGACCAGGAATCCATTTATTAAAATATCTATGTTCAAAGGCATTTCATTTTCTGGTGTTATGAGACGAGACATAATGAATAAAAGAGTCTAATATTCCCTTAACGGATCCGCACCTTTGTATTAAAACTCAGAATTTGTGTCTGAGCATTATAAATGGACACATTAAATATGTGTTATATGGGTTCTAACTAAAAATTTCTCATCAGAAACTCAAATATAATCTTGAATGATTCACCGCTTAATTGCTGAACAGCAAGAAATGCAGCCTTTGAGTCCTCTAACAAGAGGAATATCTCTGCTATTGCCTTTACCTTTTTTTGTTTTGTTATGTTTTGTTTTATTTTGGAAATTTACAGCAATGACTGTGTTGATTGTTTGGAAGCGATTTTTTTTTTCCAGCTAATTAACAAAAAACTTTGGAGGTGGCATTTACTCAGTGTCCCGTATTGAATGTGTAGGACAGAGGAATAGAAGTTCCTCTATTGCGGTCCTCCTCTCACTCTGTGTCACTGCGTGTGATTTATTCTTGTGGGACTCTGGCTTCAGTGTAGGCCACAGCTCGGGGGCACAGTCGTATTGTTCCAAACCTGCCCATTGTTTTTTCAGCATAGAGAAGTAATGAGAGCCTGCAGAGGAGCAGAGCACATCGGTGCTGTCAGAGTGACGAATGCAGCCACAGCAAGAGCGCATATACATTGCATAGACAGACAAAATCAAATTTGCGCGTACACACACACACACACACTGTCTTACAGACGCACACAAACAAGCCCATGCAAGATCAAATTTGCATACGGTCTCTTATCCAACATTGTTCTATCACATGTATTTATGCCGTTAATATATTATTCTACCACGATGAATGGCTGAGCTTGTTGAGAATAAAGGGTAGGCACACATACACACGTACACGCGTGCGCACACACACACACACACACACACACACACACGCATGCACATGCACGCACGCACACACGCACGCACAACTGCGCGCACACACACACACACACACACACACAGACACCACAGAGATTCACCTGCTTAAACACATCCTAAATCATACTGTGTCATTCTACTGCAAGCCTCCGCGAACTCTTCCTGCAATTAGGTACAAGGGTATGCATCACTTGCACTCTAATATGCATGAATGTAATGAACACAGCAGAGAGCCAGGTCTGTTCAATATTTCATTATCATCATCATCATCTCTTTGTGATCATCTAGATGATAGATTAAAGGGGAAAACATACACATTTAGTTATAAATAAATGCTTCTGTAATTCTTAGGATGCAGGTGGACAATATTTTTTTTCCAGTGGTTTGAAGTAACTAAGGTGAAATTCATAGGGGACTAGTTTAGAAACAGCATGCAGTGGAACAAATTGGTCTCAATGCAGCACTTTCTTTCTTTTCTTGTTTTTGCAATCATTTTATCTGAAAAACAGTTGGTGGCCCTTTTCTGAATTTATCAGGCGTTTTCCATGTCCTAAACCATGTGAACACAGAGTCATGCAACTGTACCCTCTACTGGTATTGCTCTCCAATTCCATCTCTTCCCTGCAAATTCCTGACTCTCCAAAGTTTTCCCCCTAAACACAGTTGGCTCTTCACCTTGAGAACGGGCTATCTACCTTTGATTTATTGCGTCGAACCGAAGAGTTTCCATCTTCAACCCCCTACTTGTCACAGGCGTTCTATAATTGGGAGAGCCTCGTGACTGACCTAGCTGATGCTACTCAGGCGGCCATCTTAGGGAATTTTCCTCTGTTCACCATTCCTATAGCCCCCCCTCCATTCCCTCGATCCCCTCTCCCTAGGTCTGCCTCACCAGATTGGATTGAAAAAGTAGGACGCTAGTTCACGTCGTCATTAATTGTCCTGCCCTTTCTGGCACAGAATGGGGGATGAGGAAGAAAATAAAAAAAAAGGAGAAAGAGAGAAAAAAGAAAAGAGTAAATAAAAGAGAATCTACCTTGTCCTCCAAGGATGCAGTTAACAACACTTTTTTTTTTAAATTGAAAGAACTAAATGAATGAGGATGGTTGACGTTGCATGGCTAGCTAGTCCACCTTGCACCCCATCACTGGCCTCAAAGTGTCACTTAGCCGCGTGATGTCCTTTTCATCCTCGCCACCTCATTGTGTCATCTTCCTGTTATCCCGGCTACTTCGTTCCAGAGGCGATCCTCATCCATCTTCTTCCCACATCTAAGAAGGAAGAGGGGCCACCTTGAGATAACCAACCCAGCATAACTGGTCCCCCTACTCAATGGCATAGTAAAATGGAACAGATGCACCAGTATACGCAATTACTTACTAATATAGTAGGATAATCCATAATGAGATTTGTGTTAAAGGATTTGAATTTATGATGCGGAGGTAAAGACACACGAAGTGCTTTGCATCACATGGTCGCCTTCACAGAGTTCATCGATATTTTTGAATACACACCTTGAAGTGGATTGTTCATCTTATAGCATGGTCACATGCCAAAAAAATTTAAATGTGAGTATTCACTTATTTTTTTTTAAGGTACTGGACACAAAAAATGTTATAAAGTAAACATGTATCATTCCCTTGACAACACCTTTATTAAGCTAATCCTTCCCATAAGATACAAAGGTTTTGCTATAATCACACCATCACTCATGTTACAAAGTATTCAAATTTAGTTTGACTCCAGGTCAAAATAGTTTTGCAATATGTTTGCTATGATGAATTGTTACCTAGCTATGTACTGCATTATTTTCAAAACAGTGACAAAATTTGTCCTAGCCGAGCTATTCTGCAGTCAAGTGAGTGACAGACAATCATTGGAGATGAGTTAATGTTTGTGGCAGTGAATGAATTTAGAACTTTGACTAAACTTGACTTGAACTGTTTGTGAACTGCAGTTTCTGGCCAATCAGAATTGAGTATTCACCCAAACCAAGGTATAAATACCATATAACAGCACTGGGATGCTTTACCATATATTTCATTCTGCTTTACAGCACCATAAATGTCTTCCTAGTCCCGCAAAGTCGATACCTGTCGGCTAGCAACGAGTTGTAGTCAAGCCATAGGCTGCCAAATATTTCTGGCCCATGAACAAGGCCTGGTTTTGAAATCTGGCCCATTTGAATTTGTAATTGAATAGCCCTGATTAAAAATATCTATATAATGTTTTTCATAGTAAGATTCCATCATTCCCGTTCAACACTTTTCCACATTTATTGAATTTCTAGGTAAGAATACAAAGCCAGCTCATATAGGATTTGAAGGTGCAATTTTCACCAAGAGTTAAGGCACACATGGGGGGAGGGGGGGGGGGCAACATTCCCTCAGTCATGCTTAAGCAACTACCGGTTGTCCTTTGCTTCTGTGTGGTGCTGATGCTTTTTCATCTTCTCAAAGCCCTTTCATGCTTAGCAGCTGGAGGAGCATCACCATGGGAACTGAGTCCAGTGCGAAGGGTGAAAGCCAAAGATGGCGAGATGTATACAAGACCGGTTAACCTGGCCTCTGGGTGGCATGAGCTCTCGCTCAAGTTTTCCTTCCCTCACCTCAGCAGCAGCTATGAAACTTTCTGAACCTCTCTCTCTCTCTCTCTCTCTCTCTCTCTCTCTCTCTCTCTCTCTCCCTCTCTTTCACTTTGTGCATGTGTGTGTCTCTCTCTTTCGCTCTCTCTTTTTCATAAGTTGTTGCTATGGCAACCCTTGGGAGCTCAACTTTTCTTTCTTTCCCCACTTTTAGAAACAAAGTTAAATGAATGAGTTTCTGTTGACTACAGCAGGGAGCAGAGAGAAGGGCTTTTGCTACAGTTTTCTCGACATCCCACCCAGACAAGCACGATAAAATAGAGGAATAAATAAATAACGATGCACCCAGCAGTGGGCCTGGGTGAACAGTGCTGTGGGGTTTTTTGTCTATCAGCTCCAAAGTCCTTTTCCTAAGTCAACAGGAGGTGTATAGTGGCTTGAAACTAATTGAAAAGCAGGCAAGAGCAGTGATTTGGTTCATGGTGATAAGCTGACACTGTGGACAAGAGTAACCATAACCTGCTGAATGGAACAGTGTCTCAATATTCATTTTCTTTTTTTTCCCCTCCTTGAGACATTGGGAGGTTGATGGGAATATCACAGCAGTTTTCCTCATTCACACTGATTAATTTTCCTACCTTCTCAACTCACCATCATAAAGATGTGCTTATCTCAAACTCTTTTGTACTTTTTTTTTTTTTTTGGCAAATTAGTCTTTGCCTTGCAATGGATGGAGAGAGTATTTTCAACTCCTATCCCCTTTGTCACCTGTCAGTCTACTGCTGTGCAACTGTGGCACAGTAAAAAAAAATGCATTACTTCTTCAGCAGCTGCCGGAAATTACTTTGAGCCTAAACTCCACCACAGTTCTATTCTTTGTATATGTGCATATGAACAGATTGGGAGCTTAACACTCCAATTAAAGATCTGTTGAAGAAAAAAGGAGAAATGGGAAGGGGGTATTGGGGCTAGGGGAGATGGGGGGTGGGGGGTGGGCAATGAAAGTTTAGGAGTAACATGCTACTTACTTAAAAAGTGGTTCTAGCATAAACCTCTTCTTCTGCCTGTGTCCTTGAAATCAATCAGCAATCAGTGGCAGCAAGTGTGTGCTAGCCACCTGCACAAGGTGATGGAAACGATGTCATTGTACCTTGTTGTCGTCACTGTTATCGTCCCTGTTGCTGCTGGCGACAGACCATCGGGAGTGCAGTGAGCAACGCCTGGGCTGAGGGAACACGAGGCATCTCCACGGAGCGTGTGAGAAGCAGGAGCTGAAACATGCCGTTGCTCTCTGCTCTACAGCATGAGGTCTAAACATGAGTCAAACAGAGCATGGAAATATCACTTGTGATTAATTCACACCTTCATTCTGATTTGGTTGATGCTGTGCATTCTGCATTCCTTATTTCATCTGTTTTTAGACATTTTTCTATACTGATCTCTCATTGGTTCGGTTCAGAGACAACTCTGGTCTTCTGCATAGACTGTGTAGCATTCTAATGAATATGCATTATATACAAAAGTGTACAAAGCTGGAGGGAGCTGCTGTGCTTTGAATAACTATAATAGTTTTTACAGTTATACAGATTTGAATATAATTTACAACACGAGGTCCATAAATTCACTTTCACACAAACTACATCAATGACATGCATGAAGCCCCAGTGAACCGTTGCTAGAGTATTTCAAGAAAAGAGATTTTGAAAAGATTAAAAGAATACACCTGCAAGGCAGTCAAGTTTACTCAATATTGCAATGCAAAGATTTCTTTCATGATATTGAAAACAATGGAAAATTCATTACCCAAGAATCAGTACATGCAAATTACACAGCCAGGGGTAACAAATCCACGCCCACAAAACCAACTGGGAGTCATGTATTTTCTAGATGTAGTGAACCAGACAGCCTGAAAAGGTGGATTTCATACATTTTAATGATTGAGTGTTTGTTATGCATGAACTGCAAAGACACAAACCCCATCCCAAAGCAATGGTTTGGGGTGGAGGGTGGCAGTAACAGGTAGTCGGAAAAGTTTTCAGTCCTCACTTGTCGCCACAGCTTCCAGTTCCAATATGAACACGGGCTGTCACTGGGGTCCGTTCGCAATCACGGCTGCCTGCAATTACCGGCACCTACAATTACTGCCACCCTCCCTATCATGCTCGCTGTCATGGACTCTGTAGCTCACTGATTACCTGAATTGGGGTTATGGGGAGTGTGGGGAGGGGCTTAGCAGATGGAGGGCCAGGCACGCACAGTGGATGTGGACATTTAGGTAAGACTTGTCAAGTGTGTCAGGACTGTGTTTGACTCTGTCTACAGAGGAGGGCTGCAATTATAAACCACATTCCATATGCCCTGGTTGAGAAAAAGAACACCTGTCCCCATCGTGGAGTCTGTCATAAATGAGCCATGAGAATTCTCAACCTTGTTAATTTGGAATCATCCAAGAGAAAGAGATCACTGGTGATGGTGAGAGTTCAACTGTGGGGAAGAGAGAATGAGTTTTTTCTTAATAAGAGAAAGAGCCTAAACAGTATATAAAGCCAGAAGACAAAAGAGTGGAATCATTTTAAGTTGCATAATTACCTCTAATTCCAAAGATGTACAAGGCGAAAATCAGTCCAAACTGTGCTGGACCAAAAAAACAAGTGTATTTGATCAGTCTGATCAAGTGAAATATATATATATACAAAGCATTAAGACTGATCACAAACTGAATGAAACCAAGAATTAAATAAATGTGGAAAAAAATGTGTTTTTCTTTTTGTTTTTTTTTAAATAGGGGTTGCTTACATCATTGCTGCTTGCGAACACAACATCTGTTCTGAGAACACGAGAGAATATTTTAGCTGCTGGAATTATCACGTATTTCATACGATGTGTGATAGATGACGTATTTGCTTCAAGTTTCAAACTCTGAAATAGCTTCACATCTTGAGGAACACCTTATGAAAATATATTGTTTTCATGTTGGCGATTCATAATCACAAGCTCACTGTGAGTGCTTTTGAGCTCTATGAAAAGGTGTAGCGACTAAAGATTGACCACAATTTTTTTTTCTTGCGCATTTTTTTCAGTCGTCTCTCTTTTCACTTCTCTCACTCTCTCGCCGTCAGACACTCTGCTCAAGTGTCTGTTTTGTCTCGGGAGTTTAAAAGTGATGGAAAAGTCAGAACTTCAAGTGAGAGGGGAATGAGATATGTTTTATTAGCACTGTGGGTGCAAGCAGGCCCTCCATCAGGCAGCTTTCCACAACTCAGGAAACTAATCTCCCCGACACGCCGCTAATAGCATGCCAGGAAGGTGTGAAAAAGAAGAAGTAGAAGAAGGGGAGAGAGAGGGAGAGAGAGAGAGAGAGAAAGAAAAAAAGTGTCTGCTGCTACATGCGTTATCTCCCCTCCCCATGCAAACATTGTCACACTCTCACATTCCTCACCTCCAATTAGTGGGGAAAGAGTCCTAAATATAGAGGCCCCTGAACACACCAAATCAGATTGCAACACATGGCGAGAGAGTTGAGACTGAAGGAACGTGATTAGCAGAGAAATGAAGGAAAAGACCACCAGAAGAAAAGGGGTTTAGGAAGTTAGTTGGACAGATCTCCAGCATCCTGTGGTGCAGCTGACAGTGTGGTTCATCGATCTGATAATGGCCTGTGTGTGTCCATCAGTGAGGACTTCTGACTACTTTGCACCAAAAACTGGCAACATGATTATCAATTGTGCAACAGATTGATCCTGCGTTTGAGGGCAGGTAGTCGTCAGCTGCATGCAATCATTTCTCATTGGCACCCTCCAGGTTTATGCCTAGGCCCCATAATGATTCATGTACAGGAATAAGAGCATCTCATTGCAAGACTATGTGGAAAAATGACCAAAAGAATGATACAGCTTCTATCTTAATGCTTTTGTTTGTCTTATTCCCAGTGGACAGGTATAGTATGTCTCCATGGTGATGGCACAACAGAGCTTACCTGAGTCTCTGATAGCCATGTGCAGCATTTAGGTGGAGTCTTGTCTCAGGTCCTGCATTGATTTTGAGAAACAAATGCATTGGCCATCAATCTTCATCTGAAACTACCTCCATAAGACTGTTGCCAGGGGCAACCTCATCCGTCAAAGCCTACATCTTACCAGGTCCAATCGCATAGCATCAGTAGGCAATTAAACAACTTCCACCCTTCAACAAAACCAATTTCTTTAAGTCTTGTACCCACTGAGTGAACACTCGGGTAATTAAAAGGTGGACAAAATCCCACAATCCCAAAAGCACATAGTTTGTTCTTCAATGCTACATTTATGAGCCACTGTGGCCCCTGAAGGAGTGAACGTCCTTTCTGCTGACATCACCGCAATGGACGTCTCTCAAGGAGACAAATTCAGGTTGCTCCTCTGTAGTACTGTTATCACATGGTAGCCCAGGGGTGGTGGTCACTAGAGAGACCTTTATTCTCTAACAAATGAGATTGGAATCTATACATATTAGTGTAGAATGCAATTACAATGCCAAAGCTCTGATCTTATGTTACCTTGACCTGAAAATATTTAAAAGAAAATATGAAAAGAATGCGTAATTTTTTAAATGTGTATTCCAATCTCTCTCAAATTTCAAATGCCCAGTTCCCAATGGACTTCTGTAAGTTCACCTTCTCTTGGTAGTCACTTGAGTCTAGATGACTGAGCACAAATGTCCTTTGATAAATGTGAAGTCAGCCACTGAATCTATTCATGTTACAGGCTAGCCAGTATCAGAGAGCAATATAACATGTTTGGAGGAGAGCACTGTTCACTCAATATCACCCCCAACAACACAGGTGCCTGACCAGCAATTACAGTTGAAGAACAGTGTGAAGGAGAGTAACTCACCCATCGCAGGGAACATGAGAAGATGCGTTACTCTAGACCCCAAGCCACAGTTGGCATGTGGTACAGCTAGGATTTAAATTGTACATCCCAGGTGTTAAACACACCTCTGCACTGTGACATAGTAGTTCAACGGGGTACATACTTGGGCCCAATGCATACTCAAAGAATTAACTAGGCTGTTAGTTGCTTGATGCCCTTGAGATTTTGGGTATTTTATATGCATTGTCCTTCCATTTCCATCCAGAAGACTCCTACTCATCTCCTTTAATATTGTTGTGAGCATCACTACACTTGCAAATGTTATAGGTCATGTTCTTGTCATTTTGCTGTTGGTGACATTACTTGTTATTCGAAGTATACTACACAGTCAAGGACTTTGTAAAGAGGTAAATTGCTTATATATGTTGAAGCACTAAACACTTCAGTGAAGCATGTTTAGAGAGAAACATACATTTCAACAAACCGCTATTATTCCTTTCAGAAATGTTCAACTTAAAAGTCAGTAAATGAACATAAACCAGCCCGATTTTGTCAAATCTGCACCCAACATGATATTGCAACCTGTTCTGTGAAAAATTGCCCTGAGAGGGAAGATTAGCAAAATACGGAGATAGCTAGGTAGCATAGAAATAACGATTTCCATTGTTGGAGGCATTTCGTAGCCAGTGAGGGAAGAGTCATTAATTACCTTGTTAACTTAAAAACCGTTGTACTGCAATATGCTATTAACAGCTAAGACAGAAGCAGTATTGCAGGGAAACAGTTTGAAATATATTGCAGCTGTGCCCTTTGATTATGCTTCTGACCTTTGGCAAAACTTGTAAATTACTGAAACAGAACATGATTCTGTATGGGTAACTCAGTTAACACAGTGCTTATATGAAATACAGTTTAGTGTCTAATGCTACAAATAGCAATGCTATTCTCCAGCACTGGCTGTCCTCTGCACTCTATGTGACTCTAAGACATTAGTGTATATTTAGACTTTCCACTGAATGTTACAGGTAGTGTCCTTTTACACTTGAGTACTTACTGATTTTTTGGAAACTAAAACTTGTTGCTGTAAACTTTTAAATCTTTCAGATGATTTTAAGTGTTTATGACATTTAGAGTGCGCATTTCTCAAACTGTTTGCATCTGGCTTCAAACATCTGCTGAGAATGACTATAACGTGACATTTTAGCATTTGATGGTGTAGATAGTAGAGGTTGACTGGCAAGCTTAGTCCCATGTTTCTCTGTGAATAATTAGACTGAAATCCTCAGCATCACAATCTACTATACTGGTTCGTGGGATGATCAACAATGCATTTAAATACTCTCCATCCTGTCTAGGTCTGGTACACTTAACTGATCAAAATGAAAGGTAATAACATAGCACGGTGAGCATGGTATTTAAAATGCGGCAATGCAATTTGGTCAACAAGCAGTGGAGAAATATTAAAATGACATTTTTCAAGCATACATATTCAGCCCGGTGTTGATGTCATTGACTCTTACCAGCCTGGAATTAGGGACAGGATGAAGAATCTCGTCCTCGGCCTCTGTCCCTAACCTGAGTGATCATGCCAGCGTCCCAGCAGCACGGGGTCACTCCGACCTCCATCGACTGGAGTGAGGACATCTGTTTGCTCTGCAAGTCTTCGGCCACCTGCCAGTCAGTCCATCATTCCCACAGCCAACATGCCACATTCAGTCAGCCCAGACCACACACCTGTGTGAGAGAGAGCTATAGAGCTCTACACAAACAGCTCCAAACAGAGCTGAAACCTGACGAGTCATGAGCCATTTACTACAGAGCAGAGAACAGATTTCATTCATGACACACATACTCAGATGGTGACATATTAACTAAGACTGAATTTAAATAGTTGAGCTGATAAAAAAAAGAAAAATGAAACTGCTTGTTCATGTCATAAAAATTGATTTTTGCTTCTACAAATTTGAGTAGGCTACGTTGCCTCTCTATTTGTTAACTTTTAAAGTGCAATAAGTACCTATTTCTAAAGTACTGGATATCTAAGACAATGTGACTAATCGTTTAATTTTTTTATCAATTTTGAATTTATTGCCAAATATTAAAAATAAAAATATTCTTAATCAGCCCGGGGGAAAACATTTAGTTTGGTCTGAGAACATAGTTTCTCTCTGCTAGTCCTTCACCATTAAGAAATTATAGCAACTGAGGTAAAGCACAGAAAAAATGGTGTCTTGTATAGTCAATATGATGGTAAAATTGACAAACACCGTCCCTAAAAAGGGGGTAAAATAGATAAAAAGTGAATAAAAAGTGAATTGGTTCTATTGTTTACATCAGCTGAATTTAAACATTGACCATTTAGCACCAGCAAGAATATTTACTTTGAGAGGGACATAGACGGGTAAGTATAACTGAACTTCAACACTGCGGTCTGTTGTTACCACATGGCCAGCTCTCTGTCTCTTGTAAATGACAATCACACCTTTTTTATAATCAGGGTAGCTGATTAATTGTGTGGCAGCACCTCGGCTAATTAATTATTGTCAGTTGGGTTCTTTTTTTCTGCACAGCCAGTTGGGCTGTCTGGAGAGAAAGGATCACAGGAAGAGACAATGACATCAACAGCCACCGCAGCCTCTCCCTGAGAAAACACAGACAAGACCAGCTAAGGCTTCAGACATCAGCACTCAGCCATATTCAGATCTTTCAAAATTTCACACTTCTTTGGTGAGGTTCGTTCAACCAGTGGTTTATAATAATATTTTTTACAAATGTGACATGCACATTCAAGGATTTTTTTTTTCCACAGATCTGTTAGTGTATTTTTTACTTAACTAAATCCATTAAAATCTTGTTGAATCTGATGTATATCTGATAATAAATCCGAAACAAAAACTATTTATTGCAAAGATGAACATAATGCGTATGGTATAATTTTTTCTTTGAACAACTATCCTATGTACCAGGGGTTACGTGACATACACTGTTTTCTGATCCAAGGCTCATCATCCCATTTCAGGCTGTTTACAGAAACAGTGCTTAAACCAGTTCCATAAAAAAAATGAATGAGAATGTGAACGTACTAATGTAACTGTCATCAGAAAATTACATCAAGAATAACACTTTTAAATTGAACTATGGCACACACACACACACACACACACACACACACGTTTATACATTTGTTTAATCAGCCATACAATGAATAAAGATCATGCACACAAAGCTTATTGAAACTCATCTAGATTCAATTCCGGAAACCTAGCAACAGCATGAAGTGGCTCCTACAATTTCAGGCTTTCATATGACTGAGATGTCTGTTTTAATTGGCACAAGTTCCAAGTATCACCGTGCGTGTGTGTCTTTATTTTTAGACTTTCCTGTACTGTGATGAAGTCATTGAAACAAATTATTCCAGCAAGTAGGCACGGCAATCATCAATGGAAGAAGCTGGTCCTCTTTTGCCATTTGAGGCCTCTTGATTTCCCATTGGAGATGCTGCAGCGGCTATAATATCATAAAAATGCAGATTCTGACATTCCGAGCTGTCTCCTTTATAGGACATGAGTACACAGAGGTTAGTGTGACCCACTTTTCCTCTCTGTTTAGTAATTAACAGTCCTGGATAGAGTTTCATTTTTCTAACAAAGGAAAAAAAAAAGTTTTGTGTGCTATTTTTTTTTTTTTTTTGGTGTTCAAATAAAGAATAACCTACAAGACAAAATCTAACTGGTGACAATACTACAAAGTAAAGGGGGCTTCTGAGTTTACTTTCAAAGAACATCTGCCATGTAGGTGATAACTGTTTAGGAAGAGATATCCAAAAGAACATTAGGCGTAGGCGTAAAGTAGAGAATACTACATATGGATTTGGACATATCTTGTCACTTAAATGGTTTATTGGTTCCTTTTCACACCAACAAACATGTTTTGAATGCATTTTATTTATTTATTTATTTTTTACGGACTTCAGACTGCAAATAATTTAGCACTAATCCCTTTTTATCATCTTGAACTATAATGTCTTTTCATCATGACATACCATAGCCTTCTAAGCAAGGCTTATATTCGTCCTTGTGTGTGTGTGTGAGAGAGAGAGAAAAATATATTATTACTAGATATATTCTCTCTTTCTCTCTTGCTCTCTCTCTGTCTATCTCTCTCTATATATGTGTGTGTGTGTGTGTGTGCGTGTGTGTGTGTGTCTGCATCTGTCTGTCTATATAGCCTATATACAGAGAGAGAGAGAGAGAGAGAACTAACTAGATTTGTCTGAAGATTATGCAGTTTGCTCTCTTAAATGTCTTTCAGACCTTTGAAGATGTGAGGTTAATAAACTACCGTTTGCATTCCTTCCAGCTCACGTTCTACAGAGAGCATAAAGAGATGTCTGACTCTTACAGGTCGACAACAAAACATTAAAACGACCAGAGACTGCGGTGAAAAGGTTTCAGTTTTAAAGAGCAACATCTTGCTGTCTTTTCTCTCTTCAAAAAGTCTCTCTTTTTTTATCTACTGTTATTGGAGATGTGACTCCAAAGGCCTAAGAGCAAACGCGAAAGAGAGAGAGAGTTGGTGTTTCAGTTGAGGTCACTCATTTTGTCTTCTCCTTGTGAGAGTAGCTAACCTTGATGCCTACCTGTTCGAACCAACATTATACCTCACATAAAGGTGACTTCCTTCTCATTCTCCTCATATTGAAGACCTTTTCACTTGTGCTTGGAATAGTATGTTGTCTCCTGCGTGTTGAATGATGAATTTTGCGTTCTGTGCACAGAGACAGCTTAGATATGTCAAAGCTGGGAGCAACAGTTATTCAGAGATGCCAGCACAGAGTTGTTGAAAGGAAAGGCTGAACCTTTGCTTTGTCTAAGCAAATGTATCTTGTACTGACGGTTTGTACATGAACGCTATAGTAATATATGTGTGCATTTTGGCTGGAATTCGGTTTTATTGATTTTACTTTTTCAGTTTTTATCAATTTTTAATGCAGTATTTTGCCAAATGAATATAATTGGCAAATAGTACTAAAACATTTGTACTAGTGATTTTTGTTAACCTGTTATACAACATTCATATTATTTTTCTTGCTCTGAAACTGATCACATGCATATGTCAATTCACAGAATTAAACAAATTGTACTTTATTCCAGTACATGATACAGGGTTAGGGGAGCTAAGAGGGACATAGCAATGACTAGAGCAGGAGTAACTGATGTAAATGACGAATACTCTTTAAAATCTACTAATGACATGTGCTTGAGCACTGCCCTGTTAGCATTGCATATTAGCTCTCTCTGAGGTTCTCTGTCTCTTTTCATGTAGAGGCAAAGACAGCACATACATCAGTCAAATCCTTTTATGCATCATCTTAGTGAAAGCTAGACGGTAAAGAAGCACTGACCTTCATTTTCCTATTGATAACTGATTGGATTTAAAGCTTTTAACACAGAACTCCTGATCAAAAAGGCTGACTAGCACTATTGCTAAGGCAGCCTGATGTAAGGCCATTAATTCTGAGGAAGACATCAATAGTGCGGCTATCACATCAGATTTAAGACATGAACAGAGAAGGAACAAGTCGAGAAAAACTGTTAAGAATAACTCTCTGTAGTATCCATTTGTTCATGAAACATATTAGCACGCTGTCATTTAATATCACACCATCATATAGTCACACCAATAGTACAAATATGTAAACAATCTACTTATGAGAAAGAACAAAAGAACAAGAATGAGCTGGATTTCAGAATCTTACCAGAGCCAGGATGTAAACGGATGTGCACAGCAAAAAACAAAACAAAACAAAACAAAACCAAAAGAAAAACAAAAGCAAAAACAAAAACTATATGTTCAATTAAATATTGATTTTTATGGTTCCTTATTTTATTTACTTTCTTTTTTCCATCAAAAACAAAACAAACAAACAAACAACAAAAAAAGCCCTGCTAAACCTTCCCTATAACCAGTGACATAAAAAAATGGTTCTGCAAAGCCTCTACTTATAATTAGATATATTTCACTTTTGTGCCATTGTTTGAGTTTCTTATGAAGACTCATACAAAGTTTTTTGGCCTATGATATGCAATCATTAAAGCACAGCATGTGACAATGAATGAGTTGAGGAAAAAAGGAGGAGGGAAAAAAAAACCCTTCATTTTTCACAAGTCAGTCCAGGTGACGTGCCAATGGCAGCAGAACTGCACACAGAGCTTGGAGTTTCTCACATGTTCCTTAACAACCTGGCAGCTGGGAGACGTCTGATTGGACAGCCCCTATCGCCGTGGCGACATCGCAGCTGCATTATATTTTTAACCTGCAAGGAGACAATGGAGCCAGGGGTTAGTGTCAATCACAAAGTTTTTGTGTGCTGAGGTTGACAAGGCCTAAGTTGGTGGAGCTCTTTCTGCTTGTCACGTCAGCCTTGCTATGACGCAGCCCTGGTGAGATTCTCTTCACACGACCCATCGAAACTCAAAGTTTCTGCAGGAGATTAGCTCCATAAACTTTTTTTTGTGCTGGATTGGTAGTTTTATCTAGCTGGGAGCAGTGAGACAGTACCCCACAGTTAGATATAATGACATAAGTTTTAGTGGCACAGAACTGACCAATCGTTCGTGCAACGGGCTTGTGGAGTCATGATAAATGAATGGCTAGACTGAACTGTACATCCTTTTGATGGGTCTTCATGTTTCATGTCACATGAGGTGTCTTTTTGGGACAGTGATAGTGGACATATGTTTGCTTTGCTCCTTGACAAAAGGCACAGGGGGTTGAAAGGGAAATTTGATCACAATTCTGAGCACGTGAGTAAAAAACACACAAAACTCACACATCATCAGTGGACAGTGTCCTGATCTCAATGTCTGTATTCACAGACAATCCAGGCACTTGTATGTCTGAACAGCCAAAATAGAGAATAATGTTAAGACATCTAAAGTGCTTTGGGCAACGTTATATATACCACCAAAGTTACTGTCACCAGAAGAAATTACATCCCAATATAGAAGTCACAGAATGTTACAAGGGGGCCAATATTGGTCTCCTTCAAATGATTTCTCTGGTCTAATATGAGGTATATGCGTAAAGATAGGTATGTAATTCACCTTGTATTAGGTTCTGTAGCCCGATAGATGAATAACGCAGCTAAGAGATCCCAGTGAGATTTTCTGTAATATATCTGCAAGAAAATGAACATAGAGATGACTACAGCTCACAGACAGACCTCCTGTGCATAGTATATTACAATCTGACCCTGAAACACAACTCAGTTTTGCTCTCAGGGGAATACTGGTGTACAAATCTAATTTGGAATAACCTCACCGAAAAGTCTGTTAATATAATTCATTCTGTGGCTCATCACTACTGTCCACAAATATGACAATGTGTCATATAATAATGGGCACACAACAGACTCCCTTTAAATCAGTTAGACCGGTCCCTGAGTTAACAAGTTACAAATGTTATGTTACATCAAATCATAAACAGGAGAAATGTACTGTACATTGATCAATTTTATTTAGATTTTGATAATGCTATGTTCAATATGTAGAGACTATGTATTTGTTGATGACACTGTACGTAAAGAAAGGTGTCATGACCCAAAGATTTTGAGAAGACAAGGAAGGGTTGAGGATATTTCAGCATTTTATTTCAACATTTTAATGTCAAACTACTCAGTATTTTAATATGAGGTCATGAATTGACAAATCACGTTGGCTTGTCAAGGGCAATCTTCCCTTACAACATTTAGCTTGAATATGCATGATCAGGCATATTTGACACAGTGATGAGGGAGGAGGAAGAAGACATCTTCATAAAGTCTGTCTCTGAAGGGTCAGTGAACAGATTAAACTGATCCTTCAGTTCCAAAGTGTCCGCTTGACAATGTGTTCTTTCACACAGAAGGCATGTGCCCATTGGAATGACAGTACAAATTAATCCCAGAAACATCATAACAGTTATGGTGAAAGACACTGTATGCATACAGATTCTCATTATCAAACACAGGAACACTTACAAATACACTCTGTTTGCTTTAAATTAAAGCCTGGTAACAGTTCTTCATTATTCTTTTGAGAAATGGCACTAGCAGCCAACAGCTCAACTGGGAGACCAATGGTTTAGTAGAGCCACATGATCATAGCACAGCATCAAGATATCAAAGTATAACTAAACAAAGTTTCGTGATTTGTCCAGCAAGCTTGTACAAATGTCAGCATTGCCACCAAATGAATACATACACTGAAGAAAGTCTACTGGGACTCACAATTTTTGTTTTCCAGGGAATCCTATTGATAACGACTCCTTTCCAAAAATTAGCAGAACATAACATATATTTCTAAGGAAAAAAAAGGTTGAGCTGTCCACCTATAGTAATCACTGGACAAGAGAGAGAGAGTGAATAAGTGAGTGAGAGGAGAGAATAAACAGAGGGAAGGGAGGTGAGGTTGGCTCTGAGGGAGCATGGGACCCCAAACTCAGATGACATTTGAGAAAATCCATACTCGTCCCTGGCCTTTTGAGAGACAGACTCTTGGGGTGGAAAAGACAATTAGCAGCATTTCTGCTGTCGAGGCAGAGGGGGAAAGAGCCAGCATGTGCCTTTTGTCTGTCCCCTGCCCAATCCGACCTTCAGAGAGAAGCGTTCACAGGAATAGGGACCGTCAAACTAGCAAGTTGTTCTGTCAGACGAATATGACCAAAAAAAGAAAAAGAAACAAAAATGTCAGAGCTGCGAATATTATAACATTACAAATTAGAATCTATGTGTGACCTCTTTTTCCATACTGATACTGATAAATAGTTCATGGTTTATACGAAGAACTAAGAGAAAAAAGAACAAACACTATCGTGTAAGTACATTCTGTGTTGATGAATACGCTTTGATGGGAAAAATTATTTTGCTGTAAAAATTTGAGAATTCATTTATGGATTCAAAGATCAATTCATCTCTCATAATTTTTTTCGTTACTCCTTTTGACAGTTTGATAAAAAAAAAAAAGCACTTTGTAAGAAATTTGACATAAGCTTGTCACACCCATGTCTCTGAACATTTTGTAGCAGGTATCTTCCAGTTTGTCAGATGGATTTTACACACATCTACGTCAGCCTGAAATTCTCACACCTGTTCACTTTGTGTACAGCCTGCATGCCTCCAGCAGCGTGCCAGCTGGGAAGGAGCTTGAACAAGATGCAATCAGTCAGTCAGTCAGCTCCTTTGGTTGTATTATCATTACATCTATAAATCCTGCAGTCACACTGAAACAACGACAAAACTCAGTCATGCCTTCCTAATGGCTCGCGATTGTACATGCAGCTAGTTTTACAAAAACACTTTCTGTTTGTTCCCTCACATGTGGTATACTGTGGATCTCTAATGGCAAACTAAACTGTGTGCATGGGGCATCATTTAAAGCGCTTTCCTATTGGTTATTACAATAAAGCGCTGTTTTGAAGGAAGCCCTCTAAATAGCTTCCCTCATTTGTGTTTATGTGATTGCTCCTGTTACACACGACACAGATGGCAGGGGTAATTTAGGTACTGCTGTGTGTGCGCGTGTACACATTTTTTTTATTTCTTTTCATGTGGTATTAGATTTCTTTGTGGATTGTGTGAGAGATCTAGCGTAGATGTTGAAGCAGTAATGCAAGGTGTCTGTAAACTCAACAAACATGTGGAATGTGTATTGCCAACTCATATTGTGCAGCTATATTAGTTTTTGTGGTACTCTTTATGTGAAGAAAGCATCAATATTCCATTTTAACTGAATAATTATCTAGCAGAGGATATTGCCTTTTTCCACGAGTCTCTCTCTAGACTCCAGGCTTTGAGATGTCTCAAAATATAGGTTTCTACAACTCCCCTTCAGTCGGCCCTTTTATTATTTTCCAGACTAATCTTAGCGGATTCTTTTTCTCCATTGCACGAATGAGGCAATAAAACAAGGCCATATTATATATTCATCACAGATATCCAGCCATTATCCATACATGAAAAAAAGCTGTACTGTATATTGCTACAATAAAGAGTGTGGAAATACAAGAAGATGCAATATGCCTGATTTTTGGAACATAGCAGTTTCACACACCAAATTTATAGCTGTACTTAGGGATTAATGGATAAATGTGACAATAAAACTTGGAGGTGTTTAGGTAAAAACAGCTCTGAAGGATTCATTAGGCCATTGCATTTAAACAAGAGAGAACACAGAAGCTTCTTCTGACAGTTCTTAGAAGAAAAGAGGCATATGATCAGTAAACCATGACGGTTTGAGGTCATGAAAGGTCATGTTCTAACGAGTTAGCACTGACCCAGTGAGTCAGACCCATTTTCCAGCTACAGGCATCAAAGATCTACTGTCAGCTTACACTCCGCAGGAATATCCCCCCACCCCCCACCCACACGCATACACGCACACGCACACACACACACACACACACACACACACACACACACACACACACACAGAAGGTGGGTGCAAATAAGTAAGAAAACCAGACCCTCTCTTTGCAAAAATGAATGGCAAGGGAGTGAAAAAAGAAGAGCACACAAATAGTATTGTTCTATGTATCTGTGAGAGAGGCATACAGAGAGTAACAGAGAAAGAGTGGCCTCGCAAGATGCCAAACATCTGACTGTGATGATACCAACACTCACATTAACACCCCACAATCTCCAGCGGATGTCCTTCAAAATATGCCTAAGAAACTCTGCTTTTCGAACCTTGAAAGAAGGTCCAGATTCACATTAAATAAAGGCTGAGCGTTCTTCAAAATGGCAGTGACACGTACTGCCTCTCACCTGCCAGCCGCCTCCACTTTTCTTGAGCGAGAGCCGTCAGGAGCCTTCAGGAGCTTGCTCTTAATGGTCACTAATGGCATAGCATGATTGCTGCTGTGCCTTAAGCTGCTGCCAAGGAACAATCTTCATGGCCACGCATACTTTTTTTCTATGTTTGATGCAGTCTGTTGTAGGTAGGTCCACCTAGGGCTGCCTCAGTAGACTGCTAAGACATACTCGTTGGGGGACTCACTTGGAACTTTGTTACAGCACTAAAGTTCCAAAAGATGGTTAATTATTGTTTGGTAGCAGAGAATTCTGTGCCATTGCTAACTGGCTTAGAGTTGTGGAAGTCTTAGACAGGCTTCTGTGGAACAGGTTTGTGATTCTGGCAAAGCGAGAGATATTAAACCAAAATGACTCCAATAGTGATTTTAATGTCTTGTACTGAAAAATGAATGTGGGCTCAAAACCAGGAGCGTTGAACAACTTCTGGAAAGTGTCAAATAGAGACATGGTTCCTAGTTTATTAAGTACACCACCCATCTGGAAACAGCGGCTTCACCTACTTTTTCTGTGATGTTGATGGCTGAGCACAGAATGAGTCATGGTGATGTAGCAGTAAATCCAATACATGTCAGAAGTGTCAGAGCAGGGTCAGCCAAAGAGCAGGGCCGCCACGCCACTGTGAAGTTATTTGCCTTGCATAAGGTGACGTCAGTACCATCATCAGGAATCTTCATCAGACACTCAACAACACGTCAGCCAAAAAAAAAAAAAAAAAACCCACAGTAAAGGCAATGGTCAAGTTACTGGAGCAAAGAACCAAAACGCATTATAGGTATTCAGCTCTTGCAATTGAATAAACTCAAGTAACATCTTTGACTGATCGGGAGAGACTTAACCACAAGCATCCCTGCGCTCAGAGACTCTGAATCACGCCTCCTTCATTGGCACAACTCTTTCTCTCTACTCATGTGTGCTTTGACAGCAAAACGTGTGTGATTTTTCTGATGCCGTGCACGTCTCTTACACGCCTGAAAAGTTCTGAATTGCAGCTGAGACACTGACAGGATCTGTCCCTTATCCCAGCCCCCCCACTCCCCCACCTCAAAAAAAAATGGGTGTCAAGAGAAACCTGTGCATGCACCCCCTCTCCTTCTGTCTCCTCTCTTTTTCCCTTCTTCCTCTACTCTCTCTTTCCCTTTCCTCTGCCTTTGCAGACAACAAACCTCTTTTCTCCCTGATTTCTGTCAAACTCATGCAATCAGAAATGTAGAAGGTCTTAACACCAATGTTGCAAAATTCTACACCACATGCCACATTCACAGACACTTTCTGGCAGATGTTCAGTGGTAAAAGTAGCATGAATTAAAAATGTGAAAGAATGCTTACAATTTTAACATTATCATCTAAGATGAGGACAGAACGATGTGTCATTGCTGAATAGTCTACCTTCAACAACCAGTTCCCTTCAGTAATCGTTCCCACTCATTTAGAAGAGAGGGTTTGCATCAATGTGACTTGTGTGTCATTTTCAAAGACAAAAAGGGGGAAACCGAACTGAATTCAAAGACAAATGTTGGTGGATACACAGAGAAAAAAATGCACACCATGTCCTTATCTGACATGACAAGAGATTGTGGAACATTGCCCTCCAAATGAAGCCCTTCACAAAACAAATGGCTCAGAACACGAAGTCGGATTATGCTAATCCAGTATTCATTGTACACACTCCCCCTCCTCTCATTTTCTGCTGTTAGATGGAGAACCATTCACATCCCTAATGAGATTACACAAGGTGAATGGAATCAAAGATTACCAGGGATCATTTTACACAGGCGATAGGAAGAGGGTATCAGTGTATGTCCACCACTTGTCATTTGCATCGATCCAATGTGTAAGAATATTAAAAAAAAAAACGCCTCCTGCTCACTTAATCTCTTCCAAATGACTTCAGCCGGGCAAGAAAGAGCCTGGAGGTGAGCGGCCTTTGAAACACTCACTTGCATCAATTGGCGATTCATATGCAATGCAATGTGGAAGGTATGGTATTTTTGTCACGGGTAAAATTGGTTTTCGGTCGTACGTGGGTGTTGCTGTGTCATTAGGGGGGCTCAGAGTTGCTCTTCACTGCCTACACACTTCGATATAGCCCTCTGAAGAATGGCGTAATCCTCATGGGGCAAGTCAAAAAGGGATCAGGTGGTGGGAGGATGTAGTAGAGCAGCCGATGGAGGAGGTTGGCGAACTGGGAAAGAACGTCGTTTGAAGCACAGCTATAACTGGGGGGTTTCAAAGTAAAGCATACTGTATGCGGAGGAAAGCAACTTTGGTGACGAGGCTGCTCGAGAAGAGATGCTCAAAATCCTTTCCCACTGTATTGTGGTACTGAAATTCAAATGAAAATCGATTCCCTATTCATCACTGTTAGAAAGAGGCATTGCGGCAGAGGTGAATCAGTTTTTATCCCTGTTTAGGAATTGTTCTTGCTCATGGCATTTAATATACAACAGTTAGACAGATAAATGTCCAGTACATTTAGTAGATATGCTTTGGAGTCTGTTACCAATGATAAATCAATAACTTGGTTTTCACAACCAAAGCCTTATATGCATGACTTACTGTAAAAAAACATGACTGAGTATGTACTGCGGACAAGCAAACCATGGAAATAGACAACAGTAGAATCTCTGTGATGCTTCTCATCACTCCATTAGCACTTGTACTGAGGAGGAAAAATGGGGCAATTAAAAGGCGAGAACCCTACAGAGGGAACGACCCCTGCGGCAAGCCCTCAGGGGGGAAACAGCTCTGGGCCTCCAGTCACTTCCTTTTGATGCAATTCTCCCCAAATCAATTTGCACATTGTCCATACTACCACCATCCCCCCAGTGCTGCACTCACACCTCTCCCTCTCCCCTACCAAGCCCAACCTGAGGACTGTCAGGAGTAGGGGGGTGAACCTTTTATGTGGTCCTTTTCATCCCCCTGGCTCTACACTGCTGCATGCTCTTTGAAGAGACAGGGCCTCTGTCTTTCATGCGGTTGCTCTGGAAAAGCGACATAGGCCATAACACTACTGCCTCTTTGATGTGCCTTTCCTTTTTTGCCTCTGCTTTTTCTCCTCTCCTCCAAACATCAGTGTTTTTGCCTATCTCAATTTTTTTCCCTTAAGAATAGTGTTCAGTGTGGCAAACAGCCTGGAGGGACATTTGGGTGCAGCTGAGAAGGATGGGTATCACTGTGCAACTCTACAATTTAAGATAGAAATGGAGGCAATCAATGACTTTACAAAAGGTACACAACATCATGTGGCATTTAGTGCGAATTGTGCCTTGAACTGTGTACCAGCAACACTCAAGGAGGGGCAGTCTGTCAAAGTTTGCCAACTAAGACATCTAAACATGGATTGTCAACTATGAGAGGCCATAAGCTGAACGGGTGACTTCCCATGGCAGAAGAGGGAAATTTTGTCAGAGAGGAAGAGCTGTCCGTAACATTACACATCCAGCTGTTGTGTTATCATGATGGCAAAAGGTCGCTCATTATCTTAAAAGGAAACTCTTTCAAGTGCCTGTGGGTTGCTTCCTTTGATGTTGTAAGAACTGGACCTTGTAAAACTGACATTTTCTGTGAGGCTTATTATGGAGGATGACATAATACATAAACAGTACAAAATCCTTCCTGAGAAACCACACATAGGCCTTCATAGATTCTTGATTTAGCACTTGTATGTCTGCCAGTCCCGATGTATTAAAATCAAGATGAACGTACCGGAGCACTGTGAAGGTCAGACAGCATCAAAATGGTGGTGACCGAGGGTGAAATGGAATTGCAGTAACCCAGATCTGCTCAGATACAGGCTCACCATGAAGCCAGGTGAAACAGACCCATCTAATACGCTTTCTCCATATATGAGGAGATAGTTATACTATAATGATAAGTATGAAATGCTCTTTAATATCAGGTTGTTTGCTCAAGCACTCCCATTTCTCACTGGCAAGTCCAATATGCAGCTAAGTCTGAGGGGGGTGGGGTGGGGTTGCTGGGAGATCAGACATCGCCCACGGACTGTTTGCTCTCTCAAGCCTCCGGTGTCTAAAAAAAAAAACAACAGGGCTCCTGAAACCTGTGAATGTTCTGCTCAGGGAGGATGAGGACTTAATCCACTGTCTATAAGGCAAGTAGAGCCTCATTGGCTGGTGGACGTTGCCTTGGGAACAGCAGCAGATTCACTGAGCTAAAAAGGTTCTGCAAAAGATTCACCAGGACTTCTGGGAGAGTTTGAACTCTCTGTGGTAATGCAGGTCAATAGGCTCTCACCGGTACACTATGTGAAATGGGTCCCTCCCCAACCAGAATCCAGGCTGGGTGCCTGTACAAATCACATCCAAATCACATCCACTTTAATGATGACTTCTGAACTGTACATAGTTTCAGTTTGGGTTTGTTTGGTTGAAGAGGAGCAGAGAGGTTTGGAATGCTTTTGAAGCAAGGGGGCTAAAGTAGAGGATAGCCTCAAAAAAGAGATGTTAATCCTATATAAGCAAAATCTGACTCTCCTATCCCCATCTTCTGTGCTTGTTTGTGAGCTGTCTTCTCTTGTTCTTTTCTCTTTCACCAAACACCATCGTACTGGACTATACTGCCTTAAAAAATGATGATGTTGTTAATTTCATTTGATTTTAAATTGTGATTACTTTGCGACAGCTGCCATTTAATAAGAAATTGCCACAGACACTGCCGGCCAAAAAAAAAAAAAAGAAAAAAAGAAAAAAATTAACTCTTGATTTGACTGCAAAATCTGATCTCACAAAATACTAAGTCCTCATTATAACCAGTAAAACATTTATTCAAATCCTGACAAATGTCACTGTGTTATTAAAATACACATGCATTTAGTCTTGATGTGAAATGTCAGGTTGATTTTTTTTTGGAAACTTATTACAAAGAAATTGCACAAAAATATGAATAATACCAGTGGTGTCTAACTACAACATAATTACAGTAAATCTATTTCAGTTCTGCAACTATTACTCCTATTATTCTAAAAATTTCTCAGGTTTGAGATATTATCCTGTAACATTTCTACAAACACTCTGCGGAAATGCTCTCTTCACTAGCCTCCAGAGCAAAAAGCATATAAAAATATCTGTGAGCTTGCAAGGAAAGATTAGCTGAAACAACAGTAAAATTCTTGCAGAATCAAGCAACATGAAGCATGAAGAATCACTTTGATTGTAGATCAATATGAAGCCTAACTTAAAATACAATTTTGGCTCATTTGAAAGTGTCCTCTTATGATAACAATAAACACCAACACTCAGAAAAAAACTGTCATGCCTATTTGGCAGTGAAGACAAGTTATGGAAGAATGAGTCAAGCATGAATCATGCTGCTGATGAGAGCAATCTCTGAAATGTCTGACATGCCTCATAAAGAACAAAGAGCAACAATGCAAAACATTTACAATGCTTCACAGTCACAATGATACCAAAGAGTATATTCCAACCCTCTGGTTCTTTCTGTCTGTGACTGCATCACAGGGTGAGAGGAAGAATGAGAGGAGGCATCTAGAAAGCTGACAAACAGTGCAAGAAGGAGGGTGAAGGTGGGAGGTATGCTGGGACGTTGTGTAGTGGTTAGGGGGTAGGGGGATGTGGGGTGGAGTGCAGACCAAGAAACACCAACACAGTCTCTATCCCTTTCCTCTTCTCCTGCAATCTGCTGCTTTGTGCTGTAAGAAGATAAACGATTTGGAGCTGCGTGGGATGCACTCCCCTAGGAAGCCAGTAACAATGCCAAGATGCCAACGGAGGGTGCTAGTATCGGGGAGGGGGGGGGGGGGTGGAGGTAGTGGTGAGAAGGGTCATTTGTGGAGAACTGAGGGAACAGAGAAGGGGGGTATTTAGAGAGGAGGTTTGTAACGAAGTGCCGTTGGGAAATAGGATACGGTAGAAGCCCAGCAGAACCAACATTGATTTTCTTCTTTCTCAACCCCAATACCTACAATTGCCCCCTCCACAACTGTTTGCCATTTTCCCACAGAATCCCCCAAAGAGCCCCTCTCAGAAATCAATGCCTTGCTTTTTGGCCAGCAGGCCATCACATCAACACGGAAACAGTCGGGCTAATAAATACTATCAGCGCGAGGCATGATGAGGGGTTGTGCTAAGGGGGTCCTGCCCTCTCCCTATAGATTTGGGTAAGCTGCCAGTGAAACTGTCAAATTTACATTGGGCGGAGGGGAGGGGCCTGAGTTGTGTGACGGTTTAGGCGGTTGGGGGAGCATTTGTCATTCCCACTCATATTCTTTTTATGGTCCATTGTGGCCCTCCTCTGTTTCTCTGCTGATTCCCAGCTAATTACCAGATCTGGATGGCAGAATGAGGATCGATTTTTGTTGCTGGACACTTCCCTTGGGGTGTCTGTGTCTGAAGTGGCGAACTGGCCCACTGGGTTATGTGTCCGATTTGTGAAATGCCAGCGTTTAGGTTTGTGAGCCACTTTGGGTTTCCCTCCCTCACCAACCCTTACCTCTCAGCTATGTACTTCAAGACTTGGCTGCCCCTTTAGTTGAGCACTTTATGCTGCTGGTCATAAATCTGAACTCTTAACACAGTGTAAAATGCCATTTTAAGATGAAGACCCCACAAAGCAACAGCAGGTTTCTACTTCTAACCAGATGTTTTTGTTTATCTGAAGACAATCAAAATTTGCATAGCAAGTCTGTAAATGACAACTCCTCTGGCAAATGTGATTCAGCCTGCCTCTAGAATGTTTAAGAGATGAAGGTCAGGTGAGGACACAAAAGTTTTTATCTCTGCACAAAACAAGACATGATGTGATGATGGAGGTTTGTATTTTGCACTGACTGCTTTTTTTAAATTATATATATATTTTTTAAATTGTTAAGACTCCCTACACGGGGCTCTATGTTAAGACTGAGAATTTGAAGCCTTTTATAATACTGATATGAAAAATTTGACTGAATGTTATGGATATAACACAAAAAGAAGACAAAAGAAGACTGAAACATGTTAGGAATTTATACATTTATGTTCAAAACTATTTAACTAAAAGTTGCCTTTGTATTTAAATGAGATAGTGTAAACATAAATGTACATTACGCAGCTTTCTTTATGTAGAGCTGTATTTTATGAAAATGATTAATCTTAGAATGCATCTGCGACAAAAGAACAAGCACTTAGCTGACTGCTGGTGCTCTTTCATGTGTGCCGGCTTCTCATTCTGTCTGAAAGACCCATTACCTTCCCTGCATCAATAAATCAACAAGCCCACGCTTGGCTCTCAGTACAGTGCCAGAGTTATGCCTTGCTTGTTTGTCGCCAAACGGAATTAGTTCATAGAATCTCAAAAACAACAGCAAAAAACAACTGGTAACTTGTGTTCTGTACTGACCATGTTGAGCAAATGGAACACTACATCCAGGAAAAAATAAAAGATTGTATAATGGTATCTCACCCCCCAACTCAGCGCTTGTATAATGGAGAATATCAGCCTTGCTGCAAACACAACGTTTCTAATTTGCCTGAGGTGTTGTAGCCAAATCCATAGGATCGCTAAGCGGGGGGAGCATGTACCACCCACACAGTCCTATCTGCCTCCATTCAGGAATCATTTTAATCCTGTATAGAGCAACAAGCAGCTAAGACACTAATCCGTGGCGTCTCTCTTTTCACAAGAAGTAGAAGGAAAGAGCCAAATGACTGGAAAGTCAAAGCCATCAGCATGGGTCCCATGTTGACGCCATCCTTGAATTAGCTCTAAAATTATGATGTTCGTTGCTAAGCAGAAACACTGTGCTTGTACAAATACTATAATTTGCTGCTAATCACAGCAGACAACTGTTTAAATGGATGAACAGCACACTATGATTCTCAGTTTAAAATATTTGGCCTAAAGATACAGGATCCCCATGAAGTCAGGTGTACACAACCATCCTCGATGCTCAGAGTTCTATGGCTCTTAACCACACTAAGGATCTTAACATGGGAGCTTATGCAACCAACTGTACGTAGGAGTTGTGCTTTTAAGGCACAGGGCAACCCGACAAGTTGCTTCCTACTCTGTTAAAACCATGGAGGACCTGAAGAGTACAAAATTATTGGATTACTGCAGCATATGAGGTCAAACTCAACAGAAAACGTGGATGCCTGACACACATAGCCTATAGAAAGTCCACAGTTTCCTTCAAAAATCTTAACTTTGGAACCCAGAGTAACTGTTCCAAAGTACAGAGGTACATCTTATGCTTAGGATTTTTTGTGTTAGGGTTAGATTTCAAATCCTAGCTGTGTTAAAGTTTGTTGTATGTGGCTAGTAGCCAAAGGTAAAGCTGGAAACTGGCATTCCTTTAGATGGTTGAGATTTTCTCTTGACTTAGTACCGCTCAGCTGAGTACCTCACAGAAATGCAAGTAAAACTAAATAAAGTGTTATCCTCTAGGCCACTTGACCCTTCGACATTGTACAGCACACATTTATTAGATCAGAGTAATCATATGCTATTCTTCACCTCTCTAAGTCGATGGCCTTCATGACCAGCACATTTTTTCACAGAACAAATTGATATATTGATATCAGAGTCATATTAGTAAGCTGAAGTGGGAAGCATGCAAATTTGTTGAGTGGTGAAACTATTGTTAAGTAGATAACCTGCTCTCCACATAACTCAACAAACTCCTCTAATATTCTCCTAACAAACCAGTATCAATGTTTAGAAGTTATGATTTTCACCACCAAAATACTCTCTTTCACTTGCAAAAATGATAAATGGTAACAACACAAGGAAAGAATCTAACTAGTTTTCTACTGCAGCAACAGTGTGATCCATACTGAGAGATATTCCATGCATTGCAAATTATTTGACTAAAAATATGACTAATATAATTTTACATGCCTAGAACAGTTCTGAATATTAGCATTTCTGTCCTGCCTCTTGGTTAGATAGGAAGCAGTTGTAGGCTGCACCAGGTTGTCTCCTATTTTAACCACATATTTGTCTACAAGATTAAATTAACAACCACTCAGTTGTCCCATAATATCATAAGTCACCTGGGAAAGCTCTTGGTCAAATATTCAACACATTATAAAAGTCATTATAAAAATCACACTAAATTTCTGTCTTCTAATATAGCTGTTTGCAGTCCTGTCAAGCAAGTTATCCAAATTCCTTGTTACTGGAGTAATGCAGTGGTTCTTTTGTGAAAGGTCCATGTTGGCAATGCTATTTTATAGACATTATTCTTGACTGTAAAAGCTCCTGGCTTTTAAGGCCAAGACTAGCCAAAAAGCAGGTGACAACAACATTCCTAATAGTTTATATCTCTTTCCTCTGTCACAAGGACACACTCAATCTGACAAAACTACATTTAAAGCTCATAGCCTTAATGTAAAGGGTTATGCTTGGTGCAAATTGAATGTCCGGAGAAGAGAAGTCATCATAAGTTTGTTTCTAAAGGGATAGACAAGGACACGTAAAATAGGTTAGGAGAGAAAATGAATCGAGAAAAGCACAGAATACAGAATAGCTCATTTGTGCATAACTGAAACTGGGATGGAGTTTCACCTTGCAACATAAATATGGTCCAAACACACAGCCACAGCTATACTGTTTTGTGAAATTGTGACGTTTTCAACAGGCTGTGCAAGAGCACTGGCTCAAATTGAATCCAGCATTTGTGGCATGACTCTATGATTCCATCAATACTCCCACAGTTACCACACAGAGCTCACACACTTCTGGAAAAGTCATTAATTAAAAAACTGGGATTTTAAAGTGAGTAGAGATTCATAACTAGTATTGTGACCATAGGGTTTTCCACCAGACATTACTTGGAAAGTGGGGCTAAATGTAATTTCTGTTTCAGTTGCACACTGTATGTGTGTATTTTTTCTGTAGTTATAATATTTTACACAGTAAAACTATACAAAATTAAATGTGTAGAAGTGGTAGAAACCCTCTCTGAAATACAGAAAAGTATGACATACAAAATAAAATGTTAAAAACCCTTTAAAAGGGTGTAGGGTTTCTACACATATGATTTAATATAAATGCATGCATGGCATTACCATACTATATTTGGTCTTCAAAAAACAAACACAATTTCTTTCTTTTCTTTTACCTTTTTTTTTTTTTTTTTAGAAAAAATGAGTACTGAACATATGAGTACTGAACATCTGAGAGCACATTTACAACAATAAAGTGTGTTGTGCTATGGGGACTCACTATGGATATATCAGACCGAGACTAAAAAAAAAAAAGCTATTTTAAAAAGCTAAGCCATTTTCATTCAAAATATATGTGCCAAATCATTGGTTACTAAAAGTAAACAATAAGAGGTAGTTTTTCTCTTGATTCCTCTCCTGATGTCTGATCAGTGTCTTGATGCTACATAGCTTGATGCCTGTGAGCACAGTAAATCTACCATGGTGTTGACAGTATGTGGAGCAATATTTTTTTTCTTATACACTAAATAAGATCACACAGCAACAATAAATGGACAATTTGAACTAATTCCCTCGACTGTGTTAGTATTTCATTATACTGATTGAGGTACTTCGGAGCTTGATTGTAGCAAATAAAGTTGTATGAAATAATCATAATTATCTACTGACTTAAATAAAGAAAATTTAGGATGCTTTCCTTGTCAAGTCTGCCTTTGAAAAAGGACTGTGGTTCTATAAATGATAAATTAAAAAAGAGCACTTGAGGTTAAGTAAATATTAAATAAAAAAAGAACATAATGGTATGTCTTTTTCTGTTATTCTTTTTTTTTTTAAATTCTGATTCAATGTCTGCGATCGACTGGCGACCTGTCCAGGGTGCTTCCCCACCTTTCACCCAATGAGTGCTGGGATAGGCTCCACCCCCCCCCCCCCAATTAGAATAAGCGGCTTGGATAATGACTGAGTGAGTGAGTGAGTGATTCAACGTGATTCTTATTTTGTAATAATCAAACTGTCCAAAAGTCCTCTGATAGTGTTGAGATGGACTTCTTGTCAGTTTTGGTCACCATGTTGGCTCCTCTTTGACTTAAAACCAAAGGGGGGATGAATAGAAAATCCAGACAGAACCACAATAGGATATATGACTTTGCTGGCCTGACATAAAATCCACCTGTAACTGGGAACACAGGCGAGATACTGAAAAAGATTTGTCCGAGTAAAAGCCTCCAGCAGCCTGACAGTTACTATAGTGCTCAATCACTGCAGAGCGGCAGACGCTAGCATCCAGCATGTAATCCACTGTTATCCGGCCCACATCTGTCTTCCTTCCTGAACTTTTTTTTTTTCTTCTGTTCGCAGAGCCGAGTCAGGTTTGATTTATGACAAGCTTATTTGGCTTAAGGGAGGATGGGAGGGGTGGAGGGGATTGTGAGTTGTAGAGAAGGAGGTGACAGGGAAGGGGGGATAGCAGGGGAGGTAGAGTTTGAAGTGTCGCTACTATTTAAAGTAGAGCAAAACTTTGTGAAAAATGGGTTCACAAATGTTTTCCCCCCCCCCTTCTTCTCTGGGAACGTATTGTAGCATCTTATCCTGCGTGGCTTGGATCCGGCACTTAAAGGGGGGAAAAGCTTTCAAACTAGAACAAAGCTGAAGTTCTAAATATTTTCTATATTTTTTTTCTGGTTGCCCTGTCTCCCTTTGTTGTCGATGCTTCATGTTTGTGTATCATATCAACTTCATACTGTTCTTGTGTTTGATTTCGCCCATGTTTTTCTACCAGCAAAAGGGAATTCAAAATAACAAGACCCTTCGTAACGGCCTCCACCGACATGTGTGAAATCTGTCCATCGTCCCAGTGAGACAGGTGGGCGTGCGTTTGCGCTGCTGCCCACTCTGCTATCCATCCGAGCCGTCTTGTGCGTGTATATGCCAAAAGAAAGAGGAAGAGAACAAAACAATAAATAAGGGGGGGGGGCGCTGGGGATGGAGGAGGAGGGAGTGATAGAAGAGAAGGAGGGAAGTGTGGAGGGTTGCCATGGTAACGGCAAGTGAGTGAGTGATAAGCGGCATTCAGAGTGTTAAACCATTTCACAGCCATATTTCTGTTTATGGAAACGCTACGGGACCAGCCAGCAGACACCGATCAAGCTGTGAAGCGCTCTCCCACCGCACCGATCTCATTGTGCCAAGTGAATGATATCTCAAGCTGTCTCGTGCTCGCAAATGTAGGGGAGAAAATGGGGAGGAGGAAAGACAAAGAACAAGGGAGAGATCAGCACTCGATAAAGTGCTGAAAGACACAAAGTTTTAGGGCTCTTTAATCTGGGCGCAGAAGCTCTTTAGTCACAGGAGAGGAGCTAAGTAGGATGAAATGGGAGACATCATTATCTCTGACATTTGGAGAATTATTTATCAGCTCCTTGAGCAAAAATAAGTAGACAGACCTTGGCAAACTGAATGGCATGTACCAATTTTCTGTAGGCTGACACTATAGCACTTAACGAGAATTCAATCCAGAATAATAATTCCAATTCAAGTTAATACAGTGACTTGGCAACGCATATGTGTGTGTGTGTGTGTGTGTGTGTGTGTGTGTGTGTGTGTGTGTGTATACACATATGTATATGTAACTGATGGTGTGTGTGTAGAGCATATACTTATGAAGGCACTCATTGATTAAAATAATGTATAATACGATTAGCCAGTTAGTCCTAGTGTGATAGTTTATTTTATCCCACTATACAACACCAAACTAGATGTTCAACATTAATGACCAACATATTTTTGGACACAAACAGACTTTGGCTATTCCCACACTTTAAATCCTCGTCTAGAGTCAAATACTGACAAAGTTTTAAATTGTCCCATTTGACTTGTGCAGGGTTACTCAATAAAATTACTCAGTAATTTGATCATTAATAGCACTTACCACAACTGCTTCAAGAAACTGCACTAACAACAGGAACCAGGACACGTGTCTTCACTGTAATACATAAGGCTACATCTGTATGGTATATAATAATCTATGTAATTGCACTTCAACCGGGGTCTTCTTTAACGATCATATTAACATAAAAAAAGAAAACAATTACAATTGTCATGATAATTACACATTGGGAAACATACTGTTGAATCGGTGACTAATTACAGTATATTGTCTGTATTATGCTCAAAACTAGTACTGAAAGACAGAAATGTGGACAACTACACGTTTCACTTGAGACTACACAGAAAAAGCACTAGAGAGCCTGAGATGAGAAACTCTAGGACCTGGTGGGCTGATTCTCCTGAAGGGGCACTTTCCTGCAGGATTTTGTTACAGTCCTAATTTAACTACTTGAATCGTAATATTCTGATGCTTCTCAGGACCTTGACCGGCTGAATATGACAGGGCTGAAGCAATAACCTGCACATTCTGCCAGCCTACTGGAAGAAGGTTCCAATCCCTGCTCTGCTGACAGGTAATGTAAATCACTTATGTACATGTCACAAATGATCCGGCGGAGATACTGAAATGGTGACCAGGTGACAACTTTTCATCGGGTGTCTAATTACACAATAAGATTAACCCATAACATACATCCTCTCAGATTTCATATTGATTTTTGTTTAAGCTAAAGAACAATTTTTGTGATTATTTGTTTCCACAGTGTAGTGACAATAAAGACAAAGTTTCCCTATGAACACTCGATATCATCCTCATCTCTGCTTTGGATTACTTCTGTTGTGTCCAAAAACCTTTAAATCAACATATAAAGGGACAAAAAGACAAAGAAACAGCTAATGAAACATTAAAGAGATGAAGTAAAACATTCAAAATAGAAAAAAAAAAAACAAAAACAAAAAAACAACTCAGTACTCCAAATAGCTCCCGACACATTTAAAGCAATAACTAGACTGACAATGGCACAAATCTTTACATTTTGTTTTTAAAAGATATGTTTCTGAGTACTCACAGAATCCTAGTGGAAACTGTTAGCTGGGGATCGTGGTGCTAACCTCATAGATATGAACAGTGATATACTTCTGAATTAGGAACACAAATCTTAGAGGTCCAACAAGGATCAGCTAGTTCCTCAATTCTTCTCAAATTCCCCCAATCTTAATTTTAAATTCCTTATAATCATTATGACCATGCTGAAATTAACATCAGCACTTGGGGACAACAACAGAGTCCTATGCCAACCGAAATACTAAGACTGGTGGCCTAAAACAGGCCTCCCAGTGTTGGCATTCCTGAAACCATTTGCTCTTACCTCCATTCCTACAATATAAAACTGGTTGAATGCTTAATCTTCTCCCTAATTCAAATCTAATGTCAGGAGTGCTCAAAAAAAAGATGTGTCAGAGGAGAAGGCCCCAGCCAAGCGAAACTCTTCCCTCATCAGCACACAGAAGAGACGTTGAGGGAGGGCTTTGGAATAAGGGGCAGGACGTGGCACACAGGTGCGCAGGAGGATCTCCCGTCCAGCTGGGGGTGGGAAGTCCGGGACTCCGCCTCCTCCGGCTGGCTTTCTGTCTTCAGTTCCGCCTCCTCCTCGTCCCGCCTCTTCCTCAAGGGGTGCTAACAGTGCAGCCTGAATAGGTTGTGAAAAGACATACTTAGATCAACTAGAGTACATTTAGAACTACCAGATGAATGAGGAGCACGATATCATTTCTGGAAAATTACATATACTTTGACATAATTTTCCTTTAAATTAATGCGTGTCAATCCGTGTTTATGTGTCATTGTCCTCCTTCTTTGGTACTTTGGATTACTTAACTACATCAGATCAAATTTAATGGTATTACACCATATGTTTCAAGAGAAAAAAAAAGACAATTATATGTGCAAACTCCACATATAGCAGACTTTCAAAGTAAGCTTAAATGAGAAAGCTTGGACTAGCAAACTGCAGCAAACTGACAATCTATTTTTTCAGGGAAAGAACACATTCTACTAATTAGCAAGCTGATTGCAAATTAGCTAATGTCTTTTCACATCTATGAGATTTTATCCAAAACAGGATTGGTAAGCAACACAAATTGGAAGGACGAATTTAAAAGGCTTTTGTGGGTGGGTGGAGAGTGCAGCAGGCAGTCATTTACGAGGATATGAATATGTGAAATGCCAAAACTCAGCTGCTACATATAGAACACCATCAAAAAGAGAGAGGGAAAAATGGACTACTACTATAAGTACCATTCTAACAGCAGTAACACGAGAAAGGGAAAAATTAGACCTCAAGTACGATACTAACCTCCACATCCACCAGAAAACCCTAGTCATTAAGAAAACATGAATGTGATGGACACAACAAATAAGTCTGATTAGCAACAGACAGAGGGGTTTTTTTTTTTTGTTAAAAAAAAAAAAAAAAAAAAAAAGGTTGGGAGCAGTTAAGGAAAACAAAACAAAACAATGACAAAAAAACCCCCACAAAAACACAAGAAACCTGACACACTGTTCCCAGCTTTGCCATATTGCTGTGTCTGAAACTGCCAAGATTTACCCCCAGCCCCTCTGGCCATTAGAAAACTGAAAATAACTGTAATCGTCTGTATTTCTTCAGTTCCTTTGTGTGGGGGAGGGGATGTTGGTTACCAAGAATAATGCAGGGATGGGTGAAAGAGGGTGTTGCTAGTGGTTACCTCATCAGTGGAGTCAGCCAGCTTGACAAGAGTGAAAGACAAGAAGCGTTAGAAGAAAAAGAAAGAAAAAATGAAAACAATGTGGGGGCAAAAAAAAAAAAAAAAAACGAACAACAACAAAGAATAAAAAATGTAAATGACTTACAAACATTCAAGGGGGTGCTCTTAAAGGCCAAATTTCAAGGTTAGCACAGATAATCTGAGATAAAAAGTCAAGGCTTGTCCACTAGGCAATCCTGACTTTTTGCTTGAGTTATCTTGCAAACCAAGAAATCCTGCCCCTGGGGCCACCCTGCAGGTCAGTGTCGATTAGTCTAGCTCAGGGCCAAGATGACTTGAGAAATCACAGCATTCATATGACCTGCTGAACTGCATGCACTGGAACGAACATGCTCATTACCAAAACAGAGACATGTAGTTTTAAGACAGTCCAACAAGAGCACACCAAACAACAGTTCACTGGACTCTGTTTTTCTTCTTTTTCTGTCTTCTTTTCATGCTCTTTCTCTCTCTGTCCATGTTTATCTCTGATTCTTTTCCAAGAACTTCACCTCATTTGAATCACTGATTTTTCATGATTTACGCGCCATGCTTAGGATAATTATTGGCTTTCTATTTCGAGCTTGGCAACACACAGGGTATAATTTAACACTCACACAAATCTTAGAGACAGGGAAAACGAGAGAAAAGAAAAAAAGTGATTGAGGTAGAGTTTCTGTGCGCACACTCAGATTTCAGACACTTGCTACTTGTGAACCTGTGAATGCAAGCACTCTTTTTATGGCCAAACAATGCAGTAGCAGTAGCTATAAAACACACCTGAGTCGGCACTTTGAAAACATAACGACCGCCCTCGTCATCTCCAACCTCTTCTCATACATTTATTCTGTTTATCTAGAAATAGCTGAGGCTGGAAAATAAACTGTCCATACACCTAGCATAGACAAAATTTTGCGGTTTGCGAAGAGTATTTCACACAATGGTAAAATATCATCTTTAAGGCCTCTAAAATACCAGTGCCTACCAGATATCAAATTCCCAGCATGTGGATACAGAACTGCGTTTTCACAGCTAAACACCCCCCGCCCCTCATTTTTAAATTTTAAGAATAAATCATTTGCAAAATAAATAAATTAAATAAATGCAAGTTAAATGACCTTTTCTACAAGACTCTGTGTGGAGCCAAGGTGTTAGATCTTAAAGGGACTTAAAATATCATCTAACAACTGAGAGTTTTATGGATCCACACGAGAGGCTCATTCGGAGCCTGAATGTGGGTGCTATTTTGAATGAATATGAAAGCGCTGTCTGGGGACTGGTATTGTCTTAAGATTAGAAAAATCAGGAGGGGGGGGGGGGGTAAACAAGGATTTAGAGAACTTTTATGACACAAAGAACAACTCTCCCAGACATTGAACGCAGGAACAGAAAGCTTTAACAGCAAATCACTGCAAACAAGCTGTTTTCTCTTGTTCCACTTGATTACTAGAGCGTGCATTTTCAAACAAACCATTCAGCTTACGTGTTTAATTACCTCTGTGTCACATTAAATCATACTAAATGTAATCAAGACATCTGTTTCACTTCATTAATTTAGCTAATTATAATGAACAGATAATGAAGACCAACTCTATATGATTGGAACCGTTTCTCTTTAAACCACCTATTATCTGGAACAGTCACATTCTTATGGAGTCAGTGTTTGACTGCATCATATTTTAATATCATATTTTAATATGATTTAACGTGATCAGAAAAGAGCATGTGCATATCTAAAATGTACAAGTAATTCACATCATGTGAATCCCACATCCAAGGTGTGCCAATACCTGCAAGTGTACTAATTCCAAAACGCAGTTCACAAGCATTGGAATACATGCATGTTTCAACCATTCAACTATTGTAAATATATTTCTGACCCACAGCCGTGTGGAGTGAGCAACTTTAAAAAATGAGGCAAAACACAGAAATCAAAGAAGAAGGATGCAATGATTTTTTTTTTTTTTTTTGTTTCTCTTCACTGGCACGCCTGTTAGCCAAGCAGAATGTGTAGTGTAGGGTGGGGGCAAGGCCCTAGGCTTGCAATCGATGAGTGTACATTTTCCACTTGCGTTGTTTCACCTAACCGGGGGGGCCAGCGCGGCTGATGAGACATGCTACGGTGCCAGTGTTTGAGAGAAGGCCTGTGGGGGAAATGAAGCATCTGAGTGAGTATGGTTGCATGTGAGGAGCGTTTACCCGCTGCGCACTGACGAAAAGCTTATGGATGATGCTGCCAGCAGGACCCCGCCCTGCTCCAATCACTGCCACCTCCGGTTCTTCCAACAGAGAGCTGACAAACCTGGAGCGAGAGACAGAGAGGGAGAGAGAGAGAGGGAGAGAGAAAGAGAGGACAAATGGACAGAAACAAGGAAAAGAGAGAGAAAGAAGGGTGAGGGATGTGCAAGTTAGAAGAAATTTTACATCAAGAGAGGCAAATAGGAACACACACAAGAATTACCACGAAGATCTGTAACGCATTTGTATTCCAGACATGCGTTCAGTGCCTGTTATATTCATCTCAGCTACTGACAGTAAAGCCTGGAAACATTAGGTGTCATCATAGACATTTTAAATCAGAGATTATGCATCGTACGATGCAATAATATTCAAATAAGCAACCATGGCTCAAAAAAAAAACAACAAAAAAAAAAATTTACACGAGAGAGCTCGTTTCCTTTTCCAATCAGAATTCAACGGTTTTTCTGATGCAGACACAGCCATACAAGTCCAAACAGTCTCCAGTCTCCCCTCCTCCAGGCCAGCTCTGGGTGTCTCCTTAATGAGACTGCCGCAGCTCGGCTGCCCAGCCCACCGATGGCCCCTGAGCTGCCCCTGGGACTAATGAAGGCAAGAGGAGGCATCCATGACATGCCCTCTCTGGCCCAATCAACCACAGTCAGGCTCTCAGCACCTGAGCCCACCCCTCTTTTACTGTCTCCTTAAAATAGACTAGACCAGCCTCTGTTATTAAAGTGTTTGGGGGGTGGGTGGGGGAGGGCGGGTTGGGGGGGGGGGGGGGGGGGGGGGGGGGGCTAACCAGTATATTGAGCTAAGGGTGTTCTGATTACAAGTATGAAGCCTTATGAAGGATGGCAGAAGTAATTCATCTCGTTTCATTTTCCTTCCATTCATTCCTGAATTTTTCATTCATATGTATTCTGCTCCAACACAAGTCATCAGTTAAGGACATAAAATTGAGATGATGGGCAGTCCACGCTGGTCACATCAAGTTTGCTATCTTACCAGCCCCGTAAAACCACACCTCTGAAATTCTACCACATTGAAATGGCCAGAATGTGTGAACTTCATGTGAATTGATCAGCTCTACCTTTCCAGGTCCTCAGCGTCTTCTCCTCTCTCCCCCTTTCCGATGCCAAACTTGGCTTTCAGGGACCTGGCACGAGCGATGACTGCCTCCACTACCATAATCTGGTTAATGATTTCCTGATAAGAGATTAAAGAAATCTTCACGCATCTGTCATTGGTGTTGTTATGTAGATACATGAATCCCACTGGTATTCTTTAAGTACAGCGGCTACAGTAAAGGCGATGAGAGTTGAAAAGGGAGGAGATCAGGGCCCCTGTCACTCACCTCTAGTTTTTTGTAGTCAGGGTTAGGGTGGCGCAGCAGCTTGCTGGCAAGGGAGGAGATCTGTTGGATGGCTTTACGCACAGATGGAATATCCTCTGCTGCTTCTGTTTGTTTGTACGCGAGTGTTCAGAAGACCAGGGCGGTGGGAAAGAGACAGAGCGAAAGCGTAAACGCCTCGTCTACGTTGGAAACGGTTTTAACTCGAACGGCGTGTTTAGGTTTCACTCACCTTCTTCTTTCTCCTTGAGAATAGCAGCGTGGATGATACACGGCAGCAGGTGTCGTGTTAAGTCTGCGGGCTTTTGCACAGCCAAATAATGTAAGACCTTGAACCAAAAACACAGTCACCTTGTTAATTTTTAGTTTATATTTTACTCCATTCCTGTGTCATTACTATGACACTCAGATATCTTGTTCCTTTGGACTGTCCTTATAACTCACAGAACTTATAACTGTGGCTACTGGTCTACCACAAGAGGTTTTCAAAGAGAACAATGTTCTTCACTGTATAGATGTCTGAGTTACCACTGGGTCATTCAGAGTGATTTAGTGCATCTGAACATTTTTTATATAGATTTCCGGTGTCCCGAATAAGACACAGCCCTTCAGGCTCTTCTGCGCAGGTGAGAAAAAAAAGAAGCAAAAAAAAAAAAGCCTCCCGTTGCTGAATGACCTCTTAGTGACTATGCTTTCAATAGCAAATCAGACAACTGGAAGAAAAAACGAAAATATGCACTTCTGTCATCTCCTAGGACAACTTACTGGAGCAAAGAAAAAAAAAAAAAAGAGAGAGAGACAGAGCGAGAGAGAGAGAGGGTAAATTAAATCAGCAAATTAATTCTGACTAAATCCTGCACCTGGAGTTTCCCCAATAGATCCCAAGCAGACAGATGAAGGACATGTTGTGATGTCGACCTTCAAGCTGGGCAAGGTTCCCCTGAACTCACTTTAAACTCAAAGGGAAGAGACCCGTGGCAGGGACACCTTGCCAACACCTTGTGTTTTAACCCACTTTCTTCAGCCGAAGTGTCTGATTGGCTGGGCGTGGGACCACATGACCCCAACCTCATGGTTCGGGGCTGCATTCATTTTCTGCCATCATTGTGGTGCAGGTTTTTTATAGCACAGGTGGCAGGAAGGTAGGATACGTCCTCTAAAGTGCATCACAGTGTCCGAAAGGAGGAGAATTATAGACGATGATGCATTGAGATGAGAAAGGAATGATGAGCAAATGAAACAGGAAAGAGTTTAGGGTGGAGGATGTGGGTTTATGTAAGTTTAAAAATGTGGTCTAATTTTGGCATCATGTACTTGTAATTACAAAAAATATTGTTGTAACACTCTGAGTTACTTTGTTTCGCAACAGAATTATCCTAGATAAAAACAAAACAGCTTCCATCACACTACACTATTACTGTTCTCACCTGTCTTGGCAAAACCAGACCTTTGTTCAGTGCATTTCAGCACTGGGCGTGTTGTGATCATTTTATTAACAATGGAGGAATGCTTATGTCCAGTGAAGTGTTTGGGAAATTATTGTTAAACTAATTATGACAAAATTATTAAGTAAAATGCTTCAAACGAGTCACAGAAACATTGACTAGAGTTGTTAATGAGAGAAAACAGTGTATCTAAAACTGAAAAATGGGGAAAAAGCATTCACAGAGAGCAATGCATCACCCTCCATCACTTTACAGGACTAATTCACACCAAGGCATTCTAATGAAGAAGGAATGAACATACAGGCATCATAAACATTTCTCCACAGTTCAAGCTAGTTAAATTATAAAATGACATCTATCAGAAACACTAACATTTTTCAGCGACCATAAGTCTCATCAGATCAAAGCTTAAACAAATTAGATAAAAGACACCTTGAGATTTCTCACCTTCTCTGCTTCCTTTGTGTCGTCAAAGAGTCTGCGCTGTCTGCGTGCCGGCGTAGCCTTTGCCGTCTCCCAGGCCTCCACCCACATGTTACCGGGGATTTTCATCCTGGCGCTGAGGTCACCCCGGACAACCGTCTGACCGCTCTCGTCTGTCACCTCCTCCTCCACGTAGTCCCGCGGGGAATACCACCGCACAAAGTCCTCTAAGGAACAGCCAGGATTCGCTGCCTAATGGGAGCAAGAGTAGAGACGCTACGTTACAAATGTGCACAGACATGTCAATGGCATGGTTACACCCGTCTTCCATTATTAGTGTAACCTAGCGTTACCATACGTCGAACTATGTCTTTTGTCAATCAAATGGAGTGAAGATGGGTGCGGCTTGAACGAGAATGAAGGAAAGAGGGGAGAACTGAGAACAAAAAAATGATATGCCTGGGAAGCATTACTAGGTCTTTCATTGGCTCACGGCCGACAGCAAACATGAATCACTAAAAGAACGAACGATGAGTCTGTGAGCTTAACAGCTACTGCTTCTGTAAATGAGCCACCTGATAAATTCTCTTCCCTGAAAACTTTTTCGGTTTGACCTTTTCCACTGGTCTGTGGAAGTCCTGAGCACATTCATGGTCGATAATTACTGGCAGATAGGAGAACAAGACATAATGATCTAAGTTTTACAGAAGCAAGACAGCTCAGAGACTTGAATGAGCTGGGTGAGAGAGAGAGAGAGGGAGAGAGAGAGAGAGAGAGAGAGAGAGAGAGAGAGAGAGAGTGAGTGGGGGTCACCAGAGATGGTAGCACAGCATCTAATCTCACTGCCTCCCAAACTGAGCTTTGAGTCCAAGCCAGTTCCTCTTAAGAGAACATATCTTGACAGACTGCACTTGCTTTAAAAAAAAAAAAAAAAAATCGATGTCGACTTCCTTCGTTCTTGCACTGGTAATTGATTTGGACATCGACAAGACAAGCACTGATTACTGTGAAAAAAGTCCATTGCAAAAAAAAAAACAAAAAACACAATCCCTTGAACATACGACAATGACGAGAAACTTTGGATTGTAACTGAGATGTAGCTTTGTAAAACGAACAAACAAACAAACAAATAAATAAAAATCAATCCACTCTCAAATGGCCCCAGCCCAAACCGCAGTACTTGAAGTGAGGACGGGGGCAGTTGAGGGTGGGGACAGTGGTAGTGATGGTTGAGGGGGAGGTGTTCGAGAGCTGTCATATTGTTAAATCGGCCCATTCATCATCTCCAGGACTCTCCATTCTCCACCCAGAGGGAGATGGTAATTAAAGCCAAAATGCCAAATTATGCTTGGCTAAGCACAATTACAGGCAGAACTTGCGCTAAATTTAGAGGCGATCTTCAGCTAAGGGGGCCATTTACCGCACTAGCCGTACACAGCGGTGATCCCTGCTGCAGCTTCAACAAGACAAGTTGGTGTGCCTGCTTGAAAAACTGGAGCATTTTGTGGGGCAGTAGAATGCGGTCCATAAATATAAGCCAACATGCCACTACCTCTCATCAGTCTTGTTCTTTTGAAGTACTTTTGAAACAAAGTTGAAAATCTGTTATGGTATTGAGAAATCGGGGTACCAATGTTATGCTTCAGTGTTCTTTGCCTCCCCAAGTCCCTTTGCTTAATCTCTTAGACACCTCCACAGCATAATGGAGCAGGACGATTAGAACAAACCAACAGCGAGTGAGTGAGACAACGTGCTTATGAGAATAAATAAATGTTTATGAATGATAAAAGAACATGTCTTCAGTAGTTTCCACACCTCTCCTTTTTTCCCTTCAAGATAACATCTATAAATGGCTAAATTAGTTATATGCCACATGCTAAGCCTGTCGTGGCTAAAACATGCCTGGTCAAAAGTTCTCTCATTAGACATGAATCTCGTCAATGTGAATATTTCAAAACCACTATTAAACATTATGATTGGCCAAATTTAACATTTGTTTTAACTCTCAAAGCATTAATCATTTTCACAGCCAAAGAACTCGTCTATCATTTTCATCATCTCTTCTTCATCTCTATAAAGATGCTACCATGATTACTTGTACAAATTACAAAGAGGAAAAATAAAATGTAAATCACAAATGTGGAACAGCCTAAATGTTCTCTGCAGTTCTCCTTTGTAGTTGGGTATATAAAAATGATGTTCTTGGCTAAATAAGTGTGACTAGAGAGAATCTATGGTGTAGTGGTAGTGTCAGTGTCAGGCTCACCTTGAAGGACTCCATGTCAGAGAGCAGACAGGCACTCTGCATGCGGGCACGGAGATGGGCACCTTCAGCTGATGTGCCCAGTTTGGCCAGTACCTCGGACTGCTCCTCCAGCAGGTCCTCTGTCATGGGCGCGGGCTCCTAGTACAGATGAAAAAGTGAACAAATGGGATTACCTATGCTTTGATGCAATTCAACCTTGAAAGCAAGAGCATTCTTCTTGAGAAAATGTGAAGGAGACAAAGAGGTTTGCTGCACACTCGGAACACTTGCAATCGCTGTGCATTTGTTTCAATGTTTCATTCACAACCACTGAATATTCTTCAGTATTTTCACGGTGTATGAATCTCCTTTATCATGAAAGAGCGTCTTTTGGATGGGAATTGAGTAAATACATATGTTTGCTAGACTAAGTTTTATGTTGCTGATATTTTATATAAAGTGGGGTTTGAAGACATAGTTGTAAATATAGTATAATATGGCCTCATCACTAACCTTACATGTATATGGATCAGAAAGCAGCCCACTCAAGTGTGTGTGTGTGTGTGTGTGTGTCTCTAAATAAAAGAGGCATGTCTAGGTGGGTCTGTTCAGTTGGGAAGGGCTGACACCCAGCTTGACCTGTCAGTCATCAAACACAGACATGTAGACATCTGACAGCGAATCGGGTTCATTAGTGTTCTCCCGAGGGTCCAGAACACCTGTCCTGAAGCTTCTCCCCCCAAAAAAGGGAAAAAAGGAGAAGGAGAAGATACCAACTTTCAATCCACTAATGACCGCTGGGCCTCTCTAACAAGGAAAGTCCAAGAGGTTCAGAACCCAAACAGGGCAAACTCATAGAATATCAGACACTCTGCTCTTGCCAAACTACGCAACAGCTCAACACCTTGTTATATTTTTAGTAGTTTTAATATTCCTTTTGTAAAAATAATCTTGTACAAAATAATACATTACTCAACTTTCTGTTTGACCAGATGCTCCATATTTGTAATGTTCCTCTGTAGTTTATTATGGGAGCAGAGGTGGTGCAGAAACAAAGCATTCTGACTTCATATTTCGGGTTTAAACTTAGTCATGAAACTCTGGGGTCTTGCCTTCCATTAGCCTTCCGAAATATGGCCAATGTTACATCCACTCTCATTTTGCATGGACCCCCCTGTGCACTTTAATTAACGTACTTGCCCATCACTGCCACGGTTTGTGAATTAAGAACCATCATGCTTTGCTCTGCGGATGCTATTATCGCCATTATGTTTGGCCCACTTGTGCTGGTTGCCTTTCACATTTTCTGCAACCCGTTTTAATCAGTTGATGTCGGCACTGCGGCAGTTATGCAACATCACATTTGCATAGAATAGGAGACTTGACTGAAGGTTTGGAGCTGCATCCCGTGGTTTTCATGAGCTGACACACTCTCACCGCAAACACACTTATGACAGGAAAAATTAATACCACGGGGACAGAAACTAGCAGTGAAAGGAACACACAACCTTTTCCAAATGTCGTCAGAGTTGACCAAAAACTGTCATCTTGATTTAATAGACTACAGATGTTCCCTAGTGGTTGACTAGGTGTCCTAGACAGAGGCGCGTTATTCCAAACTATTAACCCGTTTGGTTTGTGTGGGAGTGATGTAAGACACGAAAGACTCTTGCGTCTACAAGCTCCTTCTGAACATTTTCTAATGAAATGAAATAAAAGTAAAATTACAGAATCAGACTTGGAGTCAGTGGAGTCATTAGCGGCACTCTTGAGAAAGTGTGGAGAGTATAAATAGGCCAGACGAGCGGGTGGCGCAACAACACTTTACCAGCAGACTAATTAAACCGCGAGAAGGTGAGACAGCCGAGCTGTGCGCCTCATTAGAACTGAAGTGGTATGAATATGAATCTAAAACGCGCCCCCCCCCCCCCCCCCCCCCCCAAATCATACACACATACTCACTCACACTCACACAACAGCTAAGATGAGGACAGGTGTGGTTGAGAAACAGACAGCACAACAAAGCGGATGGATGAGCGCTGATTAAAAAGAATTACGGAGGCTTCAGTTCAATTCTTCTGAGCAGCAACAGTGCAGACGCCGATAAATACGAGGAAACGGCAAATGAAGACTTTGGACAAGAAGACAAGAAAGGAAGAGACACCTGGAGGTATCAGAAAAGACAGAGGGAAAAATAATGGACTGAAGACAGAGAGAGAGAGCGAGAGAGAGAGAGAGAACAGGTGAAAACCCAAGGGAGAAAGAGATGGAATGAGAAAGAGGTGAAAAGTCAAAGAGAAGAAAGAAAAAAAAAAAAAAAAAAAAAGGAAGGATAAAAAAAAAAAAAAAAACAAGGGTTATGAGAGGAAACAGATTAAGATACATGGATAGAAACAGCCAGAGACACGAATATACCGAAACTGACTAAGAACACTGCAGTACAGACACATCAGGTGGGAAGAGGAGGACTGGAGGCTGCCACCGCTGGACCTGAGAAGCAAAGAATCGCTGACGCTCTCTATTTCTTACTCTTACGCCCAATTCATCTTCTCCTTCCCCCTTTCCTTTCCCCTCCTCCTTTCCCTGGACCGTTTCACTTGGTAACTTAGCGAGGCCCGAAAGTTGTTCGAACATCTGCAGTGCATTGACGTGAAGGTGTTGAGCGTGCTGCCCGGAATGTTAATTATTCAGTGGGGCCAGCCATTTGGCTTCATTAGCCGTAACATCACCGCACCTCTATAATAGATGAGCTGAGGAGGGACACCAAAATCTCTAGACATATGCTTAGTGTCACGATATGATAGAGGACAGTAAGTGTAACTCAATGAGAGGAAAAAAAAAACTGAAATCAATGCAGCCAACCTTATCTAACTTCAAAGAGTCAAGATGTTTTGACTGCGAGCTGGTGTGTGTGGGGGTTATTGTGTCTGCAAGGATATTACTGTTGTCAATAGAAGGGCTTTTTGCTGTGACAGCTTCCATGACAACTGAGTTGGAATAAAAACATATAACTCTCTTTAACTGTACTTTGGGGATTCTTGGAGTTCTGAAATGTTTTTTTTCTTTCCTTTTCTTTTTTCTTTTTTCTTTTTTTGAAGTATGAAAAGGACATACTCTTGTCAAATTGAAAAAAAAAAAAATCTGAAACACTTAACAGAACAAAAATGTCACTATCATGATAGGGGGTTAAGGTGTGAATGTCTAGCAAGCATGAACAAGACACCTCTCCCACATGACATGTGAGCACAGATGAAGATCAGCCCAAAAGCGAATGAAGAGACTACAGCGCAAGCAAGCCATAAATCCCAGCTCAACCCCGGCTGTCAAGCAGCCGACGCACCTCAGTGTCACATCAGCTTGGCCCTGCAGCGCTAACCTGTGTAACAGGGATGTAGAGCGGCTGGTCAGAGTTCAACAGGGTAAGCTTCCCGTGGGGCTGCAGCCGACCCTCCGGTTTGGCCTTGCTTGCCTCCTTGGCACCGCTTCTCTCTCCCTCCGCGGGCGCCTCTTTCAGCTCGTCTGTGTCACTCAAGCACTCAAAGAACTCGTCTTCGCTGTCGCTCCACGAATCCCATGACTTCCCCGGTGACACCTCCATCCCCCCCGCGGTCGCCGTTGACCCCGCGCTTTCTGGCCCCAGTCGCCCGTTCTCGCAGCCAGACACTTTTCTCTCCCTTACGCCCTCCGCGGTGGCGCTCTTTCTTCCGTCATCCCTCGCTCGCTTGCGTTCGATGCAGCAGTTCAACATCTGGAGGGCATGTAGAAAATGTTAATAACAAGATCTTTTATGAGCACAGCGCAAGATTCAGCAACAGAAAGGTACCCCGAAAACAAGCAACTAGGCAAAGCTCAGCATCTAAAATTAAAATCTCCTATAAGCAAAATGCAACATGCAAAAAAAAATAAATAAAAATAAAAAAATCAGAGTGAAATACAGACAAAAATGGATCAAATGCAGTTGTACAACCAAAGCTGATGCATATTTTTCAGCGAAAAACACTCATATAATGGTTCCACCAAGTCAGCAACACTCCCTTTCGACTGTGCTCCAGAGATGACCTAAAACTACTTTCCCTGAAATACAGAGACTCATCAGGATTTGGCTGACCTAAATCGAGAGGGTATGAATATGGATTGAGGCAAATGTCTGCTGCCACTAAAGGTCTCAAAAGCAAGGCTTCCTTACCTCTTCCAATTTAAAGAAAATTTCACTATGCATTCACTATCAATTTTACAAGAATTACTCCTTTAAATTTCTTGTCACGAGAAACTTTGCCCCTATTCTTTCTTAGGCAACATCTCTATCGCACATATGTCTCTTCATCTGCCCCTCCCAACTGTACACAGTACATATGGTGGCATTTGCTGATGGCGCAGACCTTACAGACAGAAACACAGAGAGGGGAAAAAAAAAAAAGAGGAGAGAGAGAGAGACGAGAAGAGAAAAAGAGAGGGAGAGTGAGTGAGAGAGAGAGAGATCTGCACTAGGGGCTCGGTTTATGCGACTTATTTTATGACCAGGTCCCGTCTGGGCGCCTCGTCTTATTGAGGTGATTGCAGATAAAGAGGCTCTCTTCGCCTTCGCTATCCAGACAGATATTACCTCTCTCTTCCTCTCCCTTCTTCCCTCCTCCCTCCCCCCTTTTTTTTCCTTCCCTCTCTCTGGACTGCTTTATTACAGTCTCATCTCTCCTGCAGGTGGGGCGTGGGCGAGTAAATAACAAAACAACTCCTTGTATCTCTGCCTTAAGACAAGCGCAACGGAGCGCCTAGCAAAAGGTCATCAACAACCTCTCTGAATATTTAAAAATAAAGGTATGGAGAAAAAAAAAGATGAGCTAATTAGGTATGCTGCACTGTTATAACATGTTCTAAAAACAGAAGAATCGTAAGCAGTCACCTGGAGTTTCTGGTGGAGGAGGCAGCATCTAAGATCCGGGGGTCCACCTGCCAAACTAAAGAAAGAGGAGAAAGGAAAAGTTTAATAAGGAACACGAAAATCAGAGGTTTTAATGCAGCTTTGTCAAAAAAAGAAAAGAATGGAGAACATCATGCAGGATTAATCAACAAACATCCATTAACATACAAGAATATTGAAATAACTCTGCTAAGTCAGGGCTGCACATAATCACAGTTACAAAATTCTGCAACATTATTCTCATTTACACACAATAATATAGCCAGGCTGGACTCCTTGAGGTTCCCTAGAGCAGGTGTGGCTGGGGTAGAGCATTGTTCATCTGTCTACCTCATAAATGACCAGGAGAGTCACAGCTCTCTCCCTACAGACTCTGGGTAAAGTCTGCTTCTTGGCCTAGCCAGACATTAGAGCACAGTGAGAATTGATTAGCCTGTTTGCCAAGATACCACCAGCTCCACACAGCCTAGCTTTAAGCGCGGTTATCTGCGTAAGCGATAAGGACGATTTCATCGGTTTCAGTTCAAGAGGGCGCCGTGTTGTGCGTCGAGCATTTAGTCCGAGCTAATGAGATAAGGAGGACAGAGTTGATAAGGGCAAAATACTTTGATTACCTTATGTAATATGTATACATAGCTTTTCAATTTTTTTTTTTTTTTTTTTTTTTTTAGTGTGTTAGATTTAATCTGTCACAACTGCATTATGTCTGAAGTTGAGATAAGCTTATATTTTTGAACAGCTCTGTTGTAATCATTACACAAATATAATTAAAGAATGCTTTGTTACCAAAGAGTCCATTTTGGGTACAATTAATTAACTAAATGTCACATAATGTTTTCCTTATTGATCTGTAACAGCAAAAATCAGAGACGGTGGGTGTTCGAAATCCACTTTTCTGTGTGGTTTCAGATGCAACAACTGACTCTAAAGCTATTAGTGCTAGTTAAAAGAAACAATGAAAAGCCCATATTCGCCTATCTAGGGAAACAGAATGCGGTAGCTCCGTTTTTGTCTACTACCCATAAAACTTCACAACCATACACCACAGTCCGCAGGGTATGCGAAAGTAACTTCTGTGTTTGCAACTACATATACACACTTATGATATTTATGTTGCATATCCTACTCTCAAACATTCATTATTTAGGGTTTAGGACTCTTTGGAGTCAGAGTTATATCAAACCAAGCTTGTCTCTTACCCATAAATGAGGTAGTTGTTCTCCCAACGATAACGCATTTCCAAGACAAACTCCTGCCACAGATGGGCCACAGCCCTCATCCCTCCATGATAGAAGTTGACCATGCAGATGCACAGGGCTAGGCGGTACGTCAAGCTGTCGGAAGGAGCTGATTTCAGCTGGTTATAGAGGTTCTGTGTGTGAGAGAGAACCAGAAACCCAGGAACGATGACACTTAATCATGACACAGAATTTGGTCCCATTATTTTATTAAATGGTAAACACACAGCATGCTACATTCTTAACTGCCAGTCTAAGTGGCAAACTGCTGGCATTGTAGCAAAGAGCAGAAATGAGACATACAGAACTGAGACCTTTGATGAAAAACCCTAAGCTTGTTTCAGAGTTGGTATCTATGGCTCTCCTGATCTTGTCCCTTTGGAATACGTAAGGAATATACAGATAGCGAGCTAATTTAATGCATCGAAGAATCAAAGACACTGTGCTGCTTCATAAAATCAAAGTTGATTGTATTTCCTAAATACTGCACAATATGCAGACAAAACATTTGTATTGTCATCCCAAATCATGTTGACTGGCTCCATGATTTCTTACTGGTTGCAAACCTAATGTTGTATCATCACTGCTTACATACCAGACAGACTGGCATAATGCACACACGCCGTGCGTAGTGTCTGGACTGCGTAATGTCTGCAATGATTATGCAAAAGGAAATGCTTCGGTGATAAATACTAGAGTGAAAGAGTGAGAAGAGAAGACAGACATACATAGTCCTCAGGATCTTTCTCCTGTTCAGTCTTTCCATCTGGGTTGGACTGTTGGGCTTTTGATTCATTGTTGTCTGATGGCTTATCCACAGCAGCATCTGGGAAGAGATACTGATAGCGCACACACGCATGCGCACACAAACAGACACAGACAAAGACAAAGACACACACACACACACACACAGTCAGTACCTCTCACATTAACAAACCCACACATTCAACTCTAAAATAGATTTTATACAAAAAACAATGAAACACTCCAATAGTTCAGTAAATGTCAGAGACAGGATGCAGCATTTCTTAGACTGTATAACGCACACACTGGCAAATACAGACAGCAGTGCAAGACACTGGCAACACTAATCCTCATCAACTACTTTTCATTTATACATAACAGTTAGCATCACGTTTTAATTTATGTTGTTTTCAGACACTGCTCCTAGTTATGTATCAATTGTTATCCAATGGGCTGTAACAACAGCCATAAATGTACAAATGACCATGGTCCCTTCCTCAGGATTGTAAAGAAATGTTTTATTCACCAGATGAGTCACCACTGTGTTCCCAGGTCAATGAGAATGATTCAGTGATCGATAAACAGAACATCAAACTCTTAGGCCAATTAAAACATCATTTGTTAGGTCAGCACTAAGGGCCTGAGCCTGTAATTCAGCCAGAACAAAATTCCATTTCTGATTTTAACAAGAAAAAAAAGACTTCCAAAAATGGACAGTGACTGCATGGCTTCCTTGCAGTAATGTAGCAGTCATTACGCTGTTCATGTTTCAATGGGAGCTGCAGGTGGGGAATGGCTTATTGGAGACAACGTGGGAGGTTTCTTTAAGAGTAGTCATGTAACACAGGTGTTCAGTCGCTTAAAAAAAAAATCAAAATGTGGTAACTCCAAATATTAAACACAACAACACGAACTAAATGGAATCCTGCCGACCTGAGAATGAGGCAAAACCATAGTGAATGTGTTTGTGATTGTGTTTACAGTTCTCCATACCATCCACTTGAGCAGATGATTGTGATTGTGTGTACGTGTCTGTCTGTGTGTGTGTGTGTGTGTGTGTGTGTGTGTGTGTGCGTTTGCCTGTGTATGTGGGTGTCTGTGCATGTGTGGGGGGGTGTGTGTGTGTGTGCGTGTTTCCTCTAACCAGAAGGATGGAGTTGAGAACGTCATTGCTGAGCGGGGACTCATCGACACGGCGGTGTCTGCGGATGCGTTTGCGAGCACTGTGCACCATGTTGGTCACAGACAGTTTAGGAATGGGCACGGCAGCAGGCTCCGTCAATTTAGAGAGAGCATGCGTGATGTCGCTGTTTTCTGCAGAAAAAAACAAAACACACACACACACACAAAAGCACAAACACACACACAAACACACACACACACACACACGCGCACACACACACGCACACACACACGCACACACACACAGAGGACTTGAGGCAGTGGTTCTCTGGATGACTGACAGATGGCAGTCAGAAAAACCATGAACTGGATGCCATGATGGTAAATCATTAAGTTTAAATTTCTGCGATGAAAATTTAAATATTGCCCATTTCTTTTGGACAAACTGTATCACCCAGTTTGATTCAACAGAAAAAAAAAAAAAAAAAATCAGAAACAGCAACATATCTGGAACAGACAGGTCTATGCCCAGACAGGCCAAGAGATAAGAACTTCTAAATCGTGTTTGTGGTTGTAGAATATCTAACACCCAAATATCTACTCTCGGTCAGGCACGGAGACAAACCTTTACCATCTTCCTCCACCGAATTCCTCCCCAGGATGTCCTCGGTGGACTCCTTCCGGCCACACAGCTTGAAAAACTCCATGAGAAAGTCCCCTGTCACAGGAAAAAACAGCCTTTATAGAAAAGTGTAGAAAGCACCAAGAGTACCAAACAATCTACAAAAAGGTCAGATTTCAACAGCACAACACTATTCAATTTTATTTCCTATGAAGATCCAATCCTGGATAAACCACTAACAGACATTTCGGTCTGAAAACACAAGCGATTTTGGGTGGAGGATTCTCACCCAGCAGGCACTGAGGGTTGTCTGCTTTCCGGACTCTGACAGACCACTGAGGAGCCTGAAGGGGATCCAAGTCTCTGAGAATGGAGAGAGAACATACGTGTGTAAAACACTGACTTCTCCATAAAGACCATGAGACTGACATTCAAAAACAGACTTCGTTTAACACAACTTCACAGGGCTGACGCTAAAATATCAATTCAGTGATACAGACTTTCAGTCTCACAAGACTCAGTATCCTATTAACAGGTTCAAAAGTACTTTCTTGATTCGACACAAAAAAAGAAAAAAAAAATCTTTTCGGGTAATGTAAATTATTAATCCCCCATACAATCAATGTGATATAAAGTTTAACAGTTGTTAAAATGTCAAAAAACACAAGAGATGAACTGGACTCCCTGGAGGTTTTAATAGATTTGAGGGGATGTTTAATATGGACAGCTTTGACATTCTCTCAAGCACCCTCCGTTATTCTCTCCTGCATCTAAAGGTGCACATATTTGTTCCCCTACAAAACAAAAAAAAAAAAAAACCCAAACAAACACCATTCCCATCACTTCAGAAGTGAGAGATTCATCGCTGGCTTTTGGCATACTGAATGCAAATGCAGGAAGGCACTAGTACCAACAACACAAACAGTGTTAATGCGATGCGATGGCTCACTGAGCAGGATTTTCATCACTAAACTAAAAAGCGTAAAATCATTCGCCACAAATTAATTTCAGCTTTAATGCAGTTGAGCCCTGGTGTCAAGGTAGCTCCCCCTCCCATTCCGAATCTCCCCCATTTCCTACACCCCCACCGCACACCTCCCCCCCCCCCCCCCCCCCCCCCCCCCCCCCCCGTGAGCTGTCTGATGCTGCGAGTAAAAAAAAAAAAAAAAGATTGTGGGTAACAAGTTCTCAAAGCAGGCGATGAGAAATGTGGCACTGAATTCATCGGGATGTTTTGATTTTTCTCACCTGATGCATATTTATGGATTACACACCTCTTCTCCTTCTCTGGTACAGATTACCTCATCTTGTCACATCCCGGTCCTTACAGACTCGTGTTGCTCACAACTTCATAGAACACAGATCTCTATCTCACTTTCCCCTCATATATTTAACCTGGACGAGACAACATGGTCGGTTTTTCACCAAATAAAAAGGGCCTTGTACTTACGAATAAACATCGTTGTCGACAACGATGCCCTCTGTCAGATGAGGCCAAGTTGTTGCTAGGTGCAGCTCACTGTGAGACAGAAGAAAACAGTCCATGACTAATTACCGTCTGTTCCGTAAAGACATCAAATTTGAACAGTACTGAGCCTTAGTTCATTTTCATTACACTACCTGAAGTCACAAATGGAAGAATAACAAAACTGAAAAATTAGTTGGTTCTCATAACTGCTTTGGTTCTGACAAACTCATTGATAACACTCCGACTTCATCTGACTCCCAACATTTAAAATTCTACTCTAAGAGTTATGGTGAATTCATCCCGCTCCCTGCTTCACTGAAACCTCCTCAAATTTACCAGCTAAAGGGGCACAAATTTAATAACCAATAGCAAAGCTATCTATAATGACAGCTAAAACCCATATGAAGAAAATGAATCGTTGTGGCCTTTGTTGGTTTTACCTGATTGGATCCTCACATGCTCCAAAAGGAAGTTTACCAAACTCTACACCTCCTACTTCTCCAGCAAGCAGAGCATCAAAGTCTGTGCCAAAAATATAAAGAGTAAATAAGGAGAATTAGAACGATAAAATATCACTTTCCCAATTTCAGAAAAGCTTACATTCAACACAGACATTTAAAGCTGCTTAATATCCCAAATTGCAAATGGACAAATGCAATTTGACAGTTAAAAGGGGGCTAAAACCCCCCATTTTTCCATTTCAGGAATGCCTTATGAAGGGATAAATATTCAGGCGGAACACAATCCACTGTGTCAACATAACCTTTGGAAACGCTCCCTTTCTCTGCACCACAGAGAAGTGAATCCATGGCAACAATGAAAAGCTTCAATCCATTCAACAACTTAGATCAAATCACTCCCATCTCAGTGTGATCCTACTGCTCGAGCTGACTTCAGTACAAGCACGGAGGGCTCCACGGCCACATCCATCACAAGCGCTGATAAATGAAGTATATTAATTTAATAGGTAAAGTGGTTCCACTGCTCCAAACCAAGTTTCAAAATGAACTTGAACCCTTAGCACATCAACAATGGATAACAAACTACAAACAGATTAACAGCATCCAATTAGCAGAAATTCTAGTACTAACTGGTGTATTACTGGTAACTCTGAGTGGCTTTAACTGTGAAAAGTATGCACTTTAGAGTTCAGCCAATAAGGACATTAATATCACCAGAGGACACACCCACACCTAACATGAAGAAAAAAAACAAAAACAAACAAACAAAAAACAAAACATGCTCGATACTGGAGGTTTTTCTTCACGTGTCTGCTTAGAAAAGTCTTAAAAGGCTCTCAGACATACCTTCACATTCACTCCCCTAACACCATTCAGGGATTCAAGGGTTTCTTTGCAACACTAAAAGCTAGCTGAAGAGCTGTGCACTTATCACAAACAGTAGGTGCAGCTCATTGAAAAATGACAAATCATTCAGGCTGGTGTTTGAGGGAAGACAGCTGTCAATTCCAGGCTCCAGAGCCACTCAACTTAGTATCTTTTCACCACTGTCACACCTTTTAGGTCTCACATACTGGGGGCAACACTCATGCCTTTGGGGCCAGATGTCACAGTCCAACATCAATGACAAGTCTCACCCATTACAAAACTCTAACACATCCCCTGCCTGCTTCCCACAAATATACCCTGGACATATATTAACCAAATATATTTGAATGTATAACTTGATTTGATTTGTTACTGTGGGGATAATAAATGAAAGCTGACATCTAATTGGCTGGGCCCTCCTGTTGCATTACTCCAATTAGCCAATGAGACACATTCATCGATCTGGCTGCTCCTGTAACTAGATACAACTATGCCACCTGAAGTCCTTCACTTAGTTCGCAAAAACATTGCAGAGAAAGTTCAGTGATGCAGAGTTGTACTGTATTAGGTGCTTTAGGACATACTACGACTTTCTCTTTGACTGTATGGACGCCATGAATGGCTAAGAGGGTAACCTGAAACATGTCAGCACCACTGATTTTGAGCACCAGCAGTTTTGGTGGCCATTTATATTAATTTTTGATAGAACTCATGCATTGCAGTTATCTGAATTTGAGGGGTATGTACTGTGCATTGGCATTTAAAAATGCTTTAAATATATTATATTAATGTATTCTGTTTGTTTTACAGAGTTACATTTTGGTAAGATGACTGTGAAAAAATGACTATTTCCTTTGAGAAGCTAAAGAAATTTGTCCAGAGAACAGTAACGCACCAGGAGGTTGTTGTGGCCAGGAGTACTGCTGCCAGTCCTGTAGGACATAGGTGAAACGAATGGCTACGTTAACGGGCGGCAATGGAGTCAGCGGACAGCCCTGCAGAAGGAGGGGGACAGAGTGGGATAGAGAGAGGTAGATAGATAGATAGGTAGATAGGCAGATAGATAGACAGATAGATAGATAGATAGATAGATAGATAGATAGATAGATAGATAGATAGATAGAGAGAGAGAGAAGGTGAGTATTCAGAAGTTCTTAAATCTTCTGATTTCAAAGCATACCTCTGTAAGTCACACTGAATCAAATAATAAGGAGTATTTTAGACAGCAGCCCAGCACAGTTAGACAATGGTAAACTATAGCCCTTTTACACATCATCTACAGCACAAAGCTATCCATGAAAACTCAGTACCAATGTCAGCAAGCATGCTGCCTGAAGGTACACTCACAATCTTGGACTTAAAAACGTCCAGCAAGCCAGAGAGGTGGTTGTACTGGCTGGGCACTTTGCGAAGGTGTACCATCTCAAAGTCGGTACGGACGCCAGGACCCTGACACTCGCCAGCATACATTCGACGCCATTTCTGTTGGATCTGCACGAACACGGGCACCTGGCTGTGAAATAAAAAAAAAAAACCACACACACACACGCATACACATATATACATCACTTCTATAATATCAAAGATATGCATTTTAAAACAGTGTTTTATCTGAGTTAATGACCACAACATCTGATAGCATTTTTCATCTCAGTTTGGACAAGGGAATGAATAGAGAAGATGTTGCTTTTGGAGAGCACTGGGGGGAGGAAAGGAAAAAAAAAACACTAGCGCCAGAGACAGTCTGCAATGATATCTCAGCCCAATACTCCCATCTGCTGGAAGAGCACAGCAAACAACTCCACATCCCCTGCATCCCTCATGCTCGATAAACAGGAGACAATCCACCAGGACAGAGGATCGGCTGTTATCTCTGACAACATGAAATACACTGCACGGTCTGAAACAAACCATGAGACAAGAGAGATAATGTTTCCTGATAAAACCACATAGCGATACCCATCAGGGCATTTATCTCAACGCTTGGCAGCACAATATCACCAAATGGACCATATTAACAAGAAGCGCACTGCCCACAGCCTACGTATAACAGAACGCCTTATGCTGGGCACTGTAATAGTAGAACATTCCTCTGTTTGAAATAAGATTCTGAAAGTGCATGTTGCCCTGGAGATATGCTTTGACCTCCCGCACAACGATGCCCTGAAAGACCTATTGAACCACCGCAATGTGCTGCCGGGGGCAACGCTTTCATCTCCCAATCTGTTTCCATGTGAAATGCCATAACCTATTGTAATGTTATGCCCAGGAAAGCAGCCTTCCCTCCCACACAGTGATTCTATTTTAAAGTGACAGTATGCCGTTGAATGCATCAAGGAGTGTATCACACTGACTGAAACCCTTCTCGCTTTTTTTTCTTTTTTCTTCTCCAGCACTTCTTTATATTGGGTTCCACATACTGGAAACTCAGAGATGAAACACTTCACTTTGGATAACTCAGGCAAGATATATTTTTAGGCTATTTAAAAAGGATTCGCAGAGTAAATTTAAGAAAACTCATAAAGTAAAAAAAAAGATGCGTATTTTCATTAAGTAATCCAAGCACTTTATCATTATGGCTCTGGTTCTATGCAAGCATAAAAGCAAGTATATACCTTTACAAATGGAAAGGTATAGAATGATCATCAGGGTAGTTACTGATGGAAATGTCTCAGTTGGACCACAGGGAAATTAACATATTTTATATATGCATAATTAGAATACAAAGAGACAGAGTCTCTTTTCTGAGACTCAGAAAAGAGATAGTAGTTTTAAATGGGTAATAACCCACAAAATTAAAGTAAAATTAAAACAAAATTAAAATAAAAATAAAAGCTAACTACTACCATCAGAAGCCTAAGGAAAAACCTCCTGCTTCATTTTTTAATGGATAAGCTCATCCCTTTGGGCATGAAGAAAAATACAGACAGGGAATTCTGGAAAATAACTCAACAAATTCCTGATCTGAATCACATTAGAGCACACAGGTTCAGGAACCAGGTTGTAAGACCTAGCAGCTCTGCCCCTGGCACAAACTCTCAACCCTGTGTCATTCTGGTTGTATTCAAAAACAGCAACCAACATCTACCCCACCCCTGTTCCAGGCTGAATCTCAGGGAAAAAAAATGCTCCAAGAAAGCTTTTATGTATTAAAGAGTAAATGTTTTACATCACATGTAATGTTCAGCCATTTTAACCTTCATACACTGAAACTGCTCTTGCGGTCACTCACACTATATAAGTATAGAATACAAGTCCAGTAAGATTTCAGAGGAGGCAATTGCAAATGATCCTCAAAAGTGCTGCTGATGTTAAAATGTACGAGTTTGTTTTGAGTACACACTGTGCCCTACAGCCATACGTTGCCATGGGAGACCGTCGCTTAGCAGGAGAACTCTCGAAGCGGAAAATTACAACCATTTTTTCTATGCACTGCAGTCATTTAACCCTTTTATTCTTTTGGACATCTTCCCCGATGATTGCTAAACACTTACGATTATGTCATGATAATACCACATTAATTCCATAGTTCACTTCCAGCGATCTGAAGCAAAGAATCAAAATTGTTCTCTCCCTTTCATTTTCGCTCCCGAAATGTTCACACATATGAGCTCAAAATCACTTTTCCCCATTTCAAAAGTGCAATAAGACATCTTCTCTTTACAATTACATTCCATCGCGAAGTTTGACTGAACTCCAGGTTGGCACATTCTGACAATAATGCCCCTGCTGCTGAGTTTCACAAAAAATTGTACTTTTGAGAAGAGAATCTGACCATTCATCAGACAAAGGCATTGTGAGCGACAAAAATGTTGACGTAGTCTTTTGTTTCAGACTCTGGTGGTTAGGCATCACCATATGTTACCGATGACAACTGTTTGCCTGTTTTGGACTGAGAACGTAAGCGTACACAGAGGGAGGCCCTTTTAGCAGGGCAAAGTAAAGAACTCAACTCCTAATTAATCCGTGCTGTTTTTATAGAAACAGCTAGAGGTCCTAATTTGCATATCTAAGAAACCGGAATGAGGTAACTCCATTTCGTCACCATTCACAAAACTTCAAAGACATAGAAGTGACACTTGGATTAAAACAGATTTTCAGCATATGTGCACATAGCTTCACTCAAACTGGCAATTTAGGGAATCACACCAGGATCTTATTTCACATGAGTGTTTGTTGCTGATTAAGACTCTTCCAACTCAATTTTACAAGCAATTACAATTTTAAGTCACCATGGGTGATGATTGCAAAGGGAGAAAGTTTCTTACCAGCCGGTGTTGGCAAGCGATATAGAGACAGAGCTGAGCAGGAGGTTGCATTTGGATTCACTGATGATGGCCTCACAATTGGTCCCTGGAGATATGACCACAAACTCATGCACGCCATACCTAAGAAAAAAGAAATATACACATATAATTAAAAACATGCAATTATATGAAAAAGATAAAGCAAGAAAACAAGGTCAGCACTTCAATGAAATCAGATGGTGTAATCAAATAATTGTTCTTTCTTTACTATTAGCAGTACAGTGGAGCAAGACTGACTCAGCCTTTTCGCTCTCATTAGTTGCTGTATGCTGATGAAGGCTTAGACCACAATGCCTGTGCTTGTGCTGTGCTACTAATAATGGAGAATAGAATTTGAATCTCTTCACTGATATGTGGACATTTTATCTTTTTTGAGATTATCTGTTTGGTTCAACATGTCCAGGAATCATAGACAACTATTACGTGTAAAGCTCTTTAGACTATGTAAAGCTGTGCGACCAATAGCCTGTCTATAACACTTCATGTGTCTAGATTGAGGCACCGATTCAAGCCATTTATACGAATTTTTTGTGAAAGGCGAATCTCTCCAAAGTAAACAAGTGCGAGATGGGTAAAGGGAATGGTCAAAGGTTTCTCAAAGCCTAAAATATGTTGGAACTATCTGACAGGTGTCTCAGACTTACTCATAAGGTTCTGAGGACTTTAAACCCATTTAAAACTCTGACAGGGGGATTTGTCTACAGGGAGGCCTTGCCACACAACTTTTATGTTACCATTTTTCACGCATCTTCTGTTGACAAACGACAACGGCTGCAAGACGGATGACTCCAAGTCGATGGCTGTCAGACACCATCAAGGAAAATCAAATAAAACTGCAGGGAGCCTTTTTTATTGCCTCCCTCTTCCTTTAAAAACAGCTAAGTCTTGTTCTATCCAAAATACACACATGCATCTCTAACCTGCCAAAACCCTTCTCTACTTCATCATCTTTCACAGTAGAAACTAGCTTTTGTCAGTTTGTACATTTGTTCTGTACATCACAGACATTTGTGCCTCGTGTCGTCGGACATCGATAACCTAAGTGCAGTTTCTCACAGGTCACCATCCTACCCTCACCTGCCCACTTAACCCATTTTTTCTCATTCTACTCCCAACTGCTACCTTCCACAGCCAAAAAGCGAATTACCCCGTAGCTGCACCATTTCTGACTGTAAGATGGTCCGGGTTTAATGCTACATTCACAAAAGATTAAAAAAAGATTAAAACGCTTACGATCAACTCTTCTCAAAGAAGAACCACAATCCAGTAACTCATTTCTCATATGCATACAAAATGCTCAGAGATTCTGCGGATAACCAATTATCTTCTTTTCTCCACAATTATCTCCTTGACACCAATTAATCTGATGCCCAAGCACAGTCACGTCTGAAACCACACGCCTCGCAATAAATAAAGAATTTCGTTCTGCAAAAGGGACTTTTCACTGTCATTACTACATCTAAGCCTGAAAACATTCCTCCTCAAAAAGAATCCACACATTGCAATTCAACTCTTTCCAGGAATCTGCAGGGCTTTTACATTGATCTCAGAGTTACCTTTGCCTACATATGAATAGTTTGCACTCACAATACATTACAGATCACTTCCAGTGCCTTCAATGTCTGTTAAGTGCATCAAATTTGTACATACAGTTAATTCCATCTGAAAAAGTCTGCAATACAATTGGCTTTGAGAGCCCTGGAAACTGCCCACTCTTCCTGGCTGCTAGGTTTGGTTGGTTTGCATTGGTACAAGACATAACCTATAGGCAGAATGATGTGGCTTTGCTTTTATTTCCCTGACTAAAGAGGCATACTGTTGTGTACTGTCATCACGGGTGTTGTCCTTGTCACATGAAGAACATGCAACTGAGGGATCAGAGGTTGCAGCGCTAGAATGATACACACCATCTGACAAGGCAGTGAGCTCTTGGTGGGAAGTCATTATTCATGCATAGCAGATCTTGCATGGCCAGTGGGAGGGCATCTGGGGAGAGATATTGGACAACACTAAGACATGAAAGCAACTGCACTGTACTTCAGACATACCACAGTGTGCTAACAAAAACAGAGCTATGCCAAAACCAGTGTACCTTCCTCCGGTTCCTCTTTCCCCTCGCTCTCCACAGTCTCTTGCTTAAGGTAGTGGTGTGTTATGGAAAACTTGAAATCTGCAAAGTTGATTTCCTTGGTCTTCTCTTCCCAGGTGCCAGTTGTGTATTCTCCCTGCATCAAAACAACCAAGGGCACATACATGTTCAATGACTAGCAGATCATTTCTATGCAAATTTGTGCTTGACTACACATAGAAAACACAGCTGACACATGCACCTTTTTCTTCTTTGGACACAGCAGTGACAGTGACACTGCATATTGTGCAAATGTCATAGGCAAAGACGTGCTGGCGAGAGGGATAGTCACAAGACATGTTGGACCAAGAGAGAAAGTTATCATCATTACCTTTTCCGGTGGTTTCGCAACTGCTCTGCCTATCAGTTTCCAGTCATTCAACACCTCCTCCACTCTAGATATAAACCTTTCAATAAAAGGAAATGACACCACATTCCAAGGACAAGCTTTCATAAACACATGATGCACACAGACTGATTAGGTCCCTGCATACATTAACAAAGATACTCACAGCTGCAAACATTATTTTACAAACAATGTTGTTTCAGATAGACCAAGCCTTCTCTATCTAGTAACCAGCTCTAACTGTAAATAGTTCTCAATTTATACTGGGTTTAACCATGTAAAAAGTGAAAGGTGCCATTCTGACAGGTACACAATACGTGCCAAACTTCAGAGGATGAAAAGAAGTCAGCATGCTGAATATTAGCCTAAAGAAATTTGGACAGTTACAAATACATAAAACCCTCTAGCTACTGTGTAAGGCTTTTAGAAGATTTTCTATAGTACCCTAAATTATTTTCCAAGAAATGTTCACTCTTCATGCAGATAATACTGTTCAAGAGGTAGAATCACATTTTTTCTACAGTGACAATGTGACAGACTCAACCAAATATTATGAACAAACTTCAGAATGAAGTAGTATGCTAGCAAGCACCCATGCTGGATTTGCCTACTAATCTTCACTCTGCTACTGAGATAATCCATCCTGAAGACTGAGAGCTGCAAGATACAGGTAACTTTTGGCAACCAGTAGCCTACTAGCTACTTAAACAGAATAGCTGACAAACATATCTATACCGTGCTTGAGCCAAAAACTGCAGATGCATTTGAGCTAAATACTGCAGATACAGTGTGTAAGAAATCTGGCTTTGTCATGATACTGCGACAAAGATTTGTCTCAGCAGAAAAAAAAAAGAATAGCAATAAGAAAAGAGGTAATTAAAAGAAGTCAAGCACTACGCCTGCCAACGTGCTGACGTGGATATACTCTGGGCTCTGTCACCCATGTATTGCTTTTTCCATGGACAGCTGCTGGCGTTGTTTTGAATTTTGGCAGAGGATAACATAACCAACACTCACAATAAAGATATGATACTACGCCCTGTGCCTTAAGACTTAGTCTTCTTACACCATTTCAATTGAGATGTCCATGTAGCTGTCGTTAACTGCACTGCAGTTTGAAATTGTCCACTAGGTAACGAAGACCAGTGTAATACACATACAGTTCGCTTCAAAAGAACAGGAGACAAATAAGCTGAGTTCTTAGAATCTGTTACATCTTCTCTTGAAAAGCGATCGTACAGTTAAGTAGGTACTCTATGCCAGCTAACAGCTATGTCCGCTAAGTTACCTCTCCCATTCGGATGCAGTAGTGAAGTCTGTGATCTCAAACACTTCCGACTCGGGCTAAAAGAGGAGGCAAAAATGGATACTTCAGTGATTCCAAACTTTAAAGACACGTTAACAATTTAATGATATAAACCACTTCGTGTGCCAATTGTGAGAACTTGCACTCACATCACTGTCAGCCGCCATCATGGACGCTTCTGTTTATTTTCTGTCGGTCCTCTCCTGTTGCATTGTGGGAATGATGTCAGCGCATGTTGTTACAGGATGGGGTCGTATCTGGAGTGTAGTTCCTTGTCAGAAAGAGAGTTCCTTAATGTACTTGTAGTGTTCGGGATTACCTCAGTCCCTAAATCAGCAAATAATTAATCTGTGCCCACACTTTTATCAAAATACATCTGAATTTCCATGCCCATTGCATCATTACCTGTTTAGTCCTGACAAGGTTTAAAACAAGAGATATATGATAGACACATTGTTGATAAAAAAAAAATACAGTCATAACTGAGAAAATAATTGTTCTTTGGGCATTTAAGTGGGTAAATTGTCAAATATCGTACAAATGAGCAGCTGCTTGCTGGCCATTCAGCGTCTCAGTTTCGCCAGGAGATGGCAGCACAATGAGGCAAAGTCGAGTTATACAACGAGTTATCAAACACTGAATTCTTCCTCAGTGTCTTCGAATCCTGCGTGCGCTCTTCAGCAGTTGGGTCTCTATGGGCATGAGTGAGTCGCAATATAACTTGATGTTTAACTGTTGTTGAAAGTGGGCTGAAAATTGAGAACTGTTTTCGCGTCTTTTTAAAAAGGTAGGATAATCAAGCATGAACAATCTCTAACCCTGAGTTCTCTAAATTAACATAATGAAGAGAGTGTGTTTCCAGTGGTTTAAATGTCGTCACAGAAACTGTGTAACAGAAAAGCTACATTTAACACGCTCATTTGCTAATGATTTGCAATATCCATGTAGGTCTGGAGCTGGAACTGGAACCATGAAGTCAATGGCTTACATTTCAACCTCCGTGAAAGCTGTTTGTCACTTTACTCCTAATTCCGTCGTTTCGATACGAAGTCTGGCACAACATCACACACATGCACTGTGCAGACAAGTATTTTCTAAAGCAAACTGTCTTTGTACCGTTCATATGAAACACCGTTGTGTAAACAGCGTGCGGAGTTTTCGGACAACATGTGAGAGAGGGGCAGTGGCTCTTCAGTTGGATAACACCTCTACGTCAGAGGAAAAGGACTATGATGACTTGATACATCAACTCGAGAAGTATCTTTTTCCAACGAAAGTAATAAAGGTATCATCTACGGACTCACAACGAAGTACAAGCGTCACAGCAGAAAACACTGAGATGAGATCATTGCAAAATACACTTAAAGTTGTCAACGAGAGCGAGATACTGCGCGAATTGGGCGCGCGCATGAGTCACGCCCCCACCAGTATTAGCATAGCCGGCTTTGCAACTGTTCTGGGACTTTGTGCGGATATTGGGATGCACCCTCAAAATCCAGTGCTCACTCAGTTAAAAGACTCGTGTATTGACAAACTTTCTGAAGAGCAAGTTGGAGTGTCACACCTCTGCCTGCTTGGTGAGGTGGCATGTAACTTGGAGGGAAACTCTGAGCTTTTAGATCGAGTTCTTAACTCTTTGTGGTGGAAAGTCAATAGAGACCTTACTGCAGTCGAAGCTTCCCAGATGTACATCTTTCTTGCCCATATTAGTGACCCCAGTCTGTGCCAAGACCTCCTAACGAAGCTAAACAGGCAAACAGAGACACTGGCTCTGAGGTTGCCTGCCAGCTCTGTATGTGACATCCTTCATGCTCTGGCGGTGCTGAGGCAGGGCAAAGCCTTTTCACTGATACTCAAACTGAACAGACGGGCATCCCATCTGCTGAAGCATTTCAGTGACACAGAACTTATCAAACTACTGAAAGCCCTCATTTACCTTGGACAGTGCGATGAGGCGCTATTTGCCTCCATGGAAAAACATCTACCCAAAAGGCTTCTCACTGCTGACCCAGAGCTGACAAGCAGTCTAATGGAATACTGTCTCTACACACGGTGTCGCTCTGAGCCCATTTTTGAGGCTGTGGCTGAAAGTTTTGTTCTGAATTCAGAAAGCTACAGCACCTCACAAATTGCCCGGCAGGTTGTCGCAATGGGGAGGCTGAATTACTTGCCAGGATGCGCTAGAGAGATGTTCAAGAAGTTGGAGAGTGTCCTGTCATCTCGATTTGCTCAGTTTCCGCCACGGGCTCTGGTGGACATCCTGCACTCCTGCATACATCTTGAGCGGTTTCCCCTCAACTTTATGGCTAAAGTCTTCAGTCCCTACTTTCTTCAGAGACTAGAAGGTTTTATGACTTTTCATTCATGCTTTTATGTTGGATTCCACACAGCTGTTGAGTTTTAGTGACTGTTTATATTAATAAGTAGGCACCAAACATTTTAAAAGAAAGTGTCATGTACTCTCCCCAAGACTAAAGTTTATCTGGTAGAAGTGAAGTGCTAATGTTATGATGCCTTTTGCATTAGTTTAGCCTACTTTAACCTCTCTGCCACTTGGTTCTGGATCATTATATGTTTCATACAGGCAAATTGAGTTACAGCTACCGCAGGGTCTCAGCTTACGCCAGACCCATGCAAGATTTTGTTTCCATCTTCTTTCAAATTTACTGCTCAGGGGGTCCCCAGCACCTTAGTTGACAAGAGGCTACAGTAGGAGGGTTGCCAGCCTTATTGTAGAGAAATGGTACACTGGTATTATAAGCTTATCAAATTAATCTGACAAGCTGAGCCTAAAGTTAACTACCTTTATGTTTTTTTTTCCCCTCAGTAACACAAGGGGAATGTCTGGATAAGAATGCCCTGGCTCAGCTTACCCAGCTAAACATGTCCACATTACTAGAATGCACATATTACCAGGTGAGTAATAGGTTTATTTGCATCAGTAAATTTAAGCTTCTATCAGCTAATTCTTATTTTTGTTAATAAGTAATGAATGTGTAACTGAGAGTGAAAAAGCTATTCTTGTATTTACCATGAGGGATTTCTTTTAAATTATGCTGTACAAGTCATTTGATATTATATTGCTGTACAATATGCCATTTTAAAAACCATGTGAATAACAGTATTTGTGAATTTTAAAACGGAATACAGACTTTTTGCCTTTCATTTCAGCCAGAGAGTACTCCACCCAAAGCTGATGATGTATTTTATGAATAGCTATCACATAATTGTTTCCTGGAAAAATCTCAGTTTAGTATCTCACCCCAACTACATATCCCTTGTCATTCTGGCAAGTGAAAATAGCCTCATATATTCAAGCAAAATGAAACATTTGTTATTAAATCTGTCTGATGGTAATGTCAATGTTGTGTTATGTACAACTGTCTAATCCTCTGAGGGTATCTAGAATAGTGTTTCTCCTTTTCAGTCCTTGTAACCCATTGGACAGCGGAGACTGTTTCCTCTCTACACCAGTGAATACACTGAATTTACGTATTAATTGTCAAGCCTGTGATTAGTTGAATCAGTTGTACTAGTGTAGTTCTATGTGACAAAAATGCTGTGCAGCGAATTTTCATAACTGGGACTGAAAAAGATTTGTTAAGAAGTTCAAGAGAATGTTACTGGAACAGATCTCTTCCATTTCTTAGGGTCCTAGGCTGCCCTACTACTACCATGTGAAGAAGTTTGCTTCAGGAGATCAGTTATTTGAGACTCCAATGGACAGCTACCTCTACAGGCAGATCAAAGGCCCACTGTGCAAACTACTTGGTGGAAAGGACAAATTCTCCACAAGAGCCTTCACACACAATGGATACACAATTGGTAAGAAAAAGTTAATGCAAAAGAACCATTGTGAGACAGCGTTGTTCAGTTTTTGGATGATGAAGAATATCGTGGCCAAAAATAAGAACCAACTGAACTACAAGACTCTGATGATATAATTACTTGTTTGATGTTCTTGTTAAAGGGAGTTACAATAATCTAACAGAAACCCTGGACAGGTTGCTAGTCCATCGCAGTAACAGAAATCAAAGTTGATCAAATTTATATTTCAACACTTAGCCCAGTAGTTTCCTGAGAATAAACATTGTTGCATTTTCAGGTTCTCTGCATTAAATTGGCCGCACAGTAGCACACAAAGCACTGACCAAGAATGCTTTACTAGCCTGTTAAAGATGAATAATTTATGAGGTGCTTAGATTGTGTTTGCTGTTTATCTTTCAGACGTTGAGATCAGTATGGATGAAAACGGCTATGTTTTGCCTCTTACACAATGGGACCAAACTCACAGAAGGTAGGAAAAACACTTTCATCATGAAACAAAGTTTTGGTGATAAATAGTAGCTTGAATAGAATGTCCTCAGATAACTCATTGTCAAAAACCCTAGATCTACAATAATACAAGTAAACATGCAAATCTTTTGGTCTCCTTGTTCAGCAGACATGTTGTAATAGTGTAATTATTCATCCACTTCAACCAAGCACTTCAACCATGTTAAACATATTGGTAAAGTCAATGTCAGCCTTAGCAGTACAGAACAGTAACCATGTTTTGTAAATACATAATGCCTGGCCATGTCACATAAGAGCAACTCAACTGAACCTGTTACAAAAGATCCTATTACATACAGAAACATAACACTCACTGATTATGTAATGCAGCACTACAGGGACTGTTACATGTGTGAAGGTCAGACTGTAGTTATCATGTGTGTTGCCCTGCAGAACTGCCCTATGTTTAGATGGCCAGGACCGCTTCTGTACCAATACAAACCACCTCCTAGGGAAAGAGGCCACTAAGAGGAGACACCTGCATAGACTAGGCTATGACGTTGTACAGGTATGAGAAGCATGCCATTTCAGATTGCTTGAAAGCGTAAAAGAGTATTCTTCCATATTTTTATTGTTATCACAACTCTGTCAAAACAAACATAATTGTGAGGGACTCTGCAGATGTAATTTGATTCAAATGTTTTGTTAGCATAAATGATTGAGATGAAGTGTCATTGAAAGCTGTTTTATTATATCTTGAACAATGTTCTGTCTTAGGGTGAATTGCCTTTTTTATGCCATTGAACATGTAACATTAAAATTCAGATGAAGTTCAACTGAACCGTTTGATTACAATTGAAGTTATATCTCTGAACAATTAAAGGTCCAACTGACTCAACTGCAGTCAATAGACCTCATGAGGAAATGTTGTACCTGTGTTTAAGCAATCCCTTTTTCAGTTATTCATAAATATCATTTTGAAATTCAACTTTTAATATTTTTTTCAGATACCTTATTATGAGTTTGAGAAGCTGGAAACTGCTGAAGAACGTATGAAATATCTCCAGAAGAAAATATTTCCTACTATATTTAGGTTTTATCGTTGATTACTTGTATGAGGCCACCATTGGCTAAAATGTTGTCTTTGAGAGAATGATGAAGGAGAGTAAAAAGAAACTTCTGCCACCGGTCCGTCCGGAAAATGCCAGGCAGGCTGACCAGTGGTGAAAGAGAGTAACTTGGTTGTAGTACATTACCTTTATTTTCACAGACTTTACATGAGCAAAGCTGTGGATTGACTTTTTTTGTCCTTAACTGCACTTTATTAAAACACTGACAATATTTATTGCAGCTGAGGTACTTACTGTGATTGACAACAATGTAATATTGTGTTTTGGCATTGTACTAGGCACAAAACTATGAAAGGTACTGTATTGTACAGGTGAAATTCATCTGAAAACTTTTACACTTGAAACATGATCATAAAATATTACACAGAATCCAAAGTCCTTGACAAGATAAGCTCATGTGACATGAAAATATATTTTCTGAGAGCTTAGCTCGTCTCTGTTGTGCATATTTTGAAATTATAATAAAGACAAAATCTGATTTATTGATTATTTTAGTGCTTGTTGACTCATATGTGTGTGTGTGTATTTCAGGTCAACCCTTCATCAAAGTCTGGGGTGTTTCCATAGTATTCTCATTCTCATTAAATACGAATTTGACACTGAGAAAATTGGAATTTTCTTCTTACTGCAGAAATCTTTAAAAGTTACTCACAGTGTGTGCAATCCTAAACTAGTCTCTCAAGACATTTAACTATCCATTGCTCTCTAAGACTTGAAGTCACAGAAGAGACCATTCAGTTTATTTTTTGCCTAACATTTGCACTAATGCATGTTTGAGCAATTGTCCTACTTTAATCTGTCAGGGGGAAAAAATCTGAAAATAGAGCTAAATGTTGCAAGATCTTGCGGCAAGTTTCCATGAAAGTGTTTTGTTAATATATTTTCTAAGGTCAATCAAATAGCAAAGCCTTATTTGAAAGATTTTTGACAGTCAACTCCTGAGGCTCTTTAAGTACACCCCTCACTTTTCACTTTAATCTTGGGAACGAAAAAGAGATCAGCATTCATTCTCATTGTTAGCCTGCCTTGCTCATTATCTCCTAGGCAACAGCTTGTAAACTCAGTTCCAGTCTTCAGAGCATGGCGTTCACAGGGAACAAATGAGCACACATGGAATACTGTTCAGTTAATAATAAAGGGAGATTCATTTTTGCAACAGCTATAAATGTACAAGATAGGTTTCCCAAATTTAGGGGAAATGGTGGAATTCTTCTCAGTAACACACTGCAGAAGCAGAGCAACTAGAAACGGCCTTGGTGAGTACAGCTGTGTTGCATTCAGTTTGTTCAGTGATATGTCCTACTGTTTAATATATGTAACACTTAAAGGTGCAAATAGTGCTTAAATCACTAAAGCCCTGTTGTATGGTCTCATGAAACTATTAAACTATTTCACTTTAACACTTATACTTATGGCTGTGAAGTGCAGGTATAAACTATTGAGTGCTCTGATGTTGTCACTCATTAAATTGTTGATCAGCTGATTGCTTTGCTGCCAGATGAGGTGCTCAGCAAGATGGAAGAGATGATTCATCGTAAAGTAAACTACTTATAATTTGGTAGTGGTGGAAAAAATAACAGGGATATGGCTTGTGATCCTCAGGTACTCTCCTACTGGGACACTGATAGTCACCAGAGATCAGCAGTGAATGTCAACGTAAACAAGTGGAAAACGACGTGATGGGAGAGCAGCCCGACATCATATGAATACAGAGCAGTTCACAGCATCACACATTTATGTCACTTCAGTCTTGTCAGTAAAGCTGTAGGACAAAACTGAAATCAAGCACTGGACCATAGAGGTAAATGAGGTGTTTATCACTGGACTCTGTGTGTGGACCTAAGAGGACATTGGACCATGAAAAGGAAGGAGAGAAATGGGCTTGCAGATATGCTCTTGAAGGGAGAGCTGAATATGGTGGAACAAGCTCTGGAACAAGGGGACTTTTTGTTTGAGGAGCTGGACTTACCTTATAATGCAGAGGGGTTCACTCCTCTTATCAGTGCCTGCCAGATGGGTCTAACAAAGGTAGGGGGTGCCGGAGACAATGATGGTAGGGGCTGGGTGTTCAACAGGCTCTGTTTTGTTGTCGTCAGCCTACGAGGTACCCCAAGGGTCAGATAAGACTGAGATGTGCATGCGTATTTGGGTATTTTTTGTGATATATGCTGATGAAACATACCTTTTTCTTTTTTCTGGTTTTAGTTCAGAGTTATTTTGGCATTTTTTAAGAAATCACTGAACAATTTTGTCATTACCATAAACAATGAAGGCTTTGATGATATGTGTATAAAAGAATGTAATGATATCAAAGTATGAAGCATATACAGTTTCTTCATCTGATGGAAATTTCCAGGGGTAAAACAACAATGGGGATTCAAAATACATATGACACGACACAGGGGGAAAGTGTACCAGAGATTACATCATTTATTTACAACATGAATGAGTATTCCCCAAGGTTTTCTTTTACAAAACAACCACCTGACTTTCTGCCTCTAACACCTACAGGGAACAGGGGCTTTCCAAGGTCACTAGTGTGCCACTTCCAGGCATAACGCTAATCTGAGATCTTTTAGATCTCTAAGATTTTACAGACGATACAGTTCAACACATTTGATGCTAAAATTAACTTTATTTTGAGAACAAGACTCTGTCATTTGCAACATGTTATTTTTTTTGATCTACTGAACTTCCTTGTACGTTACATGACTGTTCTGTACACAGGTCGTGCATTTCCTTCTGGAAAAGGGAGCAGACATGACACTGTGCGACCATAGCAACCAGACAGCACTACATGTTTGTCAACCAGATCTGCAGGGGGAGCTCTTGTCAGCTATGTTTAGGCCTCTGCCCCATGATACTCAACTCCAACATGCTGCCTGGCAGGGAGATCTCCACTCCCTACAGTACCTGCTTGTAAGCAGTCCACACTACACTAATCACCTTACTGTTTATTGTGTGGTTCAAAACCTGATCCCAGCATTAGGTGCTTTTCAATCTTTTTACTGTTTGCCAAAAATAGCGCACTTTTCTACAAGGTGTTGTGTCTTGTAGGCCCAGAGAGACTTGGTGGATGTTAACTCACAAAACCGACAGGGGTTGACCCCGCTTATGCTGGCAGTTAGGGATGTGGACATATTTGAGGGCCTGGAAGCGACTTTGCCATGGGAGTACCACCCTGTCGAGGTGGTCAGGGAGCTACTGGATGCCTCAGTGTAAGGGAGCAGCACAGGATGCCCTGTGCATATAATTTACTGTCTCTCTGTTTTCACTCTCAGGCATTTTGTTGTTGTTGCACAGTACCAGCTATACCACCATCGATGTAAAAAATGGTATGTACTGTCAATCTCCAATTTACCTTTTTCCACAGTGATTTGGACATCCAAGATCACAGGGGATTCAGTGCTCTGCAGTATGCTGCACAAATCAAGAGTCCATTAAAGGATGAACTCATAGACATGATGATGGAATTCCTCTCAGACAGAAGTAAGATTCACCTCACTGCTATAATGCTATACTGAATGAGTTTGGACCATTGCATTGAACAGAAATTAACTATCTACAGAACACTTGATTTGACTTTTAGCAGGAAAACAACTCAACACCTTCAAGTTGATGTAACACTGATAAGAAAAGTAATTTTGAGTTTTACTTGTTTTTCATGTGTGCCCTTAAACCTCATGAGGCTGACAGAGACTTTTATTTTAAGACAGCTTATTACAACTTGAACAGTAATGTAAATTTTCCATTGTCACCAATGAAGCACAAATTATAGTTAGACATTTGTTCATTTTTTTATAAGCAGATGCGAACTATTCATCACAAACCGCAGTTTGTCATTTCCACAGGCATTGTGGACATATGTAAAATGTTTTAAGATTATGTCAGATTTTTTGTTGTTTGAAGTGCATTGGAACTATTTAATACATAAACAAGTAATGACCAGTCATGTGCATTGCACCAGAAAAGACACCTCAAAAACCCATTAGTTGTGTTATTTAGCACTGTGACTGTGACAACTGCTTAAATTCCTAATAATTTAACAATAAGTGGAGGATTCGTTAAAATGAAAAATATATAAATTTGTACATAGTGAGAGAAAGCCACGTTCCATCGTCATACTAACTCACATGTTTTTGAAAGCAGTGCACATGCACATGGAGCCTGAGCGTTTACAAGAATGCCCAGTAAATTCTGCATATCCTGCTTTTACATCTGATGTCCACACAAACACTTCAGATAGTTCTAAGGTAAGTTCTCCCTCACACATTCTTCAGTGTAGAGAAAGCCGTCTGTGTATGATCCATTCACATAGTACAGTCATGCATTGTGAAGTATTCCCAATGAGTTTCCCTGACATAGAGACGCGTTTGAGAAAACTCCATTCTAAGCTGATTCTGGGGGGCGCATTCAAAATGTGAGAGGCAAGGATGGCAGCTGGCAGGTGCCTAATGATGTAGGTAACTGATTGAATGTAGCTGTTCCAGATGGTCAGCATCAAAGTCTTAAAGAGATATGAGGCTAGAATGGGAGTCAGTATGACACACCTCCTGGGGGGGTTTAAATATTTTAGCACCCACCAGGAATTCTGCAGTTTTTCACTGTTAAAGGTGACACTTTCAGTGCTTAGACTGTCTACTTTTTGACCAGTGACTGACATTACTCCCTACAAATTTGTGACAGGAAAGAGAGGTTTATTTGAAAGTTATGAAGTGTTGTACAACAAAGATTCTCACACTCAGTGATAGGAAGCCAAGACACAAAGTCCTCCATAAAGTCCTCTTTTGCAAGAACCTTCACATGACAAAATAGTGACAATGTAGAAGTGCCAAAAAAGTGTTCAAAACAGATGGAGTTATAAAGTATGACTGTCTTGCAGAAACCCGAGTTCTCCGAGTGTGCCACTCTCCAAGAGATTCATAAAGATGACTGCCAAGGTGAGCCAACCACTGTTCTACTCAGTTTTCACTGAATCCCTTTCAAATCCGAACAATGACAGAAACCTATCCGTGAATCCACCTGCAAGGCTTTGCTTTCCAGACAGACAGTAGCTCTCTGTTCCCTTTGGCTCCCTCATTCACCCTCCCCCAACCACTACCAAACCTTCAACCTTCTCAACACATATACTCACTGAACCTTGGCCAATCCCAAAAAGGAGTGGTGACAATGGCAGGGGGTGTGTCTGTTTTAGTTGAGTGGGCCACTTTCTGTGTTTTAAATCACTCTCTCTGAAGGACACAACAGAGACACAAACCTGAGTTGTGCAACTTCTGGCATGCTATTAGACGGACAGTCCAGAAAAGGAGACATATTTTCACTCATGCTCTGTCAGATCTAAAAAAAATAATGTGACTGTGAGCATTATTGAAAATCTAGCTTTCAGAAACATACCCTATGATTTGCTTGCTTACACCTGCTTGACGACGAAGGTAATTTTTGAATTCTCAGCATGTTTGTTTGATGTTGCTAAAGCTGCAATTTGTGTATGTTTTTAGATTTAACTGATAGTACTAATCACATGACCTACTATGTCACAGAAATTTTTGAAAAGAAAAAAAAAATAGCTCTACTTCACCTTAGAATTACCTTACAATTTATCACAATTTAAATTATTTTTTTATAATTATTATTATTATTGTTCTTCATAGAGTTATTGCTTTCATATAGTAATATATCTTATGTTAAATTGAATAATGGCAGGCGGTGTGTTTGTGGATTGTCACTCATGACCATTTTGGCTTGATCTTTGTCAGTGATGATGACCATGTGAGATAACACATGCTTCAGTATAATGGTGTGGTTTAATCTCCAAAAGGGGTAGTTGACAGAGATTATCTCTGTCACATCAGGGCTATGATGACATTTTTTGACCGAGTTCTCATATCTGTTTCTCTAGATAGCAACATCCTCTACTGCTTCAAGGGCTCCATGGACACCCTCAGGGAGATGAGGCAAGATTACAAGGACGAGGGAAAAAGAAGCAGGTCAGTAGCAGATACTCCCAATCAGCTAGTCTCAAACAAACTCAGCAGCGCATTGTTAGACTAGCTGAGCAGTAAAAGAGCAAAGACAGAGTGTCACATCAGCCACAAATACGCAGACAAACACTAGCACCTGTACACGTAGAAACACACATTCAAAGGCTGTAAACAAACCTTCTTTAACCTTTGACAATCCTGCCTGACCGGTGTACAGCACCTTATATTCACTACCCTCCCCTCCCCACATGCACACAAACACAACACAGGGGGCAATGTTACACAATCTCTGCTGGCAGCATATCAGTGTGCTGAGAGAGAGAGAGAGAGAGAGAGAGAAAGAGAGAGAGAAAGAGAGAGAGAATAAGATTCAAACAATTGCAGGTAAACAATCTATAAGAACTGCTCTTGCTTTTAGTTGCATCAGCTTTCAGGTCAGTTAGTTGTACTTCTCATATCATGAAAAAGAAAATGCAAATATGGAGTATAACAGACATTAAAAACCTAACAATCTGGATTATCAAATGCATGTTTGATTTGTCAGCACTGTTCTGCTACTTTTTTTTTATCTCGTTAGAGCTACATCATTACCCAGCTTACTGGTCGGAAGCAAAGGCATGGACAAATCAAGCACCTTAAACAACGCTTCAGAGTTTCATAGCACAAGAGTTTGCTCCTACACACCTGTGCCACCAAGGGTGAAAAACAGGAGTAAATCGATACAACAAAGTCTTCCAATCCCCCAGTTTTCACAGTTAAGCCAGTCAGCTCCAAGCCTGATGGAACCTCTCCTGGATACAAATGCCCTTTTACAAGCGCGGGCCAACATCAATAACAGTAAGCATGCCCTCTATTGCATAACTCTATTAAGTAATTGTATCAAGATTAATTGTTATTTATTAGCATATGCTTAGAAACTCCATCTTGACAAACAAACAAACAAACAAACAGAACAGACATGTCTTTCAGGGCTGAGAATCAGTGAAACAACTGACACCGACAGACAAAAGGTAATAGGTAATAAATACTCATTAACTGAATGCGTGAAACATTTCTCATAATTCTTGATATATGATTGATAAGAATTCTTACAGACTATGTTTCTGTTTTAAGGGTTCTTTACTCACTATCTGCAAAAGACCCATCAGAACCCCCAAACTCTTGGCTCCACTGGAAAGAGGACAGTGGGAGGGACCACTGCTCTCCAAGCCTAGGCACCTTGTTCCCCTAAAACCAGTAACTCTCTTGCCAGTGAGTTCTATATGTCGGCGCAGGAGGGAAAGATTCTCCAAACGAAACTTAAGAGGCTCAAAGAGTAGCAGAGGAGGCAGTGAAGAAAGCACATCCAGTAGCACCAGCAGCCAAGGTTCCCTGGATCTTGAAGGTGAAGAGAGCGGCTATACAGACACTTTGCAGGAGTCAAGAAAGATGGGAAGAACCTCAGACAGCGGGTCTCAGGAGGCTTCAGAGGTCTCTTCACAGATCTGTAATTTAGACAGTCCAGTATCTCAAGATGACATTGAAATCCAGGAGTGTTTTCTATACAGTCACAAAGATAGTACGCCTATCAAATGTTCATACCAGGGGAGTGGAACAGCTAAAGATGAAATGAGTTGCGACTCTAACGAGCCTTCCAAAACTAGTGACACCAACAGCCCTTCAGACACTCCGGCAAACTGTAAAGATGAGGAACACCCTGTGCCAAGTGAGCTAACATTTCTGAGAGATCAGTCAAAAGGTCGCAAGGATTCTGAGGTTGCAACATCATGTGTCCCTAACTTTGACGCTCATAAAGATATTGTTAGAGGGGTCAGATCTGGAGAAAGTGATGGAGAGCCATGTTGTACCGTGGACACTAAACATAAATGTCTTCCCAAAGTGAATATCACAATCTCAGGACCTGCTTCAAAAGAAAAGAGCAAGCCTGTTAAAACTGTTAAGAGCAAAGACAGAAGATACAGCACTCCTTTTCAGACAAATCATTCTTTTAACATCTTAGCAAACATAAAACAAAACAAAAGCAGTGCTCAAGCCAAGAACAACAGAAAAAAGTCATCCATCTCTGCACATGTAGAAGAAATAACACCACCAGATCTTGTCGTAAGCAGGGCAGCTACTGCTAAAGCACTTAGCGCTGAGGCAAGCAATACCACTGCAAAGATTATTAAGAAAAACAAAGACACACAGTTAGCACAAAAAAGGGTTTCTGAGCCGCAGCAATTCAGGAGGTCGAGTGCTGACTCGATCTCTTTCAACAACAAAGCACAGAGTCAAAAACAACTTCTCAAGAGGAACTTCAGTGCACGGCAGGCCAAAAAGCAAGGGATATTAGGTACAACACGGGCCAAGTCTGCCATTGATTATATCACTTACAATGATATGTTTCAAGAGATTAGTCAAGGCAATGAAGGACCAGCTATCTTTGAGATGTTTGCTACACCAGTTTATGAAAACCTCCAGGCAGCCAGCTCCCTGGTAAGAAGTGAGCAAGTACAACCAGGTTCTCAAGGTCAGAGGCAGATATACGGAAAACACAGAAGCTCTAAAACGCCAGAGGGAGGCAGGAGGAAGAAGACTCTAACAGATAGGTACAGTCAAGCCAAGGGAAAACAGCGCAAGACAAAGGATGTTCTACCTAAAAGACCACACCACCAAGCTGGTCCTTTTGACGGAAAGGATAATGTAGTAATGACATGCGGCCTTGACAGAGATGTGTCTGAGATCACTGTTGGTGAAGAAAACAGACTTGAAACACAGGTTGAAATGGAGGGCAGTCATCCACTCTCTGTCATTGAAGAAGTTCTTTCCCATCATAAATCAGGCGCTGACTTTTTTGAGGCTGAACTAGGAAGGAATTCACCAGCTTCAACTCAGAAAAATTTCACATCTCACTTAGACACAAAACCTGGTCTTGGTATACATGAAATGCCTTCCCCACTATCTAAGACTGACTCGACTGAAGCTGAGAGGAACAAGTCTGGTTTGGGGAAGGATTCGACTCCCAATGGGTTCCTAGCACAGCCTATGATAAATACATGGACCTCAGAAAGCAATGACAAAGCAGTGTCACTGGCATACCAGAGCTTTCTGGATGAAGTTGGTGAGGGGCCTCTCACGGATGATTTACTACAGTGCTTAGCAGAGGAGCTCATATCACTAGAGGAGAAAGAAGCTGAAACACTTACACCTCAGAAAAGTGACTCAGAAAAAAATAATCCTCATTTGAAAATTAAAAGACCGTTCAACAAGGTAACCTGACAAAAAGATTTTAAATGCATGCATTTTTAGAGCTGATTGGGATGCTGAAATTTTGGCCTTTGAGTACAAACAACCTGAAGAAACTACACCTGCTGACACGTAATTGTATCCCTTTTTTATGTTGTCTAACAGGGTATTACATCATCAGACAAGTCACCTCAGCCTGGAGATTCATGTGTAGATGATGCCATCACATGGACAAAAGGAGAAGTGCTAGGCAGAGGAGCATATGGAACAGTGAGTACAGTCCTGATCATATATTGCAAAGCGTCCTTAAAGCCAATCCTTACTGAAACATCTGCCATTATTAAAACTGACATTATTTAATACTGATTTGACACTTTAGACTTAGTTTAGATAGTAGTGCATACTGTAAGATTCACCTGCAAAGTCATCCTTTCCCATTTTAATACTGTATGATAATATTTTCTTAATAGGTATATTGTGGGCTCACGAACCAAGGTCAGTTGATTGCTGTAAAACAGGTGGTCCTGGATGCATCAGATACTGAGGCAGCTGAAAAAGAATATAATTGTCTTGAGAGGGAGGTGGACCTATTGAAAAGCCTTCACCACCCTAACATTGTTGGGTTCTTGGGCACAGCTCTCAGTGAGAATGTGGTCTGCATCTTCATGGAGTATGTCCCAGGTGGTTCCATATCCAGCATCCTCCACCGCTTTGGCCCTTTGCCCGAGACAGTGCTTGCCCTCTACACCAGACAGATCCTGGAGGGTGTGGCCTATCTTCATGCCAACTGGGTCATTCACAGAGACTTAAAAGGGAGCAACGTAATGCTTATGCCCACCGGTATAGTGAAGTTGATTGATTTTGGATGTGCCCGTCGCCTTAGCTGCCTCACGCACACTGGGAACCGTAGTGACCTTCTGAAGTCTGTGCATGGCACCCCCTACTGGATGGCACCAGAAGTGATCAACGAGACAGGCCATGGGAGGAAGTCAGATGTCTGGAGCGTTGGATGCACGGTGTTCGAGATGGCAACAGGAAAGCCACCGCTGGCACATATGGACAAGATGGCTGCTCTCTTCTACATCGGAGCTCGGAAGGGTTTGATGCCGTCTCTGCCAGATGAGTTCTCAGAGGAAGCCAAAAATTTTGTGCAAGCATGTCTGACCAGGTGAATAGTTTTTCATAATATGATTTTAAGAGGAATGAGACAGTCCATATGCAAGATTTCCTTGTGGGCTACTGATGTTCACAGTTCACAAAACTGACAACCTTGGACAATAAAGACATTTTCAATCATGATATACTATTTAAGGCTTTCAAAATTGTGTGTAGTTCACGTCCTTCAGTCTATGTACTTAATAAGGTGTTAGAGCTAAGCTTTGAACAGATGAGGTTTTAGTTTTTGTAAAGTCTTCTTGACCATTACAAGTTTAAACTGAATGCTTGTTTTCTAAATACTACTGGCCTTCTGTATATAAATGTAAGTATGTTTTGTCTATTTTTTGCTGAAGTATATAAAGCAGACAATGTTTTTCTCTTTTGCAGTGACCAGAAACTGCGACCAACTGCAGAAGATTTACTCAGACATCCATTTCTTCCTAAACTGAAGGGGGAAGAACTAGAGAAGCCTACCTGAATGACAGTTGTCCCATATGCTCCGTTTGCATATACTTTTCTAAAGCACACACTTGCATATCACCACTACTGTGTCACCAACATCTTAAGAACAATCTGATTGTGTAAATGGGCATCATTGTCTAATTCTACAATATTAGAACCACAGGACCTTTGGAGGCTATGCATGCCTGCAGTATAGTATTACAAGTCTGTATTTGCACAATAACATTTAACTACATTTATCATCCCTTGAGAACAGACTTTCATTTGTAGCTTCTAACTTCAGACCTTTACTTTAACGTTGTATATGTATGTGTGTGAATACATATTTTTGAAATGACATTAAATAAGGCTCCCAGTGAATGGGTCTGAAGGACCATATTAAGATATTTTAGTGGGTGGACAGAAATGTTTCTTATAGTGTCAGTTTATGTATGCAAATAATGCAACTTTTGGACTCAAAACCAAACTAGATTTGGAAACAAACCACAGGCTAATAACTTGGTCGAACAATACACTGACAGCTGTGAGATTTGTTGCAATAGAAAAAAAACAAAAAACAAACAAAAAAACAATCACATATACAGAGTTTAAGGTTAAGGTGGTGGAAAACCTTAGGATTTATTGGGAGAATTAAAATGGGGGCAGGGAGAAAGGTGTCAAGATTTGCGCTTGCCTTTTCCAAACCACTGTAATTCTGCAACCAAGAGCAAAATGACTATGTGAATACAGTCTTGGGCTCATTTACTGGACTCTGCACACTCAAAGAACTAACAAGTCAAAAAACAGTTATTGTATACAGAACTTTAAAATGTTTCGTGCAGGAAACCGACCTGATAAGTCAGATAGCTCAATCTGCATTGTTTCGACACTGAAACAAGTCCGATGGCTGTTTACTGTTGTTCCCCTGACATTAAAATATCCTACATTTCCATAACTGATTTACAGCGTCGCACCTATAGGCTATAGCGTCAAGCCAAGAAAGATTTTAAATGCACTTCACAGCAAAGGTTATGTAAACTTTATAGTACTATACTCTTTTTGTCTCTCTCTTGCGCTCTTTTTTTTTTGTTTGAGGCACAGCCTTTGGCATCCAGCTTAAGGTCGTCTTGGAGGTCAGAAAATAATTAGTACAAACTGCATGGCCTCTGACAACACGCCAGGTGATGGGTAATATCTGGAATGCCCAGGATGACATGATTGAGCGCCCCCTCCTGGCAACCATGCAAAAAAATAGGCTCATAAGCACATATCTGGAATGCTGCAGTCAGAATCAACAATGATGGATTCTTACATTGAAGTCACAATAGTCATTTCCCCCTTTTCCCCATATACATACTTAGTTATACTTACAAGCAGCTCCAAACCTGAGTATTTAGGGTATAGCTTTTTAACATACAAAAATGTATGTACATTTATCTCCACTTTCTGTAAACAACATTCTGCTTAATCCCTTTGTTGACTGAAACATGCAGATCATACATATTGTATTTAAATATAATAAAAAAAAAAGAAAATAATACAGCGCATTCAAAGAACTACGCAACTAAAATAGTTTGAGCTACCTCTTAATGACCACATACCAATGAACATGAGTGAGGTATGGACCATTAATGAGGGAGCTCCTTATTTCTTCATCAGGGTGTTGTACAGAGGTGGAAATGTCACTTAAATTATTTATGACAGAAAAAAAAATTGCACCTTTCATGCCTCTCAGTATTTATAATACTTTTTTTTGTTTTTTTTTTCGTGGAGGTTAGACTCATTTGAACTACAATGGCCCCACCATACAAACAGTCACACGCTCCCACCACAACCCATTCAGGGAATATGGAGGACAAAGTAACGTTACACCTACAGAAACAGACTGGGCCAAACTGTCAAGAGACTTAGAAGATCGGGAAGCATTTTCTCTCCTTTCCCTCTCATTCTCTTAAGTTCACCTTTGTTTCTGCTTGTTTTCTATCACCTACACATCATAGGTTTTTATTTCTTTTTTTGCCTTGTGTCTCTCTCTCTCTCTCTTTTTTTTTCCTTTCTAACGGTTCATGAGTTCATTCCTTGGGCACTTAACAGTGAATCAAGCATATCAAAAGTGTCTTTGTAGTCTGTGTGTTGGCTGTTGGTGCCAAGCGCACTGCCAGCGCCCTCAGGGCCGAGGCTCTCCACTGGCTTCTTGTTCAGTTTCACTAGGGTGCTGAGATGTCCGTAGCCCACCTGGTGTGTGACAGGGGGAGGAGGGGGGAAGGGAAGGTTAAGAACAGAGCTGTGAGACGACACACACTGCTGTACAGAGGAAGAATGAGAGGAACTACCTGAGCCGCCCTTGGAACTTTTGCTCTTTTTGGAGTGGTGGTTGTGGTCGGCCTCAGGGTACACCCTCTTGCGTGAGGAGCTGGAGCCGGGGGCCGAGCTCGCCCCCTCACCGCTGAAACCTACCGGACTTCGTAGGGCCGCACCGGCCATCGGGCCCTCCGGGGCCCCCCGCCCATTGCCGCTGTGCACGTGGGGGTGAGAGTGGCCGTGCTTGTGGTGATGCCGATGTGCTGAGTGGTCCCGGTGCTTCTCCTTGCTCACCAGCGGGCTGGAATGTTTGCTTTTTGTGCCTCCCTCGTCGGAGGAGCTGTGCCGTTCTGAAGACACCTTGATTTTCATCTTCAGCTCCTCCTTTCCCACTGCCCCCTTTTCACCTTGGGAGGGCACAGGAAGACGTAGCTTTAATGAACTCCCTTTGTCCCGTTTGTCTCCTTGGGATCTGTCCTGACCTGGCATGGGCAGCTTCATCTTCAGCGGGGACGTGGTGCTACTGCTGCTGGGTCCCTGCTGGCTGTGAAGGTGTGTCTGTAGGTGTTTGCGGTGCTCTGGCTGGCCAGAGGCAGCGTATGTATCCCAGCCCTCAGCCTCTAGGCTCTGCTGCTGTTGCTGCTGCTGCTCCTGCCTGCGTTTCTGGACCGCCAACTCAGCCGCATGCTTCTCTCTGTACTTGTCTAGAGACAGTTTCTGTGTGGGAGCGGCAGGAGGCGGATACGCTGCTTGGTGCTTCGACCCGCTGCCGCCGACTTTGTGTTCCTGTTTGACTGGGTTGAACTCCATGCCTTTGTCTGGTCGGTGTGGATGAAGGGAAGTGTGAAGGGATAACTGAGACCCTGGTTGCTGCATGCAGAGGGCTTCCTGTTTAACAAGGTAAGTGTCCGAGCGTCCTTGGTCCTGAGCCCAGTTGCTGGGGGCAGTGAAAGTGTATGAAGCACCCTGCATGTTGGAAATAGAGTCTAAAGAAAGGGTGCTGCCTGGATTGCTGGGCAGGGAGACTGGGAATGATGCGGAGGTTTTAGAGAAGGCTGCATTTGCAGACACCCCAGGAATGGCATCAACCAAAGACTGGTCTTGAGACATGGAGGGCCCAGCAAATGAGCTGCCATCTGATGCCTGGCTGTCGGTCTTGGGCTTCTTGGCAGCTTGTGTAGCCTGAATATAAAGTGCGGAAACATTGAGATTGTGAGATATTTCAGAATGGAAAATCTTTTATTTGGACTGTAAATAGTGAGACATAAAAGCGGCAAGCTTTCTGCAGACACAGTGGCTATATCGTACTTACCCTCCAGTTCCTAATCCTCTTCAATCTGCTCGGTGTCTTCTCCAGAATTTGCAGGAACTCGTGAGTCAATTCTACACCAAAGAAAATCAGGACAATTTCATTACAATACCATCACAACCCAGTTTCTACATAGGACGGTTACATTTAATGTACAAAATGTTAAATTTCGCAGAAAGAACAAAGCTAAAACTTAAGAAAACGAAGAACTGACTCACTAAGCAATGATTCAAAGACTTTCTGTACAAAAAAAAAAAAAGACATCCAGAGGTATCCACTCACCATCTAATAGCTCAAGTGTTACCGAGTTGTCAACATATTCCCACCAGTGCTTTCCATCAGTAGACACTGGGATCTCCCAGTTGGACCACTTGCAGGCCAGATGGATACAGACGCAGGCAATGACAGTGGGCTTGTACTGCAGGCAGAAGGTAGTGAGGTGGAGACTACAGGAGGGGGATGCATCAGAGGAAAGAAGAAACAGAAGAAAGAGATGGGAAACAGCAGTCAGAAGCAGCCATCTGGAGGTTCTCAGCACACACAAAAATATATACATTCACAATTCAACTGACCATATACCTTACTCTCCAAAAATGGTTTGCCCTCAACTGTGAGTAACATTTAAGCTGTCTGAAATCCTTTTAAAAAAAAAAAAATTTGCAAAGTACAACTGAGCTCAGCTGATAACATCAAGTTTCCTTTACTGAGAACTGTAGAGCTGTGTGTGTTTAAAAGAATAATAAATCTGGTGTTGTGCTACCAAGTGCATGTTTGGGTAAAGATATTAACCCCAAAAGAAATGCAAAAGTAACAACTTGCGTAGAAAAAAACTTCAGGAGTCCAAGTGTTCTTTTCAAATCTTATGCCAGCCAAGTTAAGAGCAAGTGACAAATTCATCTGAGCCGATACACAAACTAAACGTGTCTGTTACGCAAAATTAAGGGCAACCCTGCAAGCATGTGTGCAAACACTTCTCAATACAGATTAAACTGAGTCATGGAACGACATGACTCATGAATCCTATTTATCACTGAAAGTCCTTTTTAGTTATGTGCTAGGTTTTATCTATATCCAATCAACCAGCCCATGAAATTAAACATTAATGGTGAAACACTGTCAATGAACAGCATAAAATCTAGTCATGCAAACAACAGGAAACCTGAAATAAATACAAAGGTTAATGATTACTCATAATCAAAACGTGGTAAGAGATTAAGCATCAGGTTACCATCCAAATGTTTACCATCAACGCATACAAACAGGCATTTACTCCTAAGTTTTTCAGAACATAAATTTAGGACACCATGAGTGAGACACTACAGCTCTAAACACAGTTTAGCAGTTTCATGCATTAGTGGAACTTTTGTATACAAGAAAAAACTAAAAGACAGTTAAGCCGTGATGAAGGTTCATTAAGAAAACGGCATGAAATGGTAAAATGTATCTAACCTAACTCTATATAGTTCCACTTACAACATATTATGCTTCATTGCAATCCAAAAGGATCACAGCCATGGTACATGCTGGATGGTAACTCTGAGCCACAAACATGTTCAATGTCTACACATGGGACCAGTGGTGTTTAACTCATCACAATGACAACCTATCAGTCAGATCTTTGAACTACAACATATGACTCAGACAGTCTTTAATAACTGGGCTAATTCAAAAGGAGAGAGAAAATATGAAGAAAATACTGTGCTGTTTTTAACCAACTTGAAGCAGCATAGGTTCTTTAATGCGTCTTTTGAAAGATCCAATTGCATCTCCCCTTCAGTTTGATTGAAAAGGCCACTGGTAGAAGCAGATGCTGAAATGTTGAGCACATCTTGTTCTGCTCAGTTACAATCAAGATTTAAGGAAGCAGTGTGACATTCGGAGATGACGCATTTGCTCAAGTTTTGGAGGAAAAAAAAAAAAAAGAGAGAAAATATTGCAGACAGTACAAGCCGTACTTTATGAAAGTCGACACAATTTTCAGGTCCCATGTCCAGACATTGTGTTAATCTGCTGTGAGAGATGCTGAATGTCTTTGTCTTTAAAAAAGAAAAAGTAAACCATAGAGTATACAAATAATTACTTCTTAAAAACCAAAGGGTAAAGACTAAATTAAAAAAAGAAAGAAAAAAAAAAAAGTATATGAACCCTTTAAGGACCAGTAGTACTTCATACACGTCTACAAGTTCAATCACTTCATTTAACGATGCATTCAGTCAACTTTCAAAATTCTGCAAAACAGTCTTGAGAATGGCCAAACTTTAATACTGTAAAAACCAACAAAAAACTAAACAACTGAACAAAACCCTTCTGATCAAGGTTTGAACGTCTGATAAGCGGAGTTTCATTGTCTTACATGTGATTCAATTTAAAGTAGGTCCTTAACGGGTTATCTTAGCAGTATTAAATCAATAACTATATTCTTATCAAATTATGAGCCTCCACAAAGCACTACTCAATTTTAGGAGATAACTTGCATCTAAAAAAGTCTGTATCATTCAGTGGAAAAAAAAATGTACTAATCAAAATGGAAAAAAAAAAAAAAAAGTATCAAAAGGGGAAAAATGATAAGTCAAATGAACATGTCTCGTACTTACCGTGTTAACTTCTACGTAATGCTTACATCTGTGTAATCTTTAGCTGCTATTCAGGCTACCAAAGTGTCTTTTTAGACAAATGCACTTCTGTAACCGAGCAAACGTGAGGTTCATGAGCACCACTACACTTCTCATTTTGCATTCAACCCCTCTGTGCCAACATTGGTCCCTCGTACAATACACCGCACTGCAACTGGAGCCGGTACCGCCAAAACCCCATGCCTACCTCCCACCATAAGGGGGTTACATTAGAGGGGGAGGCGTCCCATTAGCCACCAGCGCAAGGAGGGTGCTGGACACTGGAAGGGTAACCTGCAGTAAAGGAAGCTATAGTGTGCTGTCACAGTGCAACAAATGAGGTTCAGGATAACAACCTGTTGGTAGCCATGAAATAGGAAGTCTGTGCCAGATCCTTGCTTGCTGTGGGAAGACAAAGAGAAAGAAAGAGAGATAGAAAAGGCAGTGAGGCTTTGAAAAGTGGGCTTGGCCTTAAATCTAAGGGTAAATACTTTAGTCGATACACTGGTTACCTCTGCAGTACTGTACTTCATGCTTAGCCATAGATCAAAGGTTAGTGATTTGTTACACAACAGTTACATCAGCAGTTTTATGTCCCAGCCAATGACTAGGGTGGCTGACAGAGCGTTAAGGAAAAGAAGAGGAGGAAGTCTCTACCTCGCACTAGCTGGGAACATTTCACCACATCAGTATGTGGATGTTCAATTGTTATTTCAAACCCTGAAAAAGAATACACATGGAAAAGGTCAAATGAGAATCTGAAGTAAAACTTTTGCCAGTCATGAAAAGTACACTCCTAGCCTGGTTTCAAAGACCTCCTCTTATATAAAGCTTTACTGATGGAGGATGGGCAGTTATAAGGCCACAGAGAATGAGGGCTGACTTCTCCTGAAGACCAGCTAAATAACTCTGCACAAGGTTCCATCTGGTCAGAGTAGCACAGCATTTGGAGACTTATCATAGGGGTATGAAACCAACTATAAAAGCTGTATCAAGCATAAATCCTGTTTATGAAAGCTTGGAGAGCACAGTTCATCGGCATGTCTAGGCATTTCACCCGTGTCAGAACACAGGCGATGTTGACTTGAAAGCCCTCCTGTGAGTTGGTGTCCGTATAAAAGTCATAAAACAAACATTTGGAAAGGATCAAGGGGACAGAGGAGAGTGGAAGGACAGAGTGAAAAGCAGAAGGATATTTCAGTGAACAGTGTTTCGATATCCTAGTTCCAACATCCTCCATTCTTCATCTTAAAGTCCCTCTCTTAGACTAAACCACCTCTCTCAGATTTTGACCTTTACTTACCTAAAGTCTGCAGCACTATGGTTTCAAGTATCACCAGCTCTTGAGCTTGCTGGAGGTATGCCTGAAGTTCAATAGACAATCATTACATGATGCCTGTAATGTGTCTTTCCAAATATTGTACACCCATAGTAACCCTTTTCAATCAATGATCACTATTGGATGGCTCTGACCACTCGGGCAGGTGCCAAGCTTAAGATGGGTGACATACTGCCGTGTCAGCTACATGAACAAACATGAAGTGACCACAAGTTGGTCAGGACCCAAATTCCTCATAACTGAGAGGACTGAATAAGCAAGTTCCCCGACTGAAGAACAGGGTGAAATTAGCAGGGGGGAAAATACCAAAATACCCACACTTACATTACTTTTTGTGTCTAGTGGAGGTTCTTGAGGATTCAGGCAGGCATGTGCCACCTTAATGACATGCTCAAGTTTTCGTGGCTGCTCCTCAACCTTTGCAGCCAAGAATAATGTGGTTGGAGAGATGATCTGTGGCAAAACCAGAGACAAACCAACACTCAGTGAATGCCTTCATCAAGTCAAATGCTTTAAGTGACAGGTTATACACTCAATTGAATGAATATTTTCAAGAAACTTAATTGGACTGCATTACTTACATTTCTATGAAATTTGGTGAAAGAATGTTGCATATAAAACCTATGCATGTAAACAATTGCAGTGTTTATTGTAAGTTGGGAGCTTTGGGAACAGAATCAAGGAAATCATATATCGATTCATGATAAATCAGTCTAATTTTGATACAACAACTGTGACAGAGAACTGTTTAGCTCTGTAATACATTCTTGGTCTGCAGCGCCTGTCTATACCGTGCAAATTGCTATGTAGTTCCACTCACACAAACATGAGCCTGTGAGCCTAAAATGGCAACGCTGAGGAGGCACTGAATGGAAATAAGTAAGCACTGGAACGTTTCTATATTTTATCTTTGCTTAACGTTACTTATCGACCTCGGCAGGTGAGAGTACAGCTAAGACCCAGCATGAACACCTAAACAGTATGGCAACACCTAACAGTAATGCTGGCTGGCCAAGTTCAAATGACACCGAAACATATTGTCCTGCAAATTTCAGTGATAAATGAAATGATAGATCCTTTTTGTTTATGTTGGTTATCATGACCTGTGCCATATCAGTGAAGTCCAAAGCGTGGTAAACAGAAGCTCGCGGGAAAACGACAGAAAATTGAGTAACTTAAGCTAGCAAGCTTGGACTAGCATTGCTCATATCGGGCAAAAGCAAACAGCGACATCAAGGAAGATGCCAAAAGTCTAAATACGATTGGTGACCAGGCAAGTGCTTTTTTTTTATTAAAAAAAAAAAAAAAAAAAAAAAAAAAAGATTAATCGGCTCATAAGCAATGTGGCGCAGCTGTACCGCAGCTACAGCTTTGCTTGCTAGCTCTATGGCGGCAGGAGCCGGAAAATACCAGCAGAAGCTGCGTTTAACATGCATTTCCCAGCAATGCACCCTTAACAGCTACCCTCCGCAACACCATTTCGAAATGGCGGTTCATCAGTCTATTATATACAATATCTTTTACAGATAAGTAGCAAGCACAAGCAGACGGTATCAAAATCTTTCCCTGCCCCCACTGGCGCCACTACAGGACAGAGTGGGCCTAAGAGCGCCATGTCTTCTCCAAACCAGCCCGAAACCTTGAAAGGATACACATTGAGTCTTTGGCCCATATCTTGAATTAGATTTGCCGCCTGCTGTCGATACGACAGCTCCCTGTCTGGATCCACTCCACATCGGCGGGACGGCGTGTTTTCAAGCTGCTCCCGGGTGAAAAACCATTTCGACGATGAACCCCGGCACGCCGCCATAGCTCTCCTACAGTTGAACAGAAACGGAACACTAAGCGGATATACGAAGGCACGTAGGTACGGACACACGTTCGGATCTTTAACGTCATGAAGCACAAACCACAAGTGGTCTTGGGAAATGTAGTATTTGAGGACTGCATCGGGTCACTCGAGAATGTTGTGCAGTAAAGGTTTAATCCCTATGTGGCTCGAAGATACTTATTTTTACCCCTAGAGTGGCATTCGCTCTATCGTATGAAGTCGCGGTCCGTTAAGCAGTTACCAGGCATGGTTTATAAAACTACGTTCAACGAGCAAAGAAATAGGCCCAGCTCATGCAATTCATATCAGTCATATTTATGATTCGATTATTACAGTTGTGCTATAGTGGAAAAACATTATAAGCCTGTCATGACATTTTTCTCAGTTTAATAGCAATTCAAGTCAAGGGTCTACTAGTACGTGTATTATTTGCAGTAGTGGACTTTCTACTGGACGACTCTCTACCGTGTTCAAGACAGTCTTATCCTGAATCTTTGGCTATCCGACGGCACCCCCCCTCGCACTGTTTGAAGTCTCCACTCCGGTATCGCAGTTAGGTTGTAGAGGATGAGATACTTTTAAGCCAGTGTGCGGTGGGATCTGATGCTTGCTCTGTGTTGGCCATCTCTCTTCGACCTCCTTTGGCTGTCCACGGCGCCTCCTCATCAATCAATCAATCATCTTATGTTTCATTCATGGTATGCGTGAATATTATAATCAGGTCTGATACTTTTCTAAACTCACGCTTCATGTGGTCTCTGACAGTCGAACTGACTTGTAGTAAACTGTGCTCCCTCTTACTACAAAGCAGAAGGAGCGCAGCGAGGTAGAATTAACTCTTTAAAATATGTATTACGTTATAATGGAGCGAGTTGGCTGCCAGAATACATTTTTGGGCACCAGTCTTTTCTTTTATGGCTAGTTGAGTTACACAGTTGTTACATTACGTATAATGGTCGAGGCTGAAGCTAGACGAGCACCCTGGGATAATGCAAAGCCTACCAATTTAGACAACTATTAGAACACAATCTGCAAGTGCACTGACTTATCTAGCTTGATAAATTCCGAAACCCTATCATATTCGAAGTGAGACTGATACCTCAGTAACGGTCATGATAACTAACCATGCAATACCCTCGGCATTTTGTTAGGTGGAATAATAGATACATTGCATCTGGTCAATTATTTGCATTTTATGATAGATTGAGTATTATCCGTAATTGTTTCAGTTAAAACAAAAATTCATTGACCAAATCAAATTGCCTACTCTTAGCCTACACATTTATGCATTTATATGGTGCAGATCTCAAGGAAAAGAGCAGAACGATTAAACAAAATCAAGTTTCGGAATACTTATTTTTATTTTGTTTTGTCGGCTAATTAGGCAGGACCAGATGAATGGGATACAGAAATTGTGCATTAATATCATCTCCAAAAAAAAAAAAAAAAAAAAAAATCAATGCGGTCAAATTCCATAGAAGTTCTGTGGGGATATTAGCGAAAATTATTGGAGAAGTGGAAAAAGGAGTTGTAAGGAATTTAACCGCCGCACATTCCTTACACACGAGTTAGCATGACCAACATTATTGTCATACTGAGAGCACCATCAATTGTGGTTCTCCTGCTAAGGAGCATTTCCAGATATGTTTCAACTAAACATATTGACACCAATTACAGGTAGGTTCTAACCATGTCATTCCAAGTATCTTGACACGGGTAGAATCAGAGACCTGCATCCTTTTCTTTTATTTTCACAGTAACATAGCAACCACTATTATATTTTGTTGGCTTTATAAATAGCCTGGATGGACAACTGAGGAGAAATTCTGGAAGGGACGGAGCAGCTGGAATGTTGAATAAATCTTAAAGTGAAACAAAACCAAACAGAAAACAACACCGAGAAAATATGATTCGTTTAAAAAATTTGGGTTCCTGCGTTCAGGGGTTTCGGGGTGGTCAGTTGCCAAAATGCTTGCTCCACCTACAAAAACTGACAAAAGTATAAAGCCTTTTATAATAGAGGAAAGCGTATTATCAACTTGGTATCGTGTTTTTATTGTTTCATATACTCTATGTGACAAAATGAGGTTCGTAGTAGCTCTGGAAACACGAGCACAGTGCTTGATGTAGGCTACTGAAACTTTTAATGTCATAATTACCCGAATGAGTTTGAATGGGTTATTTTCACCTCAAGAATCGGTAAGCCCAATTTATCCAGTATTTACTACACTGTATGAGTAAAAAACTTGCAAAATGAATTAGCAACTGACACCGTTATCCTCAATGACGTTACAACCAGTGCGCTGCAGCTGTATTACTATTATGACGTCACACAAGGTTAGGTAAATACTTGGTGCTCAAACCAAATAATTCAATTTCAGTCCAGGACGTCTAGAAAACGAAATCTGAGCTGCAGGAAATCAATTGTGAGATAACTTCGAAGTAAGACCACTGTATGGGTGAGTGTAAAAAAAAAATCTTGAACACGAATGCTTTTTTGTCTAAAAGAAGTCTAAAAAGCTCAGGTCAAACAGAACTTAAACATTTGTCTAAAATGTTTGACCTAGTGTTTATTCAGTGTGAACCACATAATAGAGTATATGCAGAACAGTACTCAGTACTTAGTATCTATAACCGATTTTTTTTTCTCCCCAATATTTGTAGTATTTTATCGTGACACGATGAAGGATTATGTAGTCATTGATATTGAGGAGGTTGAGGAGGAGGAGAATGAGGTTAGACACCACCTTGATGTCTCCGAGAACGATTTAGAAATGCTTTGTGAGGCTGCACAGGCAGCAGACAAAGAGAGGTTGGCAGGACAAATTAGATACATCTTGGAGAAGGCATGGCATGAGGAGAGAGTGAGGCTAGTGAAGGAAAGGAGGGAGCTTAAGAGAGGATGGAAGGAGCTGGAGCAGGCTCAAACGCGTACTCTGTCCATCCTAGGGAATCCACAGGGCTTTCTGAGAGAGGACAGGATGAAAGAGGAAACTGAAGAAGGCACGAAAGAGTTGAGCAGTTGTCATAAAACACTGGATAAAGACTGGACACGGGTAAATGAGTGGTGCCAAAGATTTGAGGCTGCTTCGAAAGAGTTTGAAAGGAAGGTGAAAGATCTGCTGAAGGAAGGAATGAAGACTAAAGAAGAAATAAAAGAGGTGACAATTAAAAAGATTAGCAGAAAGAAAAAGCTCGAGCTGCTTGAGCGAGCAAGAGCTTTGAGTAATGAACAGCAAAAGATGAAAGAGACATGGGTGAAGGAAAAAGAGGAAATGGAGAGAAGGTTAAAGAGAGCAGCTGAAATGGCGAGGGAGCGCGATTGGGACATTTCAGGCCTGCTTAAGGAGAGAAATGACTTGATCCGTAAAAATGAAAAGCTAGCAAAAACCTTGACTGAGCTGAACCAGCGATACAGGTGGATGGAGGGTGCTTGGAAAGGGGACAAAGAAAAGCTTTCATGGCTGCTGAGGGAGAGAGAATATGTTGAATATCAAAGGATGAGAGAGAAGGAAGAGATGGAGCTGAAGAAAGTTGTCAGAGTGAAGAGACTAGAGCTGCTGGATAGGGCAAGTGCAATGACCAGCAAGCAGCAGAAGGTAAAAGAAAATTGGGCCAAGGAAAAAGAGGAGATGGAAAGAGAAGCAAAGAGAAAACTTGAGGTGTTTGTCACTGAACTCAACCAAAGAGTGCAGCATATCATAGCTCTTCAGAATGAAAACCAAAAACTGATCATTAGAAATGGAGAACCAGAGAAAGCATTGACTGACATGAACGAACAATACAGGCAAGTTGAAGCTGTTTCAAAAGAGGAGAAAGAAGAGCTAAAAAGGCTGTTGAATGAGAAAGAGCATATTGCAGGAGAGCATAAGAAAGAGGTAGGAGTTATGGCAGTGCATAAGATTGATAGAAAGAGGAGGCTTGAGCTGCTACAGAGGGCGAAAGCACTGAGCAGAAGACAGCAGGAAATGAGATCAGAGACAGATCAAGAAACAGAAGAGACAGGCATGGAGGGTAAAACAGCAGCCAAAAGGAATAACAAGGAAGGAGAGACAGAGTTCTCTGCTTCAGCGAATCAGGAAGAACTCGAGTAAAATTTTCAAGAGCAGGCATGACAAAGAGAGAGAGGAGAGACAGAAATCGCTTCCAGCCATGTGTCCAAAAAGAATGCATGAGAAAAACATAGTGCCCAATGAAGATATTAAAAAATACAGATGGAAGAAGAATATCATCAAGGGTAAAAACAAACAAAATGAATTGAAATCAGGAAATGTTCTTAGAACCACACGGTCATTGAACTAAAGGTTGAATAAACTCTATACCATATAAAAACACGCAAATAAAGGCATCTTCTGAAATTTTAAGGCATTGTATGTTTCAGTTCTTTTGAAGTTACTAGTGTCATAGTAACAGAATAAGTCAATAATTGCATGGTAGTTCTGGATGGAATGCATCGCTGTCAGCAGGGGTGTGGCAACAGAGGTGGTATGGAGTGGCCGGCAACTGCCTATTGTAAGTGTAAGTGATGCCACTCCTTTTGCCACCTGATTTCTGTCCACAAAAAAGTTCCATTATGTGACTGAATAAGATTTGAATTTATACATTGCTGTCATACAAATATTTTCATGTATAAGGCATTTTAGCAACACATTTGACACAACCTTTCCAGGGACAACCATAAGAACAACATTATGACAAACATATAGAACTCTCTGCAGAGGTGGGACAGTTTTAACAGGTTCATCCCTTTAAAGAAAATTCAACCTGCAGAGAGCGTTTGTCAAGTTCCTAAGATTTACTCTCAATTTTCTTCAGAATTATTCCACTCCAGCATATGACATTATAGCCCTCCTCTGCCACCCCATACATTGTATTCCAGAGACACCACTTAGACCACCACGTTCATTTTTATGTTCATATACTGTATAGACCATTTATTGTATTTGTCATTACACCCTGTTATGAAATAAATCAAGGTCTTACACTTCTGGCACTTGCTCCTCAATTACATGTGCCTCGCAATCTAAAAGAGGTTACACCACAGTAGTGATGATGCTGATTTGTCATGTATTGAAAATGGCATTAAAAAAATATCCAGAAAAGTTCAATTTTTCGATGGTTCTTTTTAACACTGTAAAAACATCCCATAAAAGCTGTACACTCTGAGTGGTGCATTTCTGAAGTAGCTATATGCCACTTAATCAAAAAAAGTTAAGTTAAATTACAGAATCACCTCAAAGCAACTTGCAGCATCTTAAGTGCCACTTTGAGGCATTTTTCCTTTTACAGACATCACTAGGATCTTTGTGCTGTTGAAAGTGACTTACAAAAACCAACAAACAATAAGTCTGTGGTGATCCATTTTCTGCAGTACTTTATCACAGCACAATACTGTAAAGTACTTTATGACAGTTGTGCAGAATCTCACTAAAACAGGTTCTTACTGACAATATCACAAAATTAAAATTGTAAATTATTTTGATCTTTTATATTGAAATCATATGATTAAATTTACTTATTAATTTTGCTTTTTTGTCATGTGTGACAACCATAATTTCCCTTTTTATACTGCTATATACTTGTTTTTTTTTAAGCCAACTTCAAGTGATTGGAATTTACATTTTAGAAGTGACTTCACAGTGTTATCTATTCATTCCTGTAAATGTACCATATACAACATGTCACTCAAACTGTTTTCGTTCGAGACCTAAAAATTCCAGGGCATTGTCAGCCAGAAGTTTTTCCTGAAAAAAAAAAAGAGCTATTACAAAAAGTTCTTTTTCAAAAATATTTTTAAAAAAAATGACATAACAGACAAGTGCTAAACGTGATGGGAGAGGCATCAGTTACCTTCAATGATGTGTCAAAATCTTCCATGGATTCTATCAAAGTTCCTGGCTCCAATTCACCCAGTGGGAATGGGTAGTCTGTTCCCAACATTACTTTATCCTGCAGTACATGCACAGTAACAGAGTCACCTTACAAAATGAATGGATTGTTTCCATAAATTATGAATGAACACATAAATTCAGTATAACATACCTTGCCTATCACATCAGTGAGTAACTTCAAAGAGAGAGGGTCGTGGACCAGAGAATCAGTGTAGAAGGAGCCCAGATACTTTCGAGGGTTGATTTTATTGTCCACAGCACACAGATCTGGTCGCACATTGAATCCGTGTTCAATCCGGCCAACAGTGTATGGGAAAGAGCCACCTTTAAAGTCAAAATATCAGAAGATGTCCTCTGAGAGATGATATTGATCTAGAGCAAGGACTATGTTCTTTAAGGGGTAGGTTACAAATTCAAATTTAACCAAGTCAATCAACAGTTTTAATCAGCACTATCTATCTATCTATCTATCTATCTATCTATCTATCTATCTATCTATCTATCTATCTATCTATCTATACCTTACCTCCATGAGCAAAGCAGACCTTCAGCTTGGGGAACCTCTCAAAAATACCTCCAAAGATCATAGAGCAAATGGCCATTGTTGTTTCTGAGGGCATGCCTATTTGGGAGGAACACCTTTGTTACTGTGAGATGTAATATAGGTGAAGCTCTAGTTTATACAGTCAAATCTTAATTCTTAAATTTAACTTTTTAAATTTTAAGTGACATTCAAAGTAAGTGCACTTAAATATACAGTATGCATCACTGGATGAGACTTTGGTGATCAAAGTTTTGAAATTACTGTTTAAATGGTGTTTGAACTAGGGGTTTAAAAGTCAATTGGTCTGTATCGATGCATCGACCAAATAGCAAACGATCCAGTGTCATCGATGTGACACATAAACATCTATGCATTTTTATTTTCACACCTGTTCCAACATTATCCACATGATTCCTCTCTGTACATTCCTATGCTGTAGGCGGTGGCACACACAAACTTTTCAGCTCTCCTGAAAAGGTGACACGGTGTTGTGGCTCTAACACAAGAGACACCTGCATCCGCATCACTGACCACCTTTTTTCTTCAAAACTTGACCCACACTTCCAAAAGAGTGATAAGTATTAAAGCTGCTGTCTCCTATTTCACATTACGTGTACAAGATTTATTTACTGAGAGGTTGTTCACTGCTTATAACTACTGTGTTTGACATTTACTAATGAAATGTTAAAATTATATTTTGTTTGTGAGTTCATAGAAATGTAACGAATTGTGTGAAATTTCATCATATCATTTCATATCAACTGCAGACCCCAGGATCGAACAGAATTGCATCATGGCAAATTTTGAAGTATCGAAAATTATTGGATCACTGGCTAAAAGAATCGATGTAGGATTGCATTGTGATGAAACCTGTGATTTACACCCCTAGTTTGAACTGTGTCAACAGTTGAACTGTCAATTTTAGAAAAAATGTTTGCACAAAGCTTTGCCATCAACAAACAAAAAATGTGAAGTGAAAAAACTATGAAGTGTGATTTAGTTGCTGCCAAAACGATATTATGGAGGTGAGCATTAATCCTGTTCCCAAAGAGGGAACATTTTGATATTTTCACTAACTCAGACACACTCAAATCAAATAAATCAATTTATCAATTATGATATTGTTATAATATTGTCTGCAATGACATCTGTACACACCAACCAGCCATGGCAACCAATATTTTGCCATTCTCCCATCTATCTGCATATCCCATGGGTGCACAAATATCGAGCAGTTAAGGTCCTCAGCAGCCTAAAGAGTAAACACATTAAGGCCATGAAAATAATGTGTACAAAACATTTTAAAAAAAAGTTATTTTAGTGCAACATATAGGTTGTTAGTAGATTTTAGTGCTCTTAGCTCACAAAAGTGTTTGTTTTAGACTACAAAATCCCACTTGAGTGCCTGAGACTTTGAAACTTTGCAAATTATAAAACAAATGTTTACAGTGTGTCTTCAAATTAGGGATGCAAAGGTCAGATCCTTGTGGCCCAGAGTTCTGTGTGCCAGACTAGAGGAATGAAGATGTGCACATGGAGCACCAAAAGTAAAGAGATGATCCAGTTTAAAGGTGTAAAGCAAAAGTGGTTTGGAAGTGCAACACTGAATTTTCTTTTTAATTTAAAAAACAATGAATTTTTTCATGATGAAAAAAAGCTTCCAAACGCACACTTAAATTATTGTAATAAAAAACAATCAAAATTAATATGCCTGTTACTTTGGACATGTTTTCCTCTTTTAGATCTTGAGGTCTTTGTTATAAACGTCACTGAACTTTGATGAACCTTTCATGACACTTGCTCATGAAAATGATGATTAACTATAGTTCAGGCCTGTATGAATCATACTCTGATTTAGATTAAGATTAATTAAGATTAAATCTCTGTGATTGCATACATACACTGTGAACCATGAGCAGTGAATCTGACCTCTGCATTTAATCCATCCATACACACCAGTAGTAAGGACACACAATCACTAGGCGCAGGAGCAGTGGGCAGCACACCTGCGCCCGGGGGGGCAGTCAGTTGGGAGGTAAGTGCCTTGCCTAAGGGCACTTCAGTCGTGGATGTTTTCCTGTCAGGGAATTGAACCAGTGACCTTTCGGTCACAAGCCCACTTCTCTAACCATTAGGCCATGGGCTGCCCCTGTGAATGTAAGTCTAACATTCAAAGGAAAGGCAGCAAACCTACTCAGTATGGCGTGACAGTTAAAAACAGATACTGTTTTATCACTGTTTGGATCGTAAAGGGGAAAAGAGGACTTTCTCACGGCATAAACAGGGTATAGCTCTGGAGCATTGAGGTCCCAGGCATTGATGTGTGAGCCAATCTGCACCCCAGGGAAGCCAAGCTCCTTAACACAACGTCTCATCTCATTTACAGCCAGGTCTGGGGCTTGCATGGGCAGAGTTCCCAGACCCACAAAGCGTCGAGGGTAACGTCGCACTGTGGCTGCCAGGTCATCATTCAGTATTCCACACAGGTCAAGTGTATCATGGGGCTTTGCCTGGAGAAGGGAACAAGATCTCATTGTAGAGATAGTGCCTTTAGTAAAAATGACAGTGTGATGATATCATTGTCAACGTGGCCTATTTATATTGATCAGTGGTAGCAATACTCCTCCTGAGGGTCAACCCTGCTCTGGGATTTTATACCAATCCTGATCTCACACACCTGACTCCAATATTTAGATACCACCACAGACCTTAGTAAACTGAATCAGGAGTTTTAGACCGAGGACTGAACAAAATCCTACGGGACAGTCAATCCCAAGGAGGACGGTTGGCTACTGCTCTCATAGATGACATTCTGATTTTAAACGCTAGAAGAAAAAAAAAACAGACTCTGAGGTGCAATTTAGTTGTGAAAGAGGTGGAAAAACAATGGAAATAAATGGTTGGCTCAAGTTTCTTGGACTGTCACAAGTCTAAAGAAAAATCTTGAAGTTACGATCAGCTACCCAGCTGGCAGTCCTCTATAATCACTTACCCAGTAACTGAACATTACAGGAACAGTGGAAAGGGCTTGTACAGTCACCCCTGGAAAAAGAAAAAAATCCTCATGAAAAAGAATTCAGTTGTGCATCGTATTTCTGTAGAAATCTAAGCTGTACCATGCTTATCCATGTCCCGAATCCTGGCCTCAGCATCCCAACAGTTTTCTTGTATCACACGGAATACTTTTCCTTGCTTCATCATTTTGGCTTCTCCCTGGATCATCCAGATCATAGTCAGGTCAATCATATGTTGTGTCAATGTCAACTTAGGTTGTTATCAAAGGGTTGTATTACAAAACTATACAATCCAATATTTTTGGATTCTTAGACTGCATTTTGTACTTGTAACCACTTGATGGCAGACGAGAGCGGGAAAAAATATCACAGTATTTCAGAGGCAGCATCCTGCAGTTCAGAGAAAATTACTCATATTTTGTATGCGCTGGTCCTTATTCACTGGAGTGATGCTGTTCTACTGCAATATACTGTCATGTATATCATTCTAACAAAAGTATTACAGACATAACAAACAGTGAATGACTGAGAGGAAAAGGAAGAGAAGCATGAAAAATGAGAGAGAGAGAGAGAGAGAGAGAGAGAGAGAGAGAGCCCTCTGGTCAGGTTGTGTAGACCCATATAACATATTCTGCTGACAAAGACAAAGAAACCACACTGAGCTTTGCAGCTGTTCACACAGTAAGCCCAGGTAAAGCATACCATGTTCATCTATCTCTCTGTCTCTCTCTCTCTCACACACACACATACACACAAACACACACACACACACACTTGACAATATGTTCAAAAATATAGTCCAATAGCAAGATGTTTGGCGGCCTCGTTCTGCTATACGCAATTTATATTTGTTAATTAAGTCAAATTATTCCATGTATTTAGCCTGAGGTAGTTGTGTGTTATGTATAGAACATTCAAAATCATACTGTATATTTTTAATGATCTTAAAAAGTGGAATGGATTTTTAAGAAAAATATTTTCTCAGTAAACTGAACAAAGCCCCATCTGATATACTGACCTTCTGAATGACCTTTAACTAATAGGATGGGGATTCAGAGTTCACCTACTGAGTTGTGATACTCAAATCATGATTTTTCTCTAGCGCTAAGGCAACATATCTGACCCTATCACACAAACACTCTGAGTGCTGTGATGGTCTGAAACAAAAGGCAAAATTAATACATCTCCTGGAGAAGAGCTGGAATAAGCTACAGTTTTAACTGATCACTGAACACATGATCATCATTCTCTTTCTTGTCATTCTCTACATGTCTGAACTGCTTTCTGGGACAATAATATCAGCAAGTCCCGGTGTTGGCCACACATTCTTCACAAGGGGTGATATGGGGGTGGATTTGGCCACCAATATATTGCCATGTTGGTCACAGGAAACCAGAAAAAGCTTGAAGAGGAGTGAGCCAAAAGAACAGTGTTCAACATTTACTGTGTAACCATTATTCAGAACACTACATTTGGTAAAGCAAAGGCAGTAATATCAAACTATACTGTAATGATATCTAAATACAATCTGAACTCATTTTCAGTGATGAGGTTTGGCTCTGCCCCTGAAATATCCAAAATTTTATTAAGGCATATTGTAAATGCAATTAAAAGCATGCCCACCTGAACAGAATTGCTGGAAACCATGTGAGAAACTTTATGAAGTCAACACTAACATGTTTAAATGCATATGTATTTTATTTTATATATATATGATAGCCATAATAAAGCATCGATCGACTTACTTTGCAATGGTGATGAAGCTGGACAAATCCATCATATCCATACCTCTGAAGAACACAGAAATAACATGTAAGAGTCTAAAGAAAGGTTAGTTTAAACTTTTGTAAGGCAGACAAAATACCTACCCAATGCTATCTAAAATGTTTGAAGGAAAAAATAAGAATTTGAGATTCTGTGCAGAAAGTACAGACAAAAGAAGTCTGTCTCCTTACAGCAAGCTCTCTGTTTGTCATTGTGTCTGGCTGACTTTACTCCTTATTTCTCTGTCTAACCATTTATTCCTCTGTGGCAATACCAACTTAACTATGTCCTTTGGGTTCACACATTGAAGATACAGGACATAGTGACAGAACATAATTTTTAAAAGCCCTTGGAGCAAAGTTTGCTGAGTGAGGAAGAGATAAAATCAGCAAACAAGACATGAGACATGGAACTTTTAAACATAATGACCTTTGACATTTAGTCAGGTTTTGTGTAAGTCCACCAGCAAGCATTAAAGCATTTAAAAGTTGTTCTATCGTTCTTTCTCAGGACAGTTAGTCAGTTATTTTGCAGGTTAAGGGCAGTCCAAAATGACATTACTGCAGTGCAGAACAACAAATACAATGTAGAGTTCAGACATGCACAGCTATTGCTGTCTATGGTAATCATTATCCTGGCCCAGGTCTACATAAACATTGTGACCAAGGTTATGTTAAGCCTTCCAGTAATGTTTGACAAGTCTAGATTTTATGTTAAATTTAGATCTTTGACAATATCGTTAGGCCACATTCAGATTTTATTATATTTTTATTCATATTTATACAAGTATATTTACTTAAGAATACACAAATATATTTACTCATCAGTGGATATGCATTTTACAGAGCAACCCACTGAAAACTTATGAGAATTCTTTTATGAGGATTAAATATATACAACATAGTTATGTGGCAAATAGCTGTATGACACTGTGACCTCATTTCTGTTCATATCCTCGTTATAACCGTCACAATCAGCTTGACTTCCTAATCCATTTCTAAACAAGTTCAGGCAATGGGCTGTCATTTGCACAAGAGTAATTTGGCAGAACTGGGTATATGCTTAAACAGAAACTGTGGAACTTGAGTGAAGATATCACATTTGCTAGTAATGGAAGCGGTCAAAATTCATGAGACCAGCTGATTTCATAGCGGAGTGAGCCATGTAAGTTACTCATGACCGGCAGCTGAAAGTGCACGCCACTGAGGATAATGGTTTTAACGTGACTAAAGTTCTTCACGAGATTGTATCAGATTGAGTGAGGGGTCGGGCGGCATACGTTACCCTGAGAAGTTAAAAGAGAAATATAATAGTAATTTCAATAAATGCGCTGAGTTAGTCGATGTGGTGTGATTTGTGGAATGAGTTAACCATTGAAGTTATTAAGTTCAGCGCTTCCCCAATATCAGCCAGCCTACCTCTTTCAGATCGGGCCATTCCTTCGGTAATATGTGATTATGAATGTCGATCTTCATCCTGGGAACAGTGTGCGTGTTTGAAGAACGGTATGATTTGTCAAACTCTTTTTGTGAAACAGAAAACTCTGCATGAACCCGAGCTTTGATCGACTTTCAGAGTCCTGCCCACACGAATGGGCCAATGAAATTCTGACTTGAAAATGAGGCCCATTGAGATTAAATGAAACATTACGTTACTTTTTTTCTACTCACAAACGATATTTATTTACACGCCCACGCTCACAAAAATGTTTCTATAGTGTTCAAAGTGGCAGACCATGCAAAAGCAGCAAGTAACAAACTAATATTGCAGATAGCCAAAGATTGGACAGAAAAAAGACAGATTTACAGTGGATTTCCAAAGAATTGTCTATGCGAAGTTTGTCGTCACACATTACTTTTAAAAGTATAGTGTGGCGGAGGAAGGAACACGTAAATCAAATCTCAGTGTAGAGTATTCTTTGGTTTATTTCTGCATATTTTCTGCCCCTCTGTGGTTTTGGAGGGTACTGACTGATAACCGGACTCGTGGTTTTTAGACTTCACCACAAAACTTTGATGGCACCAAAAATAAACACATATCTGTAACATTAACGTGTTGTCTATTGCATGTTACTGTGTGTTGGACTAATGGAGTAAACTTTCCTGTCATGTTTTATTCATACTTATTTTATTCTTTGTTACATTCAATCACAATATCAGTTTCGCGTTTTATTGCATAGGTCAAGTCTACGGCGCTTCATAACCATTTATCACGCAAGTCAGAAATATATTTTATCTTCATTCCTTGAGTTCAAGTCAACTCTTCATGTGAGAGTATGGATGTTGGGCAATCGGATGAAGCCTTGAACTGAAACGCCCAAATAGTAAAAATAGTGTAACGGGCAGCCAGCCACTCTGGGGAGTTGCGTCTGTCTGACGCTCAGTAGAGGAGGAACCGTCGCTACTGCAACAAGAGCTTCAGCAGTAGATCCAGCTGACAGATTAGAGCATGAGCATACATACAAACTAAGTGGGAGCACAAAACTCCATTGAACGAACCTGGAGGTGTGATGAGAATCGGTTTTGCTGCAGTTGTTATTTTGTAGTTAGTGAGTCCGTGACGGAGGGACGGGTGGGGTAAGGGTCCGTTGCTGATGCTAGGCAGATTGCGTTTATCTCTGCATCTCTGCTCAGTTTCATTTAATGCTGGCGGCATCACGAGCTGAATGGCAATATTTTGCACACCGTTGTGAGACCATTTTCAGATCCCAACTAAACTTCAAAATCTGAGAAAGATGAGCGATCTGTCGACTTCAGATTCTTACCCTGTGCCGGACCCCACAATTGTGGATCCAACGACAATACGAAATGGACAATGTCCTGCTGCCCAGGATCAGAACCTGCCCAAAAGAGGGTCTCAGGGCGATTCCTTCAGTATGGACCGGGACCAAGAAATGAAAATAACAGACAGCGTAGAGGGCCAAGGTAACAACAAATACTGCTTCTCAAACTAATTTATTTTCATTTAATTGAGAGCGTCCTCAAGGAAAACTCCCTCATCCAGGACCCTGTTATTTTTCAGTGGATGATGCAGTAAAGAGTGTCTGAGTGGCTCAATCTATAAAAAAGCCACGATTTGAGAGGAATTAATTATTCAGGTGTGCAAAGAACAGCCAGCTGCGCCGCTGCACAACTAAGAGTCATTTACCACTGGTATCCGCAAGGCTTCCTCAAAATATTTAATGACATTTTGTATTTCTTATTCCAAGATTACACTTTTAGTGCAAAGTAATTACTGTAACATGTCATTACAATACAATAGTAATACAGTAACATATCATCAGTAAGCATTAAAGAATTTTTTTTTAACGAAATACACCCAACATGAAACCCAATATGTCATTTGGCGCAGTGTTATTTAGTTTAATTATAAATGCGTTCCTTTGCCTCCGTGGTTTTACGATTGCTTACATGTAAAGAAAATGACTTTTTCTCTTAAATTATCCGTAAAGGTGATATATATACTCGAAAACAGTGTTGAAAAGGAGGTGGCATGATTGCGTCATTTGCTGTGCTACTTCATCATAGGTTGGATGAGTGAATTTTGCTGTGCACATGATGTGGTCATTCTTATACAGGTGCGCCTAGACATAGACAAGATTTAGTTGGTTCTCATCTTAGGCTAAGATCACTTTTTTCAGCCATTTAAATGCCTGCTTGATAAGAAAACTGGTAACCAGAGATATAACAATTACTGAAATATATAGGCCAGTATGATATTCTCAAATTACAGTTCACTCCATGATCTGCACCAAGTTACTGCTGCCTCTGCATGTTCATCTTACCACAGGTTTCACTGATCTATAGGTTGACTCATTTATATAGTGAATTGTTTATAATATAAGGTGCGATTTGTGATTATTGACAGTAAGAACAGTGCTGCTGTTACTATGTTATCATCAACTAAATATAGCGCTGACAATTCAACACATAAAGTCTTCTGAGGTTTAGATGGCTAACAGTTTTAATGACACTCTGAATTCATTAAGATTGGATATGCTTGAGGGTAAATCAGAGTGCCATTATCAGGGCTGAAACAGACAGACAGATGAGATGGAAGGAGATCAAAAGCATGCTTTTAAGGTCCTCACAGAACACCTCACTGCATGCACATGCACACACACACACAAATAGACACACACACACACATACACCTTGAATGCTGATACTGGGGACCCTCCGCTGATGTCCATTATAACAAAAGTAAAGTATAACAAGCCAACCCTAACCCTAACCCTGACCAAAACACTTTAAACACTTTTAGTTTTATGAGTGACAACATTGTAAAATATCCTGTACATATAATACTAAATTACTGGCCACCAGGAAAGTACTATGAAATTTTAATAAATAGCTGTGCAATGTTTAAACAGTGAATTACTGTAACTGTTGCTGTAAATGGATTACAATACATTACTATATTTTTACAGTCTTATACGTAAGCTAGAAGCTTTTATGCAAATTCTGCTACAAAGGGATATTTTATAGCTTTCTGCTGTGCTTTTAATAGTTTTTAATTCTAGTAGTTGCAATTCAATTCTACAGCTACAGTGTGCCGAGGTTCACACTTTGCTCTCTGGCAACCAATCAGCAGGCACTGCAACAGGGAGATCAGCCCTTACCGGCCTCCCACCAATTGTCTTCCTGTGAAAGAACTGCTACTGTGTATTGAACAACACGCTCTCATTCCCAACTCATCAAATAAGGCAGCGTGGTCAGTGGCCCTATGCTTCAAACTGTGAAGCTCTCTAGGTACCCCTCTAGCATGAGTTTTGCCAAAGCATAAAAGCAAACCCCATGCATTGGCCAGGAATCGAACCCGGGCCTCCCGCGTGGCAGGCGAGAATTCTACCACTGAACCACCAATGCAACTAAAATCTGAGAATTAATTAGGCCAAGTGGTCTCCATAATCAGGAAGGGTCTGACCTACACCAGGAGTGGGATTTGAAAAGGCCAGAACGGGCATGTGGCATAGTGGCGCAGTAATTAGCGCTGTCACCTCTGAGATGCAGCCCTGTGGTTATGCACTGGCATGTTTTCCACTGCACCACCCAAAGACCACTATCACTCTGATATATACATTTTCTTTGTACTTGCTCTTGCCCAATTTCTTTTTCATTTTACATTCCACAATATATCCTCTAGTGTTTTACTGTCAACAAACTAGTAGCTACACAATCTCCCACAGTATTACTGTTTCAAAGTAGAATTCTTTAAAATAATGAGTAATTTACTTTTAAAATTTGCTGTACATTTACAGCAAGTTGTTATAGTGGACAATATCTTTCATAAAAAGCACTTATGCAATGGTCTTTACTTGTAGGAACCCCAGTATGACAAGGTGTCCCAGCAGATTAATGTATTTTCTGTCAAATCCTCCTAAATGAACAAAAACAAGTACACACACACACACACACACACACACACACACACACCATCAGTCTAAACAGAAAGATGTAATAAGGTCATAAGGTCTTGTGGTGTTCATAAATCTCCGCATTTGTAAATATTGGTAATGTACTAGGCCATGTGCTTTCTGATTCATCCATGCCCCATTTCTGAAAGCAATTTCAACCAAAGGCCTCAAAGCACCATTTTCTTGTAACCCATTTCAGCATTCCTCACCAGCATGAGCCATGGACCAATGTTGTTATGTGCTACGTAAAATCACCTCACGCAAGCAATTTGGGGTCTCTGAATAATTCATAAGGATGTTTTAATTTGCTGCTGGGGTGTGGAATGCCAGGGAATTTTAATGTCAAAGTAAATTTCAGTTCTGCAGATCGATTAAAGAGGGTTCTTTTGAAAAAGGGAAGAATTGGTCTGAGAGTTGTGGACTCTGCATTGCTCTGTCTGACCCAGTCATACAGACACTGCCACACAGACTGTGTTTACTTGTGCCAATTGACAGAGAAATTAGCAAATGATATTTATGTCTAATTGATGTAAATCACTTGAAGGTACTATTGTAACTTTTCTCCCAAACTGGAACTTGAAATATTCAGAATATTTGTGTACATAGCCTAATTCCTTGAGAGCGTAACACTTTATGAATCCTTATTAAGTGTTGAAAAAGTGCATGTGGAGTCATGTGGGTATGTTCAGCTTCCACCTGATTAACAGCTTGAAATGGGGGTAGGGGGTGTTTTGTAAGTTACTCTTTTTGCAGGCTTTAGGTCTATCATATTTGAGCATGTGTAAATCATATAACTAGCATGGTTGTTACAGACAGATCCAGAAATGTGTACAGAGACGGGAGAGGGGTTGATGATCACTGAATTACTGGCTGTTGCTTTTCATGCTGTGTGTGAGAGTTAGAGTGCATGTTCCTTCGTGTGTGTGTATGTGTGTGAGTGTTGGCACACATGCTCTAAGTATTGACTGAGGAGATGAATCATGTGAGTAGAATGAGGCCACATTCCCCACCACTCTCCTATATCCCTTACAATTACGCCGACCAATGATTATCTCACCCCACTTCCCCTACCAGCATGTGACTCCCTGGCCAAGTCAGAGACCATTTCAGCATGACAGTGAAAGAGAGCCATGTGGTCTCAGAATGACTGGCATTTTTCAAATTTCCTTCTTGAACAAAGATAAAGCAATATCAGTAAGCACTCTTGGACAGTTTTTCATGTTCCTCTGGGATCCCAGACTCCATCAGTGTAGTGGCTGGACTTATTGAATGGAACATCTCTATTCAATTCTAATGTCCCATTCATTCAGCCTCCTCCGAAACACAGGATTTCTTGTCTTATATTGTTAGACTCGGCATTCCTTTCTAAATGATTGTTTTGTATCTGAAGGTGTGTGCACATAGTAGTAGTAGCCCACAATGACAAAAATGCTGTTACTGATGACTTATGCTGAGTTCCTCTCTCTTGCTCCCTCCCTCTCTCTCCCTCCCTCTCTCTCTCTGTCTCTCTCTCTCTCTCTCCCTCTCTCTCTCTCTCTCTCTCTTTCTCTCTCTCTCTCTCTCTCTCTCTCTCTTTCTCTCTCTTTCTTTCTTTCTTTCTCAATGTCCAGCGTAGTGCCCGTGCCAAGCTTGACAATGTTTTACGTCTCACCCCTGGCCCTGCAGTCACCTAGTTTACAAACAACAAAAAGACTTAATTTATCCTTATTATCTGAGAACAACAAATTAGTGAACCCTAAATCTTGTTGGAAGCAATTTAGTTACGCTAATTTACTGAATCCATTAAGTTCCAGATGACATCTCTCTCTCTCTCTCTCTCTCTCTCTCTCTCTCTCTCTCTCTCTCTCTTTCTTTGTCTCACTCTTATCAAGTTCCTATGTTCACTTGATTGTTTAACTTGGGCTCAAATGACATGATTTGAATGCTTTAACCTGTGTTGTACTGACTCTTTTTGACAGGTCTGCTTGAGAGCAGCATGAGACTGAAACCCCATGAAGCCCAGAGCTACCGTAAGAAGGCATTATGGGTGTCCTGGATCTCCATTGTGGTCACAATCATTCTGGCTGTGGCTGCCTTCAGTGAGTTCACACACAGTACCTACCACTGGTATTGGTTGTTGTTGCTATGCATTTACTCTAGAGAGTAAGAGTCTCAGAGAATGTCGCTTGGGTGTTAGATATGTTAGTTTGGGTTAATTTTCTTGTTCTCAATCATTAGCTGAGTAATGAGTTGGAATTGATAAGTTGACTGAAGCTCAATATTTTTTTTTTTTTTTACAACAAAACAGTTGACCAGTATAAGTTAAAATGTCAGGAAAATGACCAAAGATGTACTTTGAAGCTACTTTTTAAAGATGGGATCCAGACAGGGACTTGGAGCATATAAAATAAAGCTACACTCTTTGAGTCATGTGATATTCTCTAAATAAGGCGCTCTTTGGCTTCAAGGTTCAGCATCCTAAAATCCAAACACAGCTGGTGGGCTGACTTTTCTGTGATCAGAAACAAAACAAAACAAGACAAGACAAGACAAAACAAACAAACAAACAAACAAACAAAAAACCCATACAGAAATAGAATAACCTTCAATATGACTTTCAGTATAGCTCTTTGATTGTCTGATTTTTATCGCTGTGCATAAAACAGGATTTCTGTTCCTGTTACTAATATGGTATTGAAGTCTTAGTCATTATTGAGAAACAGTCTGGCATGGCTGCTGTGATGAAGATTAGTTGTTCTTTTTCTTATATCTGTGCATCAGAGAGAGGGTCAGTGCAATACCAATATACACAGGTTGTATTGCATTAACAGGAGCCCCACTTATCAGGAAAGCCGTGTTCATGTGCTAAGTGGGCTGGAAAGCTAAGTTCAATATCGATTGATGTGACAAATACTGATTAACACCTCACTCAACGTCCTGTGTAACTATACTAGAGGCCAGATATCCTAAGTCAAGCTAAGTAACAAAAGCAAAACCATCTGTAAAAATATTGCACAAAATGTCAAGGATTGCCAATATTTTCTTTTAAAAATTTGGTGAATCTGTGCTTCCTCGTACCTCCTGGACATCTTAAATGTTTTGTGTGTGTCTTTGAACATTTTTAAATGTTCATAAATTCAAAGCCCAACACCCAATGAACTCTGGGATAGGCTCCAGCACCTCCCACAACCCTAATTAGGATAAGCGGCTTTGAAAATGAGTGAATGATGAGGATGAAAAATTCAAAGTATCTAAGACACCCGAAGATGTGTTGCATGCCATCAATTTCCATAGAGGGATTGTTCTTATGACAGATGACATTTACATTGTCAGTGTGTTCTGGGTTACAGTGTCCCTCAGTCCCTCGATTAGCACCTTCAGAAAGAGAGAGACAGAGGGACAGACAGACAGACAGACAGACAGACAGACAGACAGACAGATAGATAGATAGATAGATAGATAGATAGATAGAAAGAGGGAGAGAGTTAAAGAAAGAGACCGAGACAAGGAGAGTAAAGTGATTTCTGCTGTCTGCCGGGGTTGTTAGATGCTGGAAGGCCCATGGGGAATGACAGACAGGCTGGCATACTACATGAATAAGTGAAGGTAGAGATTCCTCTCTTCTCGCAGACAGGCAGTGCAAGGGCATAGAGGACGTGAAGGACTGCTTATTCAGTCAATGGTTCAGACTAGGCCTAGACTAGACGACACTTTGACTGAAAATGATCTGTTCAAAATGAATTTTATTTCCGGAATTAGACTTAATTTGACGTGGAAAACCAGTCTGTAGGGTGGATAGCCTTGAGAATGAAAACTCAAAACAAACTATACACAATAAAAATACCAGAACCACATGCACACACACACACACATACACACACACACACACACACACACACACACACACACACACACACACACACACACAGAGACAGAGAGAGAGAGTAAGAAGGAGACAGACACACGTGTAAACATTTACAACTGCAACTCTCACAAAGAGGTGCGTTACAGCTTCTCCACAGAGGTGCTTCTCTTCTTCGTCATACTGTCTCAGGTCAGAAGATCTTTAATGTTCGCCATTGTACTCAACCAGAAAAATGTAAGAGTCAAATAGCCATACCCCTAGAGTCATGAAAAACTTTACAATGAGTTGGTTCACCCATGTCTGTTTTCTGGTGGAGAGTATCGTCATATAACCTTTTAAAAGCCTTCTCTGCCAGGTTGTCATCCGTGACCTTTACATATTGATTCCTATGTCACCCTCAACATGGATTTGTGTGAAGATCACAGACCAGCAGCAACAATACTTCATTTCGTCAGATTACTTAGTATGCTGGAGTTTAGTTTTTACCACAGTAGTTTCTTGATAAAGATTTTGTTTTTTGCTGAATAATCCAATCAGATTCACAGCTGCTAACTAGTTTTTTGTTTTGTTTTGGTTTTTTTTGGGCGTGTTAAATCAGGCCCCTACACAGTCATTCTTGTAGTTTCTTCCTTGAAGTCTGCTGAAACCTCACAGCTGAACATAAAAGCATAAACCAAAATATCCTTTGATTTGCGAAAAAAAAAAAAAAAAAAAGAATTCAACATGCCATTTTACTAGTCAAGTCAGACACTCTCAAGAGCAGCATTCATATGAAGCATATGAAGAACTGAAATTTAGAGTTAAACCCTTACAGTGTCCTTTCATTCATCTTTGAACGAGCCAGTAATCAAAAGAAAAGTTTAACCCATAGCACTAATGACCAGACAGAGCTTTCCTGCTCTGGTGGAAGGAGTAGAGACTCTGTGGGGAAACAAGGCAAGGGTTGTCATGTTTTTGAAAATTATGATTTGTTATGATGTCATAATTTTCATTAGCAATACTGGGAATTCTCATGTGTTATATTCAATGCAATTCATAAAGCTAGAAAGTGCACCATGACAATACATAGCCATGCAATAACTCTATTTTTTCATTTAGTTGTGAGGGCTATATTTACATATACATTAAGTCATTTGGTAGGTGCTTTTGTCCAAAGTGACTAACAAAATAACACAATGAATAGGCTTAAATCAGCACGTCTCAGTACACAAAGCTGATACCAAGAACTGCTCTGAGAATTATCAAAAGATTTCTATACAGGTGATTGGAATTTAAATGGAAAATATCTGTGCTATTCCGTTACAGATGAAATATGAGACTCTAATATCTGCTGATTGCACTGTAACTGTATACATACTGATTACACAATAGAAAAGACTTTTGCTCAGAAACATGAGTCAAACGATCAGATATATTTTGTAAATTAATAATTCAAACCTTTTAAATATTGTGGGTCAAGCAATATTAGAACAATTTGTATTTCACTTAAACCTTTTTTGAATAATGCAAGCACATTCAGCACAGTTAGAAGTTGGGAAAATCACCAACTTCAGATTTCACTTTACTAGACTGAGGACTCTGACAGTTATTGCTTTTAAAATATGTAAAAGTTACATGAATGTACTGCGATAGCAAGTACATGCTATGTCATTGTGCTAAGTGTACTGCATGGTGCAGAGTTTGTGATGATGTCTGGCAAATACCAAGATTAAAAACAATGCTAAACATTCATACGTCCCTTAAGCTGCTTGTACTAATGTGAGGAAGGTACTGGCTACAGCAGTAAAATATGCTATTTCTTCTTACAGAGTGGAGAGACACATGTGTATGTGCAAATAATATTACCTATTTGGTTACTAACTAGAATTTTCTGTTTGAGACAGGAAATTGTAATTCGCTTAGAGAGAAACATTTTTAGATCTGCTCATTTTGGTAAGAACTGAATTCTCCCCTAGTGGTTGAACTCTAACCATTGAGATTTGGATTGTGTCAGAAAAATGAACATGTGAGGCTCTGTTTTGCACCATTCACAAATTCATACCGTCACAACATGAGCACAGTGCATCAGTAGCAGGTTGTATGAATGTGGAACAGCTTAGACCTGCCCTCTCTCTCTCTTCATATATTCAGGGGTAGTCTGTGATGTAACTGATATGGCCTCATTATGTCCGCTGCTGAAAGGCTGTCATATAGAAGCTCGGATAGAGTGATACCCCTATTGCATTATGTATGCTTAACTCTAAAGATCTTAGTATGCAGAGCCCTTTTCCGTTCAAGTCCCTAAATCAAGATGCTGGCTTTGGGGTACTTACTGGAATCAGTAATGCTCCTTAGTTGAAATTAGGCCTTTGTATTTCTATGCAGAGGTGATTGTTGCACAAATTCAATATATTATGGGGAAGTTTACCCTTTTCACGATAAAGACTCATTATAGCTCTGGTGTCTGTTTGTACCTCAGATGGTTTTCAAAGCAAACACTTGGATTATTACAATTTTTCCAAAAAGAGAAATTTAATTATATTCTGTAATGACCTAATGTGACCTCAAGACAGTATTGATTTACCACGACATTAATGGTGGTGGCTATCTTTGCAGTGAAACTTATTCTAGATAAAGCAAGTTACTCCATAAGGTGTATATTCTGGTGGATAGTGTTCTCACATGAGCCATAACTTTCTGTTAATCTGTAACATAAGATGTAAAGCTATTATTGTTCAGTCAGTCTGTGAAGTTATGCACTGACATGTACAGGTTTTCAAAATGCAAAGAAAAGCATCACTTAACATTAATCTAATGAAATAATGTATTGGAAAAATTGCATAGATAATTTCATTACAAGGAAGAGATTTTAAAATGTGCTGATATATCAATAAAGGTAAATGTGCCCTATAAGTCTGAAATGTTACTTTTTGAAGCTTTTGAATTTCTAGACAGACATTTTTGACATCCAGTAAATGAAGTAAATAAAATTAATTAAATCACATGATACAGTAAGAGAGCCAAAACTTTGTCAGGGTGGTAAAATATTCTTATGGTGTGATTAAACAACTTGTGAGGAATTATGTCACCATCATTTGACAGTCTTAAGCCCTGTCAACCTGTCTTGCCAACAAGATTCTACACAATTAAGTCATAATGGCATTAACATTTTAATACGACAAAGTATTTCACTCATTCTTTTACTACTGCTCAAAGGGCAACATGCAAAAGATTCAGTAATGTCAGTAATGTTAATTCCTTAAAGTGTTATCTGGCAAGGCCCCCTGAACTGTCAAGGAACTAAATGGATGTTTTGTCAGCATATGTGAAGCTGTACCTTAAAGCTGTTATTTCCTCTTTTTTCCATTTTGTCTCGCTGTTGTCTTATTGTGTTTGCTGCAATCTGATTGGAAAGGAGAAAACTGGCAGTTAGCCCAAACAGATAGAGGGTCCACATGACAAGTGCAGTGCTCTGTGGTTTGCCCAGTGTGAAGTGTGGAGCATCTGTTTAAATGGCGTGGATGACTGGCTGGAGGAAGGATTGCATGGCTTTCATAATAACAGGGTTGTCTATTTTTGGAAAGTGTCAAGCTTCTTAAGAACACAGCTACATTTCTGAACAAATACCAATATTAATCCATGAAATGAAGCTTATATTTATTTTAAACACTGTTTTTCCCAAACACTAAAAAAATTAACTCTAATTTCAGATTAGTCAGATCTAGTTTGTTTTAAAATATGTTTGTATTACTGTATGCTGAGGTTTAACATTAATACCATAACTCTGCCTTTAACTCAGTTTGTAAGTGGCCATTTCAGTTTGGCGCAGTGGCTCCCGGCTGGGCCTCATCCGCCAGCCATGACTCAGACACCCACAGGAAGTCTGACTGTCATGTGCCCAAAACACGATGTCCAACATTTTCTTTAGGTCTCCCGACCCTTCATGACACACCATGTGCAAAACTGCCCCATTATTGGCATCCTGTAGATGTGCGCTGTCAGTCCATGTATGCTCGTGACCGTGGTACATTTGCCTCTCGCCAAACCATGAAAGTGTTTACTCACCCACCAGTCCCCGATCTCTCTCCCATGATGGCAATGGCCTTGAGCTTGTGATTCTCCTCCCTTTGAACTTTGATAATCTCAACGCTCAAAGGTCTGTTCTCTCCTCCATGAATAGATCTGTTTCTTCACTTTCCCAGTACAAGTGGAAAGAGAGGAGCCATCATATGACATGCTGATCGCTAGGCTTGATACTGTGCCATAGAAATGCATTCTTCAGGGCTATGCCATGTGGGTGTCACTGTTTTCAGAGAGAAGTCAAACAAATGTTATTAAATTATTACGCTCATGGTTTCTATCTCACTGTATGCTTTCAAAGTAGTTGGTAACACTGTGCGGGGAAATAGTCTCTGTGAGAATACAGTGTAAATATAAGTTGTGGAAAACAGAAAACTGTGAATGACTTTACGGATTAATCTAACTGTGTATTGAAGTCATGGAGATTAACCACAAATTTGCCAAACACAAACATCAAATGTGTCAACCACTTCTATTAGAGCTGTCAACTGAGATTTACTTTATCAGAACTGTTGGTCACTAGTAGTTGTTGACGTTCTCAGATATGCGCAGACACATTATTTCAGTCAACTGGTATGCATCAAAGCTAATGAAGTTTGACTCTTCTTTTCACCACAGAATTTGAAATGCAGCTTGCAACCTTTTGTTTGTATAATGTAGCCAATAACCAGTGCCCATCACCAGATGTAATAAGTGCACAGATGAGATGGTCTAAGAGATCTGTACCATGGCTACTTCAGTCTTTCTACTCTGCCCCTGCATATGGACTCTTGACATTTTCCACTTCATTTGCATATTTGCACAGATGTCATTCTAAGTAAGGCATGAATCCAAGTGAGATGTGAATGCATAAGCGTGGTGCATATGTTTGGATATGTTCAGCAGAATATTTAATGGAGAGAGGGAGAGAGAGAGAGAGAGAGAGAGAGAGAGACAGAGGATGTAGCCAAGATTGACATGATCCCCAATGTAATGGTTGGAGGGATTTGGCTGAACAGCGGTGCTTGCCTACTCATGTGCTCTAGTGTCCTGACTGACCTCAGCCAGTGGTAACACCAACTGGTCTTCATACATCAGTCAGCGGGATGTCTCAGCTCAAGCCTAATTCCTTCTAATGGGACATAGTATGGATCCAGAGAAGGCATAAGTAATTGAATTGAAGAGACTGACTTGGATGAATGGCCTTGCTAAATGATTTGATGCCACGCCCCTATCACACTCTTTGTCGGGGATTATAGAAAATCCCCCCACAAATGGGACTAATCCCATGTTTGAGTCGCATCTGACAGAACTAGGAAAGCACTGAAGAGCACTGGGGCCACACTACCTTCTAAAAAAGGCATCTAAGGGAAAGCCTGTTCAACTTACATGATTTTTCACATACATCTCAAGCAGCAAATCAAGCTAGATATTTTTTTAAATAAAACTTTTGTAAAAATAGCCACATTTTTAAGATCTTTTCAAGATTTGACTCGTTCTGCATCTCCATTCATTTCTAAAGGTGTCAGTTCAAAGACTGAAGGGGTTTTATGGAATGATGTAATCCAAATTCAATAAAATAGGTTCCGAATTTAAACAAATTAACAATGCTGGACAATTCTCCCCCCAAATAATAGCACTGAAAACTATTTAATTTCCAGGGAATTGTTAATGCACATTTTTCTTGAGGAGATATTCGGGGTATGAGCATTCGTAATGTTCTCAACAATGTTCCGTGGCATCTTAATTGTACAACCTGTTCAGCAAACACAAATTCAGCCGCAGTTACTCAGGCATGCAAGTCCAATATTAGTTCAGCGACTAACTCCATGAAAGCTGCTTGTACCCTTGCAGATGCTACTCATCAAGAGAAGGTTGCCAGGGAGAAATTCAGATCTCCTCTGTTGCTGAGGGCAGCTTGTTACGTTTCAACAGGACAGGTAGCAGTTCGAACTTTTACAAGATTTATAAAGCAAAATGTTGTCTTATTAGTTCCACCCAATTAGGTTTTACAAGAAAACTAGCATTCCTTTCAGCACTGGTGGTACTCCCAGTAGCAAAAATGCAGCACTCCCCTTCTGTTTCATCAGTCTCTTTCACCAGTAACACTATGGTGCCTCTCCCTTAATGAGATTATGAGTCTACCTCTGCTAAATGTGCACCCCCTACATATTTTGTCTGCATCTACAACTATATTAGGTAGAAATGGCTTGACATCAGAAGACTGTTCTTTTTTATTTCAAGAATTTGATCTTACAAAAAGAAATAGAGCATGTCATAAAGACCAAAGCAACGTTTTTTAAACATTTCTATCCACGCTATATGTACAACTTGTCATCCCTGAGCTAAGGAGATGAGAGAAGCATACCTCAGTTTTGCCAATGAGTGAAACAAAGTGAGTGTGTCAGTATGTGGAACCTGTATTAACAAGGTGTAGAATTTCACACCCACTTTAAAACAGGGTGGTTATGACGTACTGCATGAGAGCTTGTTGAGAGTCAGAGCTCATTGAAAACATTTGCACAATTATAAACACTTCGAATCCTTCCAAACAAGCAATATGTTTAATGACAGTGTGTGCAATGCATCTTTAATGACTATGTTCTTTTGAATACAGTCTGAGAATACAGAGAGGTGATTCTCTGGGGGCTTACCTTTGGTCAGCTGTCACCTCTGTATATGCAATCTGGAGAATCTCATTGCTTTACAGCATAGCTGATGGCATGCCATGAAGCAGCAGTGAAAGACTTTTGATGAGATGCCATTCTTCATCTCTCAGCACTCTCATTCCCTGTAGGTACTGCACAGCTCAGAACCACACAGTTTAATAGAGACCTGTATTCTCTCACATAAAATGAAAAGGCCTCTGGGGCTGATGTATTCTTAATGGCCACCGGCTCTACCATAAGTATTTAACAGGGATGAAAATCCGGATACTTTCTCTCTCTCTCTCTCTCTCTCTCTCTCTCTCTCTCTCTCTCTCTCTCTCCAAAAAGCTGCCCTTCAATTCAGCCCCTGTGGGAGGTAGAACAAGCCTCTGTTCCAAGCAGCTAGGTCTTGCATCATCAAGATGAAAAGACAAGGCAATTTTTGATGACAGTTGCACAACAGTGCAGATTCGTTCTTTCCCAGAACATAACCCCTTCAGTGTTTCAGTGTCCTTGAGGAGTGTGATATGTACTACGGAGATATGGTTTTACCTGCCAATATCCCCCCCCCCTTTTTTTCATAACAGTTGTAGGTTCTCATTACCGGGCACAGAGTGTAATATTTTTAGCCCACCCAAGCTTTGAAACCCAGAGCTAGATAGAGCAGTCAACACATCAAGTAGGGCCCCTGCAGATTTTTTTAAGAAGTCACTAGCTAGATGGTTGAGACATGAGGTGAACCAAAAAATCATGCCAGATCATCTAGACAACCTGCTAACTACTATCAGAGGAGCAGTTGCTTGTAAAGGAATATACTACTGTAAGACCTGAGCTGATCGGATTTTAAGAGGTAGCTGTGCAGCATGTAAAATTAAATCCCATAATAATTATCAACTGAAAAAAAAAAGAACATTATTTTGTTAGCCGTAGAAGATCTAAATGATATTTCATTATTTTTAGCACATTTTATTGAATGACTAAGATGTCACTCGGTTTAGGGACTGGAATACTTCTTAAACCAACAAACCAAGTTTGAGTTGAAAAGATTTGTTAAGACCTTATAACATGTCATTATGAGATTAAACTTGTTAACTGGTTGACTGTTAGCTTCTGATCAAGACCCGTTGACAGGTGGTGCAATTTGAAACATGGACTTACTTTAACTGGTCTCGCACCAACTGTCTTTAAGAGATCACATACCGTTTTTGAAGAAATAGTTAATAAATCGTTTTCTGACAGACTGCTTTTCAGTCATTTGTTCTAAGGGCTTTCTTTAACTTGCTAATAATTATGTGTTTCAACAAAGTTTGCAGATCAAACTATTAGTGAATATTTGGGGAACAGCTTTGTCCAGTTTTTGTCCACAGATTCCAAGAATCAAATAACCTTTGTAGAGCATTCTAAGAATGTCATGTGCAAAACATTACTACCTACTATTTTAAAGAGGCCTTCTCAGAGCATTGTATTGTTCCTGATATACAATTTAGTGCAAATCTTATAAGAAGCTAAAGCAATGATTTGGGAATGTTAAGTGGTGTATGCTGATTGTCTCTTAAAGATACGACTACTAATGCGTTGAGCAACATAACATGGAATTATATCACAAAGAGCATGCTATGTGTCCCAAGTATTGATTAAATGAGATAAAGTTACACCTGTGCATGGCATTCACGTCTCCTTTTGTTAGGTCAGTGTAAGCTGACAGAGAGACACAATTGACCCTTAGATCAATCTCGACTTAATATTCCTAAACTCCAATATTGCCCAATAACTGATTGTGCCCTTGCTTTCTATTCAAGTGACAGACTACTGGTGTCCTCAGCTTGTTCTCTTTCTCCTTGGTTTCATATTTCTCCCCTCCTTTAAACTATGTTCAGGTCTGACAGGAGACTGCAAGACAAAAGGGCATGGCTCGACAAAGCACCGAGAAACTTTTAGACTCTGCTCTGTAGGTTCTCAGCCAGAAATATCACAACCCCTTTTATAGAAGGTGCAATGTATTGAGACATGACATTTGGCTTAAAATAGATGATGGCATGAGTCATAGGTGATACATTCTTTCATTAGTGAGCATATGAAGGCTGTTTGAAACCCTATTTGTATGCGTAGAACTCATCTGACAGTTTCAAAATGTGGAAAAATTGACTACCTTCAACCTGAGAAACAGTCAATGAGCATATCTATGGAAACTATATTTATAGTTAACTTATATTTTAATTTTATTTATATGAACTTAAATACATTTTTATGATATGTATGTATCCCAATGATAAGAACCAAACTAAACTAAACTAAACTAAAAGGTTTCGTTTCCTAATTTTATTTAGTAACCTGGTCTCATACAGTTGTTATACTGAATTGTTGTATGGAAACTGACAAACAGAAACATACTTTGTCCTCACTTACAGAAATTACAGAGACCTACAGTCTCTTTCTCTGGATAACACAGCTACAAGAATTCAGATTTTAATTTCTAATTTACATAGGCCTACTGTCATTTTAATCAACACATAATGTTAAAGTATTCAGTAATACGCATAGTAGTTCTACAGAGAAACATGAGCTGTTGTTTTATGACGATAACAGAAATCTGTTCTATCCTGAGGGAAATTAAAAAGGAGTTTAAGCCCCAGTAGCTCTTAATTAGGCTGCTTTAGCATTAGCTGGTTTAATATCATTTTAAAGCACATTGACATCACCCATTATGGCAGACTAATTGTTTCATTGCATTTTGTCTGCGTTGTTTCATTACATGAAATTCATCTTAATCATTAGCCATCATTCTGACAAGTAATTCATGTCATGGCAAAAATGACTGTGCCTGTTCAACCAGTCCTCTGTTTGGGAGAGAGCTAAAGTCCCTTTTGTCTGATCTTGTTACGTGCTACCTTGGCTTGCAGGGAAATATGACATCAAATGTCAGCCAGTCGATCGCAAAACCCCCTCCATTTCTTCCTGGTAGCGTTCATACTATCATAGTAACTGCTCATTACACATTGCTCATGCTCTTACATTGATAGTAATATCATATATTACACAGAGGACATTGTTGTCTGCTGTATGTTTGTATGGTAAATGAAACTAAGGTAGGGGAAGTATATATTTGAGTGTGTGTGTATGTGTGTGTCTTTCAGTCTGTCATATTACAAGAGGAAAGCACATCATCACGAAGAAGATAAAAATGACTGAAGCAGCAGAGCAAAAGGGAGATCATTATGAAACCATTTCTCAATATCTGCACTGGCCCCAATCATTAATTTAATGGAAACCTGAGTGCCTAAACTAAAATCTCATTTTAAATTTGTTTTATATATACTTCATCTGACTAGTGTTCAGTTTTAACTCTGAAGCCCTATTCCTCTCTCACTCTTCAGTGAGCCTACATGTGATCAGGACTGTTATGTATACATGCACTTTAGTCTGCATCTTCAGTTGTACAGGTTCTCTCCATACATGCACATAATTCTTGAATAAATTACCTTAAGTTCTTGAAGTTTAGAGTGTTAAGTTATTAACGTCTTCAATAGATGTCCCTGTTACCGATGTGATATTTGCATTCCAGACAACCAGGTAACTCAACCATTTATCTTCAAGAAACATCAAAGGAAGAATGTGGAGGACCATTGCTTGGTCCAGCTCCACTGATTCATCCTAAACTCAGTTTGTTTTATCCTTCTTTTTAGTCACTCCCTTGAGTCAGCAATACTCTAGAAATCATGAATGAGGAGTAACGTCCTATCTACGTCTAGTGGTTTCAAAAGGCAACGACTACCTTTGAGATCAGTAATGAATAATGTAAAGTAGTAACATGGCTAACCTTGATTCATTTAGTCTTAATCTCATAAGATGTCAGTGTAGCTGACATAATGCTGTATGATAAACACAATGTAGTAGAAATAATTCAAGGGAAGATGCTTCAAATGTTTCTATGAGTGGAAATTCTCCATGTTATCCATGGAGAAGATATCCATGACATCTTGATAAAGGTGTTTATAACATGTCTGAATGTCATATGCCACCTAAGGACAAGTCCTTTGAGGTGACTAACACATCTTTTTCCATATACAGAAAACATACTTTTTTTTTCTTTCCAAAATGACATTTCTCTTGGACTGAAAAGAGTGAGGTGCTGATCTAAAACTGAACTAATCAACAGCGAATAACTCAGCCATTGAATGAGTCAACCACTTCTCAAGCATTTGGCAGACAAGTAAACATTGATCATTACGTCCCATGTAGATGCATTTTTTTAACGCTCCCTGAGGTCAGTAGGTAATAGGGTATGCTAACCCCATTACATTATTGAATTTAAACATCAGCATGCAGTGATAACTTCTAAACTTCTGGGTAAATTCCAGGTTCAGAACCACATCTATATCCAAATGCTCCATCACTGTGTGAAGGTCACATATTAATCATTGCAGTGTTTCTGCAAGGTGAACAAAACTGCTGCTGTCGTCCTAGTTACTGCAGCTTCTCCTACAGAACATTAAGTGAGCCTGCTTTCAGATAAAAGCTTCTTCATTGTAAGTTATGACAGCAGTAGGTCTCTAGAAATGTCCATGTAAAAGGCAGCAACCTGAGTTGTGCTGTCCAGACATATGCCATTCTACCCCATTAGAGACCCGCCTAATGGCATTAGTCCCTCATGCTGGGCCCCTTCCTGTTCCATGCATTAACCATGCATATTGTACAGCCTTGATAACCCTTTTCTTTCAGCCTTTTGAAGTTGAACTTACATATAAATTTATTTTAAAAGAAAAGTCTGCACTCCATCAGTCACATATGAAAGTCTTACGTTTTGCTAAGAAAAGTCCCCTCCATCAATCACATGTGAAATTCAAATAATGAGGTGTCACTATTGGATTTTCACGTTGAGATTGATATCACTTGTTTTCAAAACATTCAACGTGGGGTCACAAGCCAGGTGCTTTGTATAGCTACATTGTGAAAATCTCTGTTGCAAAAAGGACTGTATACATAAATTGAATTTAATTTAACTCAGCCTTTTCTTATTGTCTTGCGTCATACCCTCCTCTCTAGTATCTCACTCTTGTAGTAACCCTGGTGACTTTGGTCCAAGTTGTGTATGTGGATTAGAAGGCAATCTAAAAGGGAAGCACTAGACCTCAAAGGCATTTTTAGGACTACAAATGCTAATGAGCTTCCTTATTAGTAATGAGTGACTGGAAATATGAGGTAAACAACAGATGCCTGTAGGATCGCTGAGAAAACTCCACAAATCAAGGCCTTCGTTAGGACAACTACTGGTGCCATGGAAACGCAGCCCCAGTTCGTTAAGCATTCCAGGCCTTGTCTCAGTGCAAGCCAATGAAGCAGCTCCCTAAAGTGCCCTTTGGGCTAAAAATACGTACAGGCCTGTGGAACACATCATCCTTGTTTCACAAGATGCCATGTGCTGAACACATCTTGAAAAAATTTTTGATAGAAGGAACACTAGAAATGCTTTGATCCAATATATCAACAGTCTTCTTAGGTGCAAAAAAAAGTCAAGACTTAAGAACTAATATACCATTTTTAAAACTAAATACATTTATATAATATCTTTTCTTTAAAAATGGTGCTCATTTTGATTGAAATAAATAAGTTAATTAATTGGTTAAAAAAAAGCTGTTTACCAGACATACCTTTAATAAAAAAACTGATCATCAGGATATCTCTACATAAAAATCTCAAGAATCATGAAGATTCTGACAGGATTCTAAAACTGTATGCAGCTGAATGCAATCAAAGGTTACGCCCTCAGGGGGGTATTCCAGAAAGCGGGTTTAGTGAAAACTCTGAGTTAGTTAACTCAGAACAAGTAGTAAACCTCCTGATAGAAGAGCCTTATGGCTTTGTTTTGCTAGGAGAATGGAGCCATATGGCTCTTGAATTGGGAGGTTTACTACTTACTCTGAGTTAACTGAGTCAGAGTTTTCACTAAACCTGCTTTGTTTTGCTTTGTTTTGTTATGTTTTGAATCTTTTGATTAACCTATAGTATTTCCCTATTCCTATTCCTACTTCAAGAGCATCTTGGGTTTAAGTATGTGAAAACATGACTTGACTACTTTTTGATTGTATTTTGCTGTTGTTGTTGTTGTTTTTGTTGTTGTTGTCAGTTTACAGTTGGTTTGAAACCATTATAATTTGAAATGCACTGCATTTAGTGTTGTGACAATTACTTTCATTTACATGGTAGTTAACTAGGTGATAGTGTTCCATTTGCCATAGGTGTATGACTCTGCATTTAGTTTTAATTTTTTGGTTCATTGGTTAAAGAGTTAATTACAGAAAAGAGTAAATTATAAATGAATCAAATCATTTGCGAAAAAAGCAAACAAACAAACAAGAACTCCCCAGTGCCTCTGTATTGCTAATTCCTTATGCTTTTCTCCTTTTTTTCAAGCTAGAGGTGCTAAGGTCTCAGTGGAGCAGAGTATTACTTGCATAATTTATTAGTCATACCCACATAAAGACAGGAGAAAAAATATTTCACTGTTTTGGAGCAAACATTTTCCTAACATAAGTCCTCTGCATATTAAATTAAAATAGATTTGTATGAAGCTTTAAAGTATATCAGTTTCTTCTGTGAGTGCTGCCTTTCAAGGTCCTTCTTTACTACAGGAATAACCAGCTTATAGATTGAGAAACTTTGAAACTATGTATTAATTTTCAGTCATTCCTGTTTCACTGTAATTCAGTTGTTGACTCTGCATGTCTTTGCAATCAATAGGAGAAATGAGTGGACTTAACTCACTCTGTTTTTCAATTGTATTGTCACCATTGACATTGACAGTGATATTTGATAATAACCTTTTGAAGGGGTTGTGACACATAGTTCTCTGCTCGTCTTAGTACATAGCAGAATTTAGTGTTTGTGACAGAATCTGCAGCATATTTAAAGATGGAAGCATGGTTGAGTGACCTCTCCCTCCCACACAAACACACACACACACACACACACACACACACACACACACACACACACACACACACACAGAGTCTTAATGGGTTAATGCACACCTGACACCAACCTGGATGTTCAGCTGTTAGAACATTACAGTCTAGTTCACATATAAGCCCCCTATTCTGTACATATTATAGAAACGAGAGCATGTTTTAAAAACAGCTGCTTCTCAGTCTCCTTTGACTCTCAGTTGGCATGCACTGCACACACCTGCCCACTGCCATGACATGAGGCACACACACACACACACACACACACATGAGCCAGCAGGTACACTGAAATTTTTTCAATCATAGGCTTATAGGACTTACAGTGGCCATCTTTTTAACCCTTTGTATTATTTAGAAACATTCAGGCTAGTTGTAACATCTATTGATTTCCGCTCCTTTTGCTGTACAATAAGATGACCATGCTGCCATATTTCTTATTATTTGTCTGTCTGACCTTTTGCATGATTTATATAATATAAGGGGATTTCCAACTTATGTCAGAATCAACTTACGATGCAGTCCATGGATTTCTTAAATCAGTAGAGGTACACTCTAACTCTGTTACCCAAGTTATAACAGTGAAAAAATAATATTGCTCAAATAAAAGTACTTCCATTTTTTAAAGACAGCTGCTGTATTCTCTTAGGCTTCTTCAGTTCTTTGAGTGGACTGGATCTATTTAGCCTGTGTTATCTTTTAATTATGCACCTTTATGGTTTTTATACATACCAGTGATATACATGCATACATACATACATACAATAAACATAGAAATAATATTCTAAAATCTCATTCCAAGATATTTCACTTTTAGATTCTTAGTGTTGCTTTGTGACTATGCCTAGGGTAGAACAACTTTGCTTTTTGGTAATGTGTAATTTGGGGAAGCGTTGACATGCATAACCTCAGACCATGACTTGACAAGCATGACTTGATTAGAAATGCACTTAACTGCAGTAGACACAGCTAGATATTTTGGTGTTTTTCTGTCAACGTAGATTCTCCACAACTTCATCAAAGTGGACTCAACAAAAAAAAGCTGTCCAAAAGAATATGCCTCATTCTCTATATTGAGCACTACTCTGTTGGATTTGACATATCAAGTGCAGGCTGGGGACTGGGATCCATAGATGAAAGTCAACAGAGAGCCCGCATGTGGAATAAAAAGCCCTGTGGCAGACTGTGAGGAGCTGTCAGTGTGACCCATAGATCTCTCATTCACAAAAGGCAGCCTTAGAAGAACCAAGTCAAACAAGCCAAATTTTGATCATTGGAAGTAATGGGAATGGTGCCCTGAAGCCCTTAATATCATATTTCACACTGACAAATTTTCAGCCCAGGCTGCTATTGATTAATATGTACATTACATACGGACAATAAGTATAACTTACTGTTTGATGTTTGCATGGTGAACCAAGTCATAGCAACATGACACAGTGCAGAGTGTATGGGCACTCCAATTGTGGCTGGGAGCCAACTGTGACTGGGAGCGACAGGGGTTGCTATTTGCTGTAATCTTTCAAGTGGGGATGCTGTCAAAGCTAACTCTTCTTTCTCTTATTGCTGGCAGTTGTTATAATCAGGCCCCTGTGTAGTTTGGGGAAGAATTAAGTAAGCACTGTGTAAATACTGATCTACTGTTATGTCACTTGTTGATATTACACATTTTATCAAGTGAAAAGATGCTGTAATGGTCTTCAGACATATCAGAAGAAGCATTTTCTAGGTTTGAAGTCCAATACCAGATGGAAAGATAGACATATAAAAAGAAGAACAGTAAATATACTGCATTGTAATCATATTGATATGTAGGTGAACACAGTAGTACGTGTATATGGACTGTAGCAGATTTATTTAATCCACAACAGCCAAATCATTTGAGGCTTGTGTCTGTTCAAACATCTAACACCAGGAAGGGGTTGGGCCTGATCTGAAGACTGGCACAGCCAGAGAAAATCTGCTGTGTTCTCTATACTGGCTAGAGATCTGGTCTCAAGGGGCCCCTAAGAGCTGAGCTGAACTGTGTATATTGGTTATGTGTCCTCAATATATCAACCCAGATTAGGGATGCCAACATACCGAGTTTTGGGGACTGGGTCCTGGAACAGTGGGGTATTCCAGAAAGCGGGTTTAGTGAAAACTCAGAGTAAGTAGTAAACCTCCTAACGGAAGAGCCCTATGGCTTCATTCTCCTAGCAAAACATAGCCATAGGCTCCTTTTATGAGGAGGATATATTCTCCAGACTGGTCATTAAAACTCAACGAAAGCATAGAACAGGCAATGCTATGAAAACAATTCTTCTCTTTAATTGGAGAAAATAAGAATTTGTGGGAAATAATCACAAAACTTTATTCACAGGCACCAGTTTTCTTGTCACTATGAACTGAAATATATGTAATATTACCAGTCTATTAAAAGCCTTTGGCTCCAGGTCCATGCCTTATATCCTCACTTTCAGAATGTTTTCTTTAAAATACATCCAGCATTTTATGGCTTTGTGATATTAGTAAGGCAATCGCGTCCAGCAGCTTTATGTATAAAATTCCCGAAAGATTTTCAAGCGCACACAAGGGAAATTTTATTTACTTTCTCAAGGAGGCACAAAGACGCACCCTCTCTCTCTCTCTCTCGCCCTCTCTCTCTCTCCCTCTGTGTTGCGTGTATGTTTGTTTGTGTGTGTGTGTCTGTGTGTGTCTGTTTGTTTGTTTATGTGTGCCTGTCTCTGTGTGTGCACATTTGTGGATATGTATAGATTAGCAGTGTGTTTAGTGTGTATAAATAGCAAAGACTTTCAAATATGAAAGGACTGACAAAAAAATAAAATCTTGCATCAACTATTACACTATGCAGTTTGTAACTTGTTCAACTGCATTACCTTGTCATGTGAAGATGTTGCTAGCCTCTATGGTCATCAGTGTATGAACTTTATACCTCTAAATGCAGTACCTTCTGAGGTCAGGGTTATTTATGGAGTACATTTCATATTTGGTCCTTAATGGATCTTTGACTTTTCCCTGGAAAATGGTGCAGTTGATAAAATAAGTTTGCATCAACTCACAAACACGGACCAGTGATAAACATAAGTGGTGAATTTTCAGCGTTCATTTGTCCTGATTTCATTCCAATTAATTCTCACTTCTCTGGATGCCTATATTGGATGTCTCAGTAGAAATGGAAATCATCTCATTTGGACTCTGTTGATTGTGCCAACAAAAACCCTCAGTAATGCAAATATGCCTTTGAAAAGGATTACAGCATCATCTTTACAGCTTAAAGCCCTGATCTGATGTAGCTGAGCACAAATGGCATCTTTTGGGATATGTCCAACTAATACTATAGGATGAGGTGTTCACTGCAGGATTAATTAGGGGGTAGAAACAATGGATTTTTCTTTTTCATTGTAATACATTGTGGGAGGGATCTGTACTATTTCAAAGACCAAAACAGCTGCTGATACTGAAAAATGCAGATGTGAGAGCCAGCACTGATCTCTCACACTTACATTAAAAATGGAAATATCCTAGGATTCCTCATTCACTTGTGTTGCTGCACCCATCTGTCTATAGGGTTAGACCAGGCCTGACTTGAGCAGTGCCATGGTAATCCTGATGCTGCATTTCCCCTTTTACCACTGTCTGTAATTGATCGATTTTCCTAAATCGATGCCAGAGGCAACTCAGGAGAGAGCTTCGGTTTAGACAGATGGGGAAATTTCTATTTGGTTGGCCATGCGAATGGGGGTGGGGGGGGTGGAAGCACTCAGTTGGAATAGCCTAGTGCTGTAGGTCCTGAATTATTAAACAAAACATATTGCAGCAGAGAAGGGGAGAGCTGTGGCAGATGCTCCCCTTTTCTTCCTCTAACCCCACATGGAGAGGATAATATTTAGGAGGGGTTTGTGATCAGGATATCTGGTGTGGGTGTCCAGTAGGATTCTTATTCCAGTAAAAAATCATAGAGTATGGTCGCTAGAAGCTGTTGTGTCTGCTAGAAGTGGTTACAGAAGACAAATCTGGGAATGGTCTGCGTCCTGCTACGGCTGCTCCAGAACTTTTTTTTTTTTAATTCAGTCACAAAACTCATTTAATAAGCAATTCTCAGCAGTTACGACCATGGACTTCTCTTTCTCTCTCTCTCTCTCTCTCTCTCTCTCTCGCTCTCTCTTTCTGTTTGTCACCTTCAGACAGAGGCACACATCCCACATGCACACTCGGCATGCTTGACAAGTGTTTGTTTGACAAGCTTTTGTAACAAATGTTATCGTTACAAGTTCCACTTTACCTGTCAAGGAAACCGCTGTCTACTACCACAGTTTGCATCACATAGCCTTTTATAAATGAATGACAGCTCTGCTACCTCCACTTGTCTCTCTCCTCCACTGACACACAAGGCTTTGTGTGGACTGAGACAGGAGTCTTGGGTCATTACCTATCTGAGTTCACAGTGATAGGGAATTCTCTTTAAATTCCATACTCAGTTTGTTGATGGGATCATCCCCACTGATCATTTCTTCCTTAATAAACCTGGTGACACAACTGCCACCTCATTACTGTCCTTGGTGATTTGATTCTTCCATGTTATGGATATCAAGCCGTGCCCTCAAGGAAGTGGAAGTATAATTACATATCCTTTAATATTAGATGTGAGTGAGGGATCTCATGGGTTCCTGCCAGAGCTGATGTCTGTCCACTGATAATAAGTGGGGATTTCTCTGAAGCCTGCACTATTAGAAAAAGTATTTTTACAGGAAAATACAAAGTGAAATTTATTAAAATACTGACATGTAAAATACAGTATTGAACTGTAATTTGACACTTTCCTGCTATTTAATGGGTTTTGTCAGTTATTACAAAATACAAACATATTCTGTTTTTTCAAGGAAATCTTTCTAATTTTACATGTGCAAAAGTAGTTTTTCATGCACTGTAAAAAATATGGTAAAAACAATCAAAAATTGTGGAGGCAATGGCGATGCTGAATTTTTTATCATTACTATTTAAATACTGATTTTATACATTTTTAACCATTTTATTACATGTAAAACATACTTCAGTTCATCCATGATGGTTTTGATGTGCTAGAGTATAAATGCACACACAAACTGTATAGAGTACAGTATACTGTATTTGGATAACATCCAATGTTTGACTTTGTCTCATTAGCCTTGTCTAAATCAGGTTTGCTTCCTATAGACAAATGCACCTGGTTTGCTGAAGATGACTCCTAGTGGCCTCTGAACTCCCAGAGTTAGACAACAGTCAGGACCTTGGACTTTTCCCAGCTCTTGTATAACTCATTGGTAATCAGGTCATTTTCATGCATGAAAAGCCCATCACGGGGGCAAAGACATGTGAGTCTAAGCCTCATATTTTCAAGCCTTGTATGAATACATTCTCCGTTGTTATGCCTAGAGGCCTAAGGAATGACTGGAACCTGTGAATCTCGGAGAAGAGTTGCAGTAAAAGGGTGAAAAATGTCCCCAACCACTGAGGAAAAAAATAAAATAAAAAGTAAATAAATAAATAAATATATATATATATATATATATATATATATATATGTATTAGATGTGTCAGTCAGACACTCCAAGAGCCGTGCTGGTGAATAAATGAGGCTCAGAAATGACTTCTGGAGGCTTAATGTGCTGAAAGCTATTTTATGTTCTTCACCACCTTGTTATTTGTTTGACTTTGAGAGATGATGCAGGACTATATGTTATAAGAGACAAGGCTTAACACAAAAAAGAGATTAGAAAGTAAAAAGTCAGCGACAAGTTAAGAGATGCCAATGTTAGCAATAGGAGAGAGACTGACAGATTTTAGGTGCTCGAATGGAAATTCCAATGTGTTTCACATAAATTTCACTACAGTTCACACTGCTGCATATAAAGTTTGAAACATTACTCATGGGCAAAATATTCAGCTGATGATGTTAGCAAGAAGAGTTGCTTGTGTACCCCAAAGGCATATAGACAATAACAAGTATATAAATAAATAAATCTGTGAATGAAAATTGGTTGGAGCTCAGCTCAATTTACTGAATGCTGAGATATTGTGCAAGACATAGCTGATATGTGTAAGCCCACATCCACAATGAAAAAGACTTAGAGAAGACTCAGTGCCAGGTTTGACGTGACAGCCAGTCTGGGTATTCTGGGCACTTGGACATAAAAAAAAACAAAAAAAACAACCTGCTATCACTTTGTTATGTTTTTCTTGAGTGCTTTTTACTAGCTGACATCATTTTATAGCTTACCATTCTTTGTCTAATGCAGTCTAACTGACAGTTATGGCAAGTGGAGCTAAGGTTATATCTCTGACTGTAGTTAAATGGAAATGTGAATTTAATATTTATTTTCTCTTGAACATTAGTTTAATTAGGGGGCTGTTTTAAGGACATACGTGTGATCTGCTCTGGTTAAACGTGTGAGTCCAACAAATTGTACATGGAACGTTGGATAGAGAGCAAAGAAAGCGTTTCAAACAATACCGTCACAGATGCAGGCTGAGGCGATAGTGACTTTCACGCTGAAATTTTGATAGTCCATGAGTGATGGGATGTGATGTTCAGAGATAGTGCCAACTTTCCCACCACATCTCCACTCTCTTCTCATCTGACTCATTTTCATTATCTAGCCCCTGCCTTGTAATTCCAGATTTGCCCCGTAAAGGACGTCACCTGTCCTTGCACGCCCTGCCACGCATGTTGTGTCATTAGTCATAGATGTAGACCGTAAACAGAGTTGCTTCTGTGAAGACAGACCAGAATTGTTTTTTCTTTTTCTTTTTTTTTTCAAATTTGTGTCACGTTTGTAGCTGGCCTTCCTCCTATGATTTTTAGTGTTGCACTCAACAGTTATGATTAAAAACTAAAATCACAAAGCCCGCAGATCTTAACAGGCAAATGATCTGATGCCTCTACTCCCTTACGTTTTGTCCCCCTATGGACAAAACTCTGGAATGTGGGTAGTCACACATGTCAGATTAAAGTGACCCACTTTTTAAGAGCGCTCCCTCCACACCGGTAACATCTCCCCTTCGTACGCCCGAAAAGGAGTCTTTGATGTACAGCAAATCTTATAGATAACATGTTAACTTTTAGAAAATGATTATGACAAACTCAAGATCAGATCAGAAGCTCAAGTGTAGAAAGAACCTATCCATGTCAAACTCATTAAACAGACATCACATATTAACACATGAAAATAAATTTCAATATTCAATGTATTATTGTGAAAAACAGTCATACATTAAGTGGTTGCAGCTCCTGTTCCTGTCAGTGGTCCATTGGTGACTATTTTTCTCTAGTCTAGGCTCTCACTTTTGAGTACAATGTCATAGATGTTGTATGAAAAAAGCTACAAATGATTAAAGTTCGTGTTAGAGTTAGGGACAGCAACATTCTAACTTTACAAAAAAATCATATGAGCGATATTTATGAAAAGAACATTGTGACGTAAATATCAGGTTTCGCCATATGTTCGTTTTGAAGTCAGTATCAGCTGTATACACCAGGCACTGTAGCTAGGAGCTTCTGTTTCAAAGCTCATGTTTGCGCTGTGCAGTCTGAGCAGAGAGGCAAGCACAGGTAAAGTGTCATTCAATTTCTATCAGAGAAGTGTTTGAAATGGGGGTTGAAATCCAATTGTTTCAGGCCATTATAGTAACTAATAAATAAGATATTGATCTCTGATTTGTTAAACATAGAATTCTTTGTTGGGGACTCCCCTACCAATTTCTTGGACCTGCAAGTGAGATGCTGAGATTCAAAGAGGTGCAGAGTCAATGCATGTTGTGAAGGTGCAAGGAGGTGCAGTGACAATGCCTCTATTCCATCACAGTGTATTGATCATTAGAACTCTCACACATTTTGGGATACGTGTCTAGCTTAATGAATTATAGCTGATGTTTTAATGTCTTCAATTAAAGCTATTTGGTCCATATTTACAGTGCAATGTAATTCTAAGTCTAATTGTGCCACCTGTTTTTTGTATGTCAATGTACATTCCAACTGCTTTGGGAATGTGAAATTTTATAATTCTGCAATGAGGCCTTGCACAGATTCTACCCCCTGGCTTTTAGACTCCTTTGGTGAGTCACTAGAGAACTCATGCCAAATGTTGCATGCTGACACAATGCAGTGAAGTGCAGCATTGGCTTTGTATACTGACAGTTCACCAGACAGCACACCAGCTGTCTCCCAAGAGAAAGCAGCAAAGAGAGAAGGGGGGGGGGTTGTTACGGACCCCCTGCCCAATTTTGACCCTCCATTTTGTTCTCCCAGATATGCATTCATGTTATTCTAGAATGAGGAATGAGGCTATGCTCCTTTTTACAATGAATCAAGCATGAATGAGTCATAGTGTTATGAAACAACCAGACAAGAACAAATTATTGATATGAATGACACTGTATAAATAGTTTTTCACTTGATGGTTTGTGGTGTGCTGTATGGTGCCATGCACTCATTTTCTGAGAAAAGAAAATACTTTTAAACAATATAATCATTAAAAAAGGTTTACTGGGAGAAATTGTTTAATTTTGCACCTTGGTATTGACACACTGTCACTTGATGGGGAAGTTCATCCTTTTTGACATATAGACTCATTATAATTATTACTCCACTGTATGTTGGTGCCCATGGGTCATGTGTAAATGAAAATGAATGAGCTAATACATTTCACTTCATCAACCAGATTATGGAGTTTAATTGAAGTAATTACTATTTCTCAGCTTATTTTCACGGTATCCTTGCCGCTATGCACAGCATCCAAAGCAAAGTATATATGCATACATCAGCGTATAGAAATTAGTTATTAGACAGTTGATGAGCCACAAGAGAATTTAAAATTATAATGATATCAACGCATTGGGTGGTCCCATAAACAAGTTGTCACATTAGTATATGGTAGCACTTGTACATAGATACTGTAGTCGATAGTACACTTATGTAACATCAGATCCAGAGTGTGTTTTGGTTGATAACAATAAAGGTTGAGATGGAGCAGCATGAGCTGTTTAAGAGGCACATACAGCGTCCAGTGAGTCTGTTGCCACAGGGGACTGATCTCTACAGTTCAAAGATCAATGGAGCAGCAAGTCTCTTATGTGTCATGAGGCATCATAAGAAGAAACATGTAGCAATCCCACTGTTAGGAGACCATTAACTGTCAAGGCTTGACAGCTGACTGTTTCTCAGGTGATTTCTAAGAAAAATGTTTGGAAGGTGTGTCTTCCACACTTCAAAATCTAGTTGTGTGCTCAGAGAACAGGAAATGGATGGCATCCATTTAAAATGGTATGCCAGTTTTCCTTCTCGTCATGGTGTTACATTGTCTATTGTAAAAACATTCTTGAATTTGTGGGCTTTTCACAAGAAATTGGAGTGCGACTGGTTTCAAATTCCAGGTGGGGGTTCAGGAATGTTGAATTAGTTCAGCAGATTGGTAGATTCTCATATCCCATTATAGACAAAAAACTTATTTCCAATTTAAAGTGCAATTATCACTTTTTATTTGATATGGTTTGCTACTTCACAATAGAGACTGTGGGGGAAAAAAAAAAAAAAAAAAAACCTCTCATAAAATCTTGATTGGCAACACATGACAAAGTTAACCATGACAGCCTACTGTCGGGGGTACATCATATCATATAGCATCAGTGCTGTCTCTCAGTGAGCTATCCTGATGTCATTTCCCCCTGTTCTGTAAATGGCACCATCAAGATCTATCAGAGCCAGAGTAAAAAATCTTTTTTTCCGCTGACAGCACACAAAGTGTTCTGTTACCACTAGTCTTTTCAGCAGCTTTACCAGCACTGATAAACAATTAGTTCATCCTTGGCTGAGTGGATTGCCACTTGGGCAGCTCTTGCTCTCTGCTCAGATTCTATTTTATTTGGGTGGGGGGAGGAGTTTATGTCAGGATGGAAGTGCTTAAGTCACATTCACGTAGTTGTTTGTGTCCAAATAATGGTCTGATGAATGACAATTAATTAATTTGCTCTTTTCTCTGTTTTAGTTTCCTGCCATTTATTCTCACTACATGATATTATATCAATATCTTAGCTGCTGTGGAATGATGTGCAATCAGGAATTTAAGTTTCTCTCTCCCTCTCTCTCTGTCTGTGTGTCTCTCTGTCTCTGTCTCCCTCCCATCTCTTTCTCTCTCTCTCTGTCTGTGTGTCTCTCTGTCTCTGTCTCCCTCCCATCTCTTTCTCTCTCTCTCTGTCTGTGTGTCTCTCTGTCTCTGTCTCCCTCCCATCTCTTTCTCTCTCTCTCTGTCTGTGTGTGTGTGTCTCTCTCTGTCTGTGTGTCTCTCTCTCTCTGTCTGTGTGTGTCTCTCTCTCTGTCTGTGTGTCTCTCTGTCTCTGTCTCCCTCCCATCTCTTTCTCTCTCTCTCTGTCTGTGTGTCTCTCTCTCTGTCTGTGTGTCTCTCTGTCTCTGTCTCCCTCCCATCTCTTTCTCTCTCTCTCTGTCTGTGTGTCTCTCTCTCTGTCTGTGTGTGTCTCTCTCGCTGTCTGTGTGTCTCTCTCTCTGTCTGTGTGTCTCTCTGTCTCTGTGTCTCTCTGTCTCTGTCTCCCTCCCATCTCTTTCTCTCTCTCCAGCCGTTTCCTTTATGAGACACAGTGCATCAGCCTTTGGGTTTGCTGTAAGTACGCTCCCTGTTTGTTACTGATATCAGTGATAATTCATTAACTGTCAATGGAGGAAGGTTGTCTTTGCAACATAGATGCATGTGAAATGGTTCAGTTTTACATTAATGTTACAGCAGATTGGAGATTTTACTGTTAAGTATAATTAAATTAATTTATTATTCTCAGGCAAGGGTGTTTGAATGTGTGATTCTTTGAGAAATAAATTTCTTAAAGGAACAGAGGCAGTTTATATTTAAAAGCTCTTTGATACTCATAAATGGTACTGATTGCTTTGACTTTGGCTAAGTATTTGAGAAAATTAATGTCTATCATTTAATTATCCATTATTACTTATACACTAATGACTCTCTTAAAAGGACTAATGAGTTTATATTTTCCTTCTGGTTTTCAAATATAGTTCTAATAACTTGGAGATTGTCTAGTGTTCTTAATACATAAGAGCTTTGCTTGATCATTTTTTGTGTAACACAATATTTTCAGCTATGTTGATTTTATTATGCTTGTCCATAGGGTAACTGTTTACCTGTATAATGTGTGACTCTTGCCTTTCAGTTTGATGCTACATTAGACGTTCTTTCCTCCATTATTGTGTTGTGGCGCTACAGCAATGCTGCGGCTGTGCATTCTGCACACAGAGAATACATGTGAGTGTGTAACAGTCAAGATTTTACATGTCCCTCAAATAAAACCAAAAACTTATGTAAAATGTAAATATTTTGTTGGTTTCTGCTTTGATTTATTGAAGATTTAGAGAGGGCATCTCCAACTCTTTTAAGTTTGTCAGTTCAGTTTTAAGGACCTGTTCCAAGTTACTTAGCGACAGCTGCTTCTGTCATTGGACAAAACACTGTGAATGCAGCTCTACAGGTTTAGTTGGCTCTTTTTATTGATTATATTTGTTCTGTCATTTTTTAACCTAAGCCCAGGGCTATACAATTCACACTGCGCTTCTACTAGCCCTGGGCGTGACTAATGTTTACATTCCAGAATGATGCGTGACTAGCATTGTTTACTTAACCCTGTTTCACACTGGCACCTTCTAGCCCTGTGTTTAGTAGAATTTCAGGGGATAACCCCACAAACTCGGGGCTAACCTGCTCTGGAGCGGGGCCAGAAAGCCCTTGGCTAAAGTTGGGGTTAGCCCACTTTGGAATGCGCAGGATTGTGCCAGTGTGAAAGCTTTCTTAGCCTGGGGCTAACAGCTCACTTAGCCTGGGGTTAAGAGGGTTGTGAGAATGCTTTAGCCCTGGGCTAAGTTCATTGTGAAAAGCCCTTCAGACACTCTCAGCAAAGCCACTGGTTTGTAAAAGCTGGTAACTACCTAGAAATCTCCAGTCAGCGATGTTGCATGTTTCTCTGTCATTTTAAAAGCATTTAGGTTTAATTTGGTATAGTAAGTTGGAACATATTGCGGCTGATGTAGATTCAAGAGGTATTTTCCTCATTAAGTGATGTGGCCACTTTGATAGATGAAACAGGGAGATGTGAGAGTGACTTGAGATTTCTGGAACTTAATAGTGGGACTTTAATAATGACTTGCTGCCACCAAAAAGTTTCCTTGGCAAGCTTCTCTTTGACATGCTACCATTAGCTCAGATACTGCGGCTTTAGACACTGTATGGCTCATTTTATGAACCTTATAAAAAAAGGTTTATCGTATAACTTAATTTTTAAATCCATCTACATAAACACATTCAGTGAGGTTTGCCTATTTCCACATCAGTGTGTAGAACAGAATAGAATATCACTAGACTGTAGATTTCCTCTGTGGATGCACTGTTCATCAAGGGAATGTTTGTGATAGGCTTATTCCCAGACACATCCAACATATCTTGGTTCTGTCATACGTATCCTACATATCTATGTTCAGCTGCTATCGCATTCTTTGCCTTCTTAGCACTAACATGATAATACATCACTTGCCATCCCAGGCGTGTTACATTGATAAAGCTGTTCAGCTGATAGTAATACATCCATCTTGTGCTTGCACAGGCTTGCAAGAGGGTTAGGGGGAGGGGTGCAGTGTGAACGGAGGGGTGCCAAGACAATCTAATTTCTCTTTAGCTGATGTGTCAGGCATGGGAAGATTAATGTAGATGCAGCAGGGGTAAGAAGAAAGAAAAGAACTCCAGCTCAGTCTCTAGTGCTGAACTTTACTTATGCCGTGTGAATAAACCTACATTTTAAAGGGGCCAAAGGCTATTGAGCAATAAGTTATGATGTTGTTAATGCATCCTAGACTTGTTCAATAGAACGCTATGCAAACTAATGAAGCTGCTAAACCATCCATATCTACTGGGAATTACAGCCGAAAATGTGAAAATAATCTGAACTGCGTATCAATCCCAATTTTTTTTTTTTACAGAATTAGCTGTGAGTAATCAAGGTGTCCCTTTTTGTAGATTTCTTTGTCTTTAGACCAAAGCTCATACTTCTCACGATGCATTCAAAGATTATCCCACATATTCTATATGGTATGGATGCAAATGTAGACCTGTAATACCCACACTACCTACGGCACTGCAACTATTTTAAATTCTGTGTGGAAGTGCCCCTCATTGTACAGATGGCTTCAGGTAAGCATCAGAGCCCTCTCATTTATGCAGCTGCATCTTTTTGGATCCTCTCATTATTACCTCGGTTTCATTGTGTAACCTAGCTTCGGGGTTGCTAGGATACCTTTAATAGTTTAGGGTAGAGCTGCAGAATTTGTTTCTGTAAACAAAATGCTTGGTATACCTCTACCAAGAATGAGTGATGGCAAGCTGACAGCTCATGAACAACTGCAACATATAGTGTTTTGCACTCAGGACTTTGTTTTAGATTACTCGGACATTTTCAATCAAGTACTGATAGGACAAAAGATTGATCTGTGTTTATGGTTGAAGTGTGGGTGAATGGCAAAAATGGCAAAATAACTGCCTGGAAAAAAAACCTTTTGAAGTTACAGTTACATTTACATTTATTCACTGAGCAAACACTTTTATCCAAAGCAATTTACAAGTGAAGCTAAATACAATCCAAGCACAAAGCCATTAATGAAGCTGGAGCACTATGTTTTACTCTGCGTCACTTCTCTTCTCTTTTCTCTATCCACAGAGCCTGTGTGATTTTGGGGGTTGTGTTCATCTTGTCATCCATGTGTATTCTTGGAAAGGCCATCCATGATTTGGCCACTAAGCTTCTGCCTGAAGTAGTAAGTGAAGACAACTTTTATTTGTTACAGTACTTAGCGTGTTTGTCGTGTAAAGTTGTGTGTGGGGAAATTCAAGTATGCTGAAGGTGGCTGAGCCCCATATACGCACCGTTTAAAACACCTACCCATCAGCTAGTTAACATTGGTGTAGGAAATGCAAGCAAATCACTGGGCTTAGTTTCAAACCTCTGCTGTTCCAAGAATATCTTACCACTTATAAGGATTTTTTTGGATTCAGTTCTAAGCCGTGCTCTGTCATTATGTTTTTTTTTTTTTCTTAAACTTGCTAGATAACACCTCATTTTAAGTCTCCAAGAGGTTTGCTTGTGTTGTGTTTCATTAATTTAGCAAGACACTGAACCCCTTAAGATTCGGCATTCTAATGTAGCTCTGATTGGATCTGAAGTGAGATTTGATTTTGTGGGACATATGTGATTGCATAAAAGACATGTTGTGACTGATTGTGATTGGAAGAGATGGGAACTAAAGTAGCCAAACAGCCACTTATTGTCATCCGACAGATCCACCCTTTTATTCTTCCACTACACAGTGTGCATGTGGCCGATATTAAATATTGACTTGTGAGCAAGCTTCAGTATATCACACAATTTGTGGGATAGCATCAACAGTGGACAAAGTTGCCACTCTGTACCCTGTTCTTTGGAGAACGCTATTTTTCCTTTTTCACTGCTCATTTTGTGGTCACAGAGGGGGTTGGGGCTAGGACTGGGGAACAGTAGTTTTGCGTCATTTCACATAATGTGATACTGAAATTTCATACAGCTTTTGAACAAACATGTTTTGACTTACGTGTTGAATGTTGTTGTTTGCGGGTGCATGTCAATATTTTGTCTTCTTCTTGAGATCGGTTAGAAAGGTTCATCGTGAATAATTATTTAGCTTGGATAATGAATGGCCTATGTGTTGTTTCTTTAACGTCTAAAATTCACAGTACTAATTGACTTCCAGCCCTCCCAGATATTTACAATCATCATATCACTATAGACCCGGTTCTCTGAATCCTTACCTCTGTTTCATAGCAACCAGAAGTCATACAGCTGCTGTGAGACGCAATATTTTGAAGATAACCAATTAGTTGTACATTACAGCCTTGGGCCCTTAATGCAAAACACAGCCTGGTTTGCAGCCTCTAATTCTGTTTGTAGGGATAGACACAAATAAAGAAAAAAAAGGAACTAGGGAAGACAAAAGAAGAAGACAAGTGAAACAAGAGAGGATAAAATAGGCTTGAATGAAGCTTAGTTAAAAAGAAGTAGGAGGGAGAAATAAGGGGAGAAGTGGAGGGGAGTAACAACCTAGAACAAAATATTTTACCTTTACCTTACAATTACCTTATTCTCAAGCCAGTGGGACTAGCTTGTTCAGTAGAATGACTGGTTCAATGGAAGCCTAGGAAGACTTCTCTCGTTTTGTTTTCAGAGGTGTGCAAATAACAGTCTAAAAATAGCCATAGTATTTCACATCTTTTTTGAGGCTGGCAAACATGTCAGCAGTGCTTTCTCTCTTTCCTTCCCTTCATCTCATGGGCCTATGAAATGTTAATTCACTCTCAGAGTCCTCTGCATACTGAATACAGATTTGGTTGAGCAAGACAGGTATGTTGTTCAAATTATTTATCTATCACTGGGTTCAGAAATTCTGTAGTTTACTTGGCTCGAAGATGAAGCGGCTATACATGGCATGAATGTGTTTTAAGGTTTATGCAATAAAACTTGGATCTCATTGAGAGCTGTATGATAGTTGTGGCAGAAATTTTAATGTTTTAGGGTTCCGTAGCCTGTGGATTTTCTCTGTAGGTATAAGATGTGTTGCAGATCACACACGTAGTACGGAATTCCACACTTCTGTTGTCATGTTGTCACCCATCAATGGATTTTCCTGTCATATTTAAATGTTATACAGTCATTCGTCTTGATCATACATGCTCGATCATAGGTTTTCAGTTCATGGCTGTTCTTATGCTGTACTGTCATAATAGATAGTTGTCACAGAATCACCAAATGGCAGGACGCAAGTGCGGAGTGGCAGAATTTATTAACAAACCAGAAAACACAAACCAGAACAGGCGGAAGCAGCAAAGCAACCATGCTACTGAAATAAGTAAATAACTAACAAAACCTTGTGTAGCAAACAAACAAGATGCAAACAGGTAGAATTAGAAATCGAAACAAACAAATCAGGTTCGTATCTAGGGGAAGCTCGGGAATACACGTACAGCATGTGTAGACTTCGTGGAGAGCTATTAAACAGAGAGGTTTAAATAGGGGAGTGAATGACAGAAAGTGAAGACAGGTGAGGGAGATGCGTGAAGAGACCAGTGATTAGAAAAACAGCGACGCTGACGGCTGAATGGCTGAAGTCGGCGGGGGAGGAGACGAGCTCGTTACAATAGTAAAATACAGCAGAGGATGACAAGTAAAAATAACATATAGTCCAACACTTTGAAGTTGGATTTAACAGTCTTAATGATAGCTTTCTCACACCTTATGCTCGCTTCATTTGTCTGAGACTGAGTGACCAAAAAATTTTTTAGACAGCAACAATACCTTTAATCTTTCCTTTTGATCAACATCAATACACCTTTTCTGTGCCTCGACACTTTTCTGTAAATCTTGTCCTTTGGCCTTTCCACCACTGCCGTCTGGCCTAGAACAGGATTCCCAAAGGCATCTCTATTGAACCGCCATCCCAGACAATTCATCAAATTGACGGGATTAATAAATGAACCAGACGAAGATTCAGACGGTGCCTGCAGCGCGACTCGTGCTGCACGAAGTTACAGTGGTCTGTTTAAACTCAGATAGATTGAGCATCTCAACTCGTGCACCAGGCCAGAGGTCAAGGTTGTCTATTGGGAGGCAGAGGAACAGGATCAAGTTCTGAGTCCTGCTGTATGGAGTTGCCAGAGCCACTCTGATTAAAATTGAAGGAGGAGGGAAATTGGTTTCTCAGCTGCTGTGTGGGAGTGTACCCCAACACTTTAATTTGAACCAGGAGAGGGCAGGAGAGTAGGAGGACAAACTACTCAATTTTCTCAACCTCATTTGGACTAGCACTTGAAAAAAATACTGAGGTTCAACATGCTGATTGATTCGAAATTGATGGGACATTTTCCATATGGAAAAATCTGACAAACTGAAAGACTTTTATACAACGATGTTTCTTTCTTTCTTTCTTTCTTTCTTTCTTTCTTTCTTCTTTTTTTTTTTAAATTTATATGTTATTCTGACATATTATATGCAATTTTTGATGAAACTCCTTGGAATAGTGAAGGACTTACAGCATCAGGCCTGTTGATTGTCCCTAGAATGAATAGCAGATGTCAACTCAGAGTTGTACTGAAAACACAATATAGATTGTATATTTGTTGTTTAATGGGAAAATGTCTCTGCATCTGGATCCAGACTAGGAAACATGGCATAAAAATAGGGAAATCAAATATAAGGAAACAATTCATTGTTAACCATTAGAAGCTGAGTTGGATAGCTATAGATGACATAAAAGTTCATCTACCTTCTCGCCTTGTATTGCGATAGATAGATAGATAGATAGATAGATAGATAGATCGATAGATAGATAGATAGATAGATGGACAGACAGACAGACAGACAGACAGACAGATAGATAGACAGATAGATAGATGAATGGATAGATATTGCTTCAGAAGCTATGAATAAAGACAGTGGAGCAGTGGGTGTTTGAGATGTTCGTGGGGTTCTCAGTACTCTGCATTCATACCTTTGTAAAGGTCTTCCTGCACACCGAGCTGTCATTTGAGTTTCTCTAAATGGACTGTGCCTTGACACAATAGCTTCACAATAGGATGCAGGTTTCAGGAAACAGTAATAATACTGGTAGACTATAAATGAATTTAATAATTTAACTATAAATAAAAGTCTTGCACATGAAGAAAAGGTCTGACAATAATGTGTCATAGACATGTCTATAATGTCTCTTTGCCATAGGAATGAATTTTCATAAAAATGAGGCAATTAATGATCAGATTACAGTTCTGTCATTTGTCTGACAAACAAGCTTAATTTATGATCTGAAGTTGTGAATGACCCAGATTAAGAGTGATTTGTAAAACATTACAAAGCACTGCTAGTCCACCAACTATTGTTATTCTAGCAGACCATAGTATTGCAAATCGCATCCTTTATAAGCTGGACAGTCTAAATCTCCTGACCTTGTGAGGATACTCCAGCTCCTGCCTGCTCACAAATCTTGCATACAATATTAATGAGACCACTGAGGACCACTGTCCTCTACAGAATGCTTTATCCTCCATGTACTTAGTCTCTTTATTACCCCTCACTGTTATTTACTTCTGCTACCTCTTCCATCTGTCTTACTCTCTTCTTTTCTCCTCATTCTCTGCCTCTCCCAGGATGACTTCCTCTTCAGTGTGTCCATCGTAAGTGGGCTCATGTGTGTCATTTTGGCTGTGGTTAAGTTCATGCTTGGGAGAGTGTTGACCAGCAGAGCCCTCATCACTGACGGTGTGTATTATACCCATCCACCCAGACACACACACACACACACATGCATACAGACGTACACACATACACTCACTGCACTGTACATCCACTGTACACTGTACTCACACTTCTGTACATCCTTATGTACATCCCTTTTTTTCCCTCTTGAGCCAGTAGGTAAGTGGATGTAGCTGCACAGTTGCAATGCAAAAGCAAGAAACAAAATGAATGATGGTAATTAATGTCATGCCAAAGGCTATCATTTCAACACACATCAGTTCATATTACATGCCTGTATTACCCGCAGAGCTCCAGCAAACTGCACCAAGTTCCCTAGTTCTTAAACGATAGCCTTTCCACCATATCTTTTCTCCGTCCCACAGATTATTACCCTCAAGACGTATGATCGTCTTCAGGGTAATAAAATGAGCATCTAATGGCTTTAGATTCAGGTCCTCATCTGATACTGAGGAAGTGGTTTCATAACAGCTGCTATGCAGCAGAATAGAGTGGAGATATTTAAAATAAGGTCCAAGAGTGAGTATGAGAGCATGTGGGTGTGGATGACCATGAAAAGCCCTTAGATTTACTTGATAAATGATAAAGAATTGTTTTTTTTTTTTCAGAAGAGAGAGAAACTTTCATCAATGTCATTCTATAGAATTGTGTTATGAGAGCTCCTGGCTTTTATTTAGTCAGCTATTCACCCTGTGGGCCAAGCATAGCTCATATCAGTCATATTATTGTTATGGCTTTTGTCTTCACTGTGTGCCTGACAATGTTTCAAGACGTCTTTTCTGGGGAGTGGTTTAAAGCCGGCGTTTTATCGTGTTTTCTTTAGCTACCTATAAATGAGAAGAACATGTTTACGTTGAAGCATGCTTAACTGTCATGCACGTCTTTCGAGTTACAGAACAGAATTTGAAAGAAATAAAATATGCTCTTTTAGTTAAAGGGCAAAAACATAGCCACACTGCCAGTCAAACATACAGCATTTTAGTGCGGTAGTGCAGTATTCCAGCACTTTCTGTGGAGGTGCCTTTGTGCACACCACTGAAGGACACTGGTTTCAAGGAGAACGGCAAGCTAGGCAAGGTGAAATTTTTACTTTTTCAGCCTTGAAAGAGAAGCAAAAAAGAATGGAACTATTTTTCCTGAAGTAAAGCAAGTGCTTATTATGTAACTCACTGCTGCCAACTGTTCCTACCCCCCACCCCTCTTCCTGTCTTTTAATATCCCACTTACACCTTGCTCATTAAATTGAGCACAAAACTGATCATTATTCATGTCACAAACTAACATTATGCTAAACTGGAAATCTTATAGTTCCATTAGGGTCAGCAGACTTAGCAACAAAATGACCTAGAAAGATGTTCTTTAAGTCCAACCTTGGGGACACACCAAACAGAAACTCTTAGCTTTAACCCTTCACTCATTTATCAGGTGTGACTTTTCTGTCAGTCAGCATGTCCTAACATAAAGGAAGAGTGCTAGGACAGGGCTTTCTTGAAAAAGTTTGCGAATGTATATAGATGGTTAGGAAACCATGTATCATTTTCTTTTGTTTGTATGACTTGCTGACTGCTTAAGCACTTGCATCATTTTTTCTTGATGGAATCAGCTTATGTCAAAGAGATTCCATCAATGATCTTATCTGTTATTATAAATGATACAGTCTTCTCTAATGATTTTCTCTAATAGCAATAGCTTCTCAAGAAATATCTATCAAATTAACATTCTGTGAGGGATGGATGGCAAGGATGAATGGAGGTATATTGCACAAAGTTAATTGAACTGAATGTTATGTGAAATGTCTTTTTCTATTTTTACTTTTGCCATAGGTTTTAATTCCATGGTAGGAGGAATCATGGGCTTCTCCATTCTCATCAGTGCAGAGGTGTATCGACATCACCCCACTGTCTGGTACCTCGATGGCACCACCGGTGTCTTGATCGGCCTCATCATTCTTGCTTACGGAGTAAAGTAAGACACACAAAAAGACTGTGTTTCTCTCTCTCTCTCTCTCTCTCTCTATCTCTCTCTTAGACACACGCACACTCACACACACACACCACACATAGACACGTGCATGAACACACACACACACACACACACACACACAAACAAACAAACAACTACATGCATGATAAGTACAAGTACTGCATTGTTGCATTGCTGGTTAAAACATGCATGGGTATCTGAGCCTTTCCAGTGCTTTGCAGGTTCAAATGAGAGAGGTCTTTATAAGCTATTCTTTAAAAAAAAAAATGAATGGATGAATTTGCTTCATGAATTGTTCATAAGAAAATTTCTGCTGTCACAGGCTGCTTATTGACATGGTGCCTCGGGTTAGACAAACCAGGAACTATGAGCGTTTTGAGTGAGCCAGGCCACGAGCAAGAGGAGCAACAGGAGAGGGATGTTCACGTCCATGCTGCAGCCCAGCTCACTTCTTCTGTCATCACACACACACACGCACACACACACACACACACACACACACACATGCATCGACTAAATGGACATGAGTTCAGGTGGTAGTGACATCTCAGCACCCACTATCAATCTAAATGTTTCCTGACCCACCTGATTTTCCACTCAATCTGTCAATCATCATGGCTACAGTCTGAGGAAGAGGGTGGAAAACAAATATAAGGACATAAAGGAAGGTTGTGTCATTGGTTGCTAGGGCAGGAATTTTAGTCTTTCTTCATTTTGAGTGGCAACAAACATCCCCTGGTTGTTGATGTGGTTATGGGAAGACAGATAAATTTTATTAACCTGTCAAAACACACCGTGAATACTTCCAGATTGAAATTCTTCCTCCTACATATACTTCCTTCCTCAGATATTTATGAAAATGCTTGTGCATACCAAAAGGAAAACCACTTTTTAATAGCTACACAAAATATCTGTCCTTTAGCTCTTCACGTCAAGCTATTGGTAGAGCGTGGCCAGACAACTCCCACTATGAGTTGTTCTGAGTCCTCAGAAAGTTAATAGGTTTCCCGCTGTTAGTGTCGGCACATCTCTGCATCTCTGTATCATTCTCTCTCACTCTCTCTGGGTCTGTTAATTAAACTCTGCCCTCTTTTATAATTATGTTATTTAAAATAGACAGGTAAAGGAGAACATCACAGAGCCAGTGATTTGAGAGGCGTCATTGTTTTTGTCAGGTGAAGTCACAGTCAACCTAATGACAAACCCAAAGTTGTCTGTAGTAGTTGACAGATACAGACTCAGAATAAGGGAGGAACCATCTAGTGTGTAGGGCACAAGTATGGCAGTACAAAACCAGCAAATGTATGTATATCCCCTATATATAATAAGACAAGTGCAAATATAAGACAAATATATGACAAGACTGTTGAGATGATTCTCTCTATAACTCAGATGTGGGGACTAAGTAATGGAACAGCTAAGTTAAACAGAGAGAGACTTGAAACTTGGTATGTCCTTTAACTCAACCTGTAGACTCTCATTTTTGGATCCCACTGCTGTAAGGTTACAAAGCTGTAAAGCATAAGAAAGAAACGGGAAAACATTTGATAGAAAGTGCTTTTTTACTCAGAGTTTACATGGGACGGAACATACCATGCTGACTTGGTTAATGATATTATACTTGTCTGTTAGTATGTTCATAGAAATACACCATTACTGGCAAAATGCCTTCAAAAGATTTGACCTCAACAGAATTGAATTAGCTCGTATTAGCCTACAGTTTGCTTGGCCTCAACTGCTATTTTCTCTGCCAGCCACTATTGGATTGGTTGGATCTCTTTTAGCCAAGAGGAACTGAACCTTCCAAAGGATGCTGTGATGTGAAAATGATTCATTTTCACAGAACTGAGAGAGTGAATGAACCGGTGTTCAAGTTGGGTATCAGTTCTAGTTTTTGTTTTCTAGAGGTTTTTTATATATATTGTTACTGCACATGATATAATTATAATGATCCTAATAGTGTCATGTTACATGTGATCCTTCAAAAAATATTTGATCTGTCATGTGACATATACATTAAATAGTTGTACAAATCCAAAGGTATTATTATAGAAGCCCTGCATAACATTAATTTTGCATAAATATGACTAATTTGCTGGTATCATTTGCCACCAGTTAAGCACATGACCTATCTCACCATCATTACAATGAATGCCAAAGCACAGAAGGCACAAGTATTCTATCTTTTACACAAAACTCTCAGCAAATTCAACAAGCACACTGTGTTTCATATGGATACCAATGACATTAACAGGTTTTGCCTAGCATTGAAGATCTACAATATTCTATCTGCTCTGAACAACATACTAGCGCCTTTCCCCTCACCTTTTCTCACTCCTTGAGTAACGTTTTCTACCATGGTTTACATGTGGGTGCAGCCCTGTCTTGTATATAAGTTAATTATTGTAAAAAAAAAAAAAAAAAAAAAAAAAGGAAAAAGAAAAAGTTCAGCAGAGAAGAAGCTGATACTGACACTAGTCAGAAAACTCAGAGCCGTCAAGAAAAGCCAAATGTCCCAAATCAAAATCTTAGTGTTCTGTAACTTTGGTGGTATTCATATGTCAAGTCTTAAATTACACGTAGGATCCTGCTTAGAGCATGAGATGAATGTACAGTTCTGTATAGTAAAGATATAGAGTATATTAGTATTATTTTAGAAGTAGACTTCGTATTAATATACCATCTCTAAAGGGTTTTTTAGTAGTCTTAGTAAATGTTAGTACTATGTTCTGACATTTGAAGCAGTCTTAGAAAGAGATTATACAATATTAGTGATTCTGTAAATGTGTTATATGCCTCATTTAAATGTGTTATAAGCCCTTTATATGTGGTACCTTAATGGAAGTTGATACAGAAATGAGTGTGATCTGTTCACAGCTCTCCAGCTCAGCTCACCAACAGCAGACTGATTTGTATCTACACCTTACGTTACCAGACAATCGAAAACCAGTCCTTAATGGCCAACAGCACAGCAAGCACAAGTTTTTTTTTTTTTTTTTCCCATGCAACTCCACTCACCTTTTATGTAGAAATTGCTAATTTCTACATTTCATTGCCATTTGCTGTCTTGTTGCTTCAGCCTCTGTCAAATAAACCAATTAAAAGGTTCACAGGGATACTGCTAGTCTGAATTTTAGCATTACACTGTCATGTTGTGTTACCACATTGAATATCAGGGGTATTTTTGTGATAGGAGTATTTGTATTTGGTCTGTCATAACAAGTGGTCTATATTTATCACAGTGTTTTGAAAGCTTTGTGATATGCTTCTAATGAAGACTTTCATTCAGCCACATTTTGACATACTTGGAACATCTGTGGAGTTGCCCTTTCAGAGAAATATTGTCTAAACTGTGAATTGCAGTATTGTACATCTTGGTTCACTTAGACAGATTTGCCACCACATGTTATTTACATAGCAAATATTTTTTTTTGAAAGCCTTTGTGCAGATTATTTGTGCAGATATTGCACAGTGTATTATTTCTTTTTATATGTCCAATCGATGAAAGCACATTAATGCAGTTTCTCTGATATCACATTAATGTTATGTTACACAGTATAGATGTGAAATAGATTTTGGAAGAAACTCTTCTATATGATTGAAAATTTTAATTCCGGTCTAATTCATCTGGCTTTTCTCAAAAATGTCTGAAGTGCTTTTTTGCCCAGTTGTGGCACAAAATGGACACACATGAAATAATACATTGTTGTTTCAGCATTAACTAATTGCTTTTCTCAGTGTGTGCAATTACAAAATTCCATGACCTGTCGTATTTATGCAGTTGCAGTTATGACAAACAATGGGCTGAACATTTCTACAGATCCCAAAGAGAAAGCCGTGACACTATTAAAAATGAAATTCTGTTTTTATTTATTTCACACACACACACGCACACATACATACACACAAACACACACATACACACACGTACACACGCACAGTAAGTGATTTGTTATTTTTTAACAGGGGGGATGGCCAAATGGCCAACAGTGGGGATGGCCCAGTGGTCACTGACACTACTTTAAAGAGTACACAGGTGGATGGCAGGCTGACAAGGGGGGATGCATTTTGGTCATTTTGCTAACAAGGTGGATGATATCCCCCCTCATCCCCCTACAAATCGCCTATTGCACACGCATATACTATAGCTGTAGTGTAGCCTTGGCAAGATATGTAACAATATTGAGTGCTCATTTGAGCCAATCCTTCCTGCTCTGCTTTGCATGGAATTAAGTTCACATACACACACACACACACACACACACACACATACACCCCCCCCACACAGAGTTATACAGACATGTCACATGGCACATTTCAGTGTCCAACAATGTGTCTGAGTCTGTGAAGAAAATGACTGAATGTAAATATTTCAGTGGGACTGCTGACAATGTACTGTATATTTATGTAGAACCCGTGACAAGCTAAGACCATTTTGTCACATACTGGTTGTAATGAAAATAAAATCCTGCTAAGACAAAATAGTCCTTTGATGCATTTACTCAGAAACTCAGAACTTCAAACGTTGACTAAATGAAGAGGGTCACTCTTTGTCGTGACTTTTTCTTTTATTCGTGTTTTTTTTTTTTTTTCCTCTCTATCCAAGGCCCTGAACACAAAACATACTCCTCACTAGTGTTCTCCAGAAGGTTTGAGTCAGAGCAGATGTTAGTGTATTTCAACATTTTGCCAGCAGGGGTCAGCCACACTACATACTGAAAATGTCTATAAATGCAAAGTGTATATGCATCCTGATTAAGTGAGTGTTTTGTTCATGAGATGCATCCAAGCGACTTTCAGTTTGTTATAAAGGCAAAAGGGGAGACTGTGATATTACTAAGAGAAAGAAAGAGAGAGAGAAACTGCATGTGCACATGGTGACCATTTCACATCAGTAATTACATCTCTGTCCTGCCCAGGCCACTTGCTCCTGTGTCATGCTCATACTCCTGAATGAGAGTGAACTCACTGAGCAGATGGGGCTCGGTGTGAGGGCATAGGGCAGATCAACACAGATTCTCTTTTCTATGACAGAGTGTAGGAAATACAGAACAGGACTGGAAGCCAGCCTGTCTCAAATTTTGATCTTCAACTGTGAATGTACTTTTCATTGGCCACAGTGATACTTGCACATTACAGTGCTTTAGCAACACTCATGTAATTATATGAAAAATAAAAACACAAAATTACTTTTGTGGAGATATCTGATCTCACAGAGGACTTGGCTTGGTAGGTCTCTTAAGTAAAGGGCAAAGTTCTGTAAATTTTGCATTATAACATGAATATCCTTGTGTAGGGTGTCTAGTTTTTCAAGGTGTATTTTTAAAGCATGTACTCCAGTCTTTTTACACTAAAAGATCAATGCAGACCTGTCGAACCACTTTTTCATTGCGCTTCCACAATCACTAATCTTGAGTATATTACCACTGATCTACAAAACCACTGCATCAAATCCTCAACTCAGGGGTGGGGGGGCCCAAGTCTTAATAAGGGGGGTCAGACCCCCAGTCCCCCCTGTAATTCGAACCTGGTAGCATGTTGGGTTTTCATTGTTTTAAGTACATCGGAAAAAAAAACCCCGAAAACAGTTATGACAAACAAAAAACAAACAAAAAAAACCCTTTAATTAGCCACTAATTTATGTAAAATCACTGATAACTGAGACCCTACTGTGGAAATGCAGGTCATTAATATTAGAAAATTATTTGTAGATTTTATTTGCAAATTTAATCTTAAACATGCTTTGTCAATGCAGACATCACAGTCAACTTTATACTTTGTTAGGTCATTATTCACGTAGTAATTAAAAAACCTATTTCATACATTTTTTGTTTTTTACAACATGCCATGCTCTTGTTAAACTCCCACTCACAAAAGAGGGGGCAGAAATTACAAAGACTAGTCCTGATTAAAGGACTTTTTATCTCGTAAAATTCAAGTTGTCATTAGAGAGTGCCGTCTGTCATTTGTAGTGGAGTACTCATGTCATTACATCATCCTTTGCCACTAGATGGCTGTAAAGCACATTCTAGAAGAAGATCTGTGAGACACCAGTCGGATCCTATATGAAGAGAGTCTCTTTTTGTCATGACTTTTTGTTTGGTATATGTGTTAGTTTGTGTCCTAACTCATGCAGTTTTGACTCTGCTTGTGGTGGAATCATCTTAGGTTAATACTGAGGCAAATGACTATCACCAAAAAAATAAGCTCTTTCAAGTCTGATCAATTGTATGGTGATGTAAACTCCAAAACTCCTCAAAATCTGAGGATATTTAATCATGTCTGGGTTATTGGGAGTATGCTTGGAATCAAATGCATGATACGTTTGTGAACAAGGTTTCAGATTATTGAAGGGGATATTAGCTGCTGGGTTCAGAATCCAGTTGATCTTAAAAGAGCCACGCGAAAACAAACTCACAACATCAGTGATCTAACTCCACGGACTACAGTTAGAAGGTACTTTTAAACATTTCCCCAACATTTTTCAATGGCTCTTAAGTCCAACTTCAAATATACAACTGTAGTTGCATGCTGGACACATTGATGTTTGGGAAATTGATGTTTAGCTGCAAGCACACTTTCTACTCATGCTTCGTCTGCAGATGTTGGGTGTATTGCTTTATGAAGGCTTTCAATCCTAATGACACACTGAGGCTTCTGGCATGAGAGACAGGTAGCAAGGTTTTGAAAGACTGATGTTGGACCTCTTTGATGTAGCTCCAATTTGGCCACCAGTCAAGCACTGGCCTTGATGTAACTTTCCATGGAGAATTTGACAGTGTATACAAATGATGGGCTGTCTCATCTGGTGGTGGTGTATGGTGAATTAGATGATAATGGTAAAGGAGCAGCATAGCAGGGTGATTCTGCACCATCATTGACTTACGGTCTTTCATTTACACAGCCATTGGTAGTTGCCATTCTGATATAAAACAGGGCTACAAAACTGTGAGAGGAGAAGCGATGTGAATGGTTGCTATACTATGAGCAATTATTGACAGAACAATTACAGTTCCTCTGTAAAAACAAACACCCAGCCAGTTGAAATGAACGTAGACTCACAGCATGGCTTAATGAACATGATATCAGAGTGAACATATAAAAAATCACAAGACTGTTGAATGCATGCTGTTTATGTTCCATCACAGAAACACATGTACATATCATGATGTGATTATGGCCAATATTATTTTGACCCCAGCGTGAACCTAATATTTCACAACTGCAATTACAATACAACATTTTTTTTTTACTTTGGTTCTGAAGTTTTTTTTTGTTTGTGCTAATGTGATAGCACATACAAATAATGTAATGAATGGATCTATGTATCAATGGATCTATTTTCTTGATATTTTAATTTAATCAGTTAACGTAAAAAAAGGAAGAACAAAAGAAAAAATTGAATGGGTCACCAATAAATTACAGGTGCTCAGTTCTACTTTTTTGTCCTACTGTTAGTTACTGTGTTATTTTCTCAGACAAATGTTAGAGACTCTGAAAATCAACCAAGAGAGACTGTTTGTTCCAGGTTAAGAACACTTTAACAGTCGAAATGCAGAGATGCTGATTTCCTGTAAATGTCAGAGGAGTCTAAACAACGTCACAAAAGAAAAAAAACAAAAAAACATTCTCGGTACATTTTCACAAGGCTGCTCATTATGTTATAGTAGCTGCATTTTTTTAAGCACTGTACCAGTTTACTGCTCTTTATTGCACATACTACAAAAAATGCCTCTGAGTCACAAGTCTAATTAATGGTAACACATGGATAATATGAGTCTTCACTGGAAAGCTGAACAAAACTTTGAACTCAAAAATATAAGCTCTTTCACCTTATTATAGGTAAACTGGGTAATGAAACATCCTTTGGCTCAAGCCACGCATGAGCTCTATTTATGGAATATAATGTTATTCTGCAGTGCACAGACATATAATGGTACATGTATGTAACTCATGTTGCTGACCAGGCCAACAGATACTGATTTAAGAAATGTTCAGCTTAAAATATATAGCAAGACTCTTTATCAGCTGACAAGAGCTGAGAGAAACACCACACATTTTCTTTTGCCAAGACACTGTCTGATTTTCTTTCAGCTAAAGCATGTTAGCAAATCAACTGGAAATATTTCTTTCCTGTAGGACTTTTCAGTCAGTCTTTGAGACTGAGTACTCTGAGTACTTCTTGACCTACTCTGGGTTTCCATCCTTAACTCAAAACTAAGGCTGTGTCCGAAATGGCATACTACCGTACTACATACTACATACTAGCCTAGTATACACTGCATACTGCGCACTACTCCACACACTAGTATACAGTATGGTACACAATTATGACAACTTTCGTGTAGTGTACTACACGTTTGCTATCGGTTGGGCTATCTGTTCTGTTAAAATCGAACAACACACGACAACCACAAATATGCATCAAAAGTAGCCCTATAAGAAAGCGTATGAAGATTTATTACACCAAAATATGCAGCTGATACATTTATATTCGGAACTGCAGCTGCAGTTGTAGTTGAAGCTGGTTCGGTCGCTGTCCGCCATGTTTTTAAAATTTTTTGACAGTTGGAAATCACCGCGTTGCTTCATGGGATGCAGTAGTCGGCGAAGTGAGGTCGGGATGTATACTAGAAATTTTCGCCAATGTAGTACATCATCCGGGTAACTGTCGTGTACTGCAAAATTTTTATTTTTCACGTACTGCATACTACATACTACTTTTACGTCATAATTAGTATGCGAGTAGTATGTAGTATGCCATTTCGGACACAGCCTAAGAGACTGTTAATAAAATGACTGCATGATGACAGAAAAGAAGGTGTATTAAACTGCTGGTAATGGGGACATTATTTTCCATTGTAAAGAGATGTATCTTTACATGCCCACAGTGCGTGGACAGTAAAGCCAACACTTAGAAGTGTAAGTTAGCTGTTGCCATTGTTCTCTAGGAGTATGGCTCATAAATAGACACACACACACACACACACACACACACACAGACACACACACTGTGCTATAATGCGAAGCTTACTCCTGGAGGTCCCAAGCTCTACTCATTTTAGGTCTCTCTCTGCTCTAAAACTCCCAAGTTTTATTTTTTCAGTTTCATTTTTGATTTCAGTTTAGTTTTAGTTAGTTTTACGAGTGCATTAGTAGTTTTAGTTTTAGTTTTCTTTTAAGGAATTGACTAGTTTTATTTTAGTTTTTAATTAATTTTTGTGTTAGTTTTAGTTTTTCAGGTATTATAAAGAAAGCCTTGATTTATAGAAGCTGAAAAAGGAATAAAGAAAACAAAACGAAATGAACATGAAGCTGATTTTACCTGCAATTCTGTTTTGTTTTAGCTTGTGTTGCATTATTCATTGTAGCTTTTATTTAGATTTTGTGTTTTTGAAAACTGTTGGTTTTATTTTCATTCCAGTTAATGAAATTATTTTTTCACTGCTAGTTTTAGTTTTAGTCTTACTTTTCGTTAACTATAGTAACCCTGCACTGAAGACCAACTAGCTACAGCCAGCTGAAGACAATATGACATCACTGCACAGACACGCATGACATGATCAGTATGACATGATCAGTATTCCAGCATGACATCATTAATGAGTCTGTCAGAATGAGTGTGGAACATCTCCCAGCCATGTTGTAGTTTTAGTGAACCAGAGACAACAGAAGAGGGCATCCATGAGACAGCCAGTAAACATTTATATAGTTAAAAATATTCATGTAGGCTTAATGAAACATACACTTACCAATATCTTGTTAGTTGGAATACCAGTCAAACTGCATTTAATTTATTGCCTCTGTTGGATTCTCAGTCCCAAATTTACTGTTGTGCTTGTTATTGTGTGTTGCATAGTTGTGTTGACTAAGGTCACCAACATATTCCTCAAAAACTTTTGTAATTATGGTTTGGAGGTGTTAGCTAAGTTGAAACAATATGTGTACTATTGTATAACTCCAAAGGATAACTACTTAAAAGTACACTGTAATTGCTGTGCTTTTTGTCTAAGTTGCCTTCCAACTCAGAAAACAGCAACTAGATAAACATCCTCAGCCCTTTTAGTCTGAAAAAAAAAAAATCTAATTTTCAAGACCTGCAGGGATTTTCTTTTTCTTGGCAGAGACAAAAAGTCTATGGCATTTGACAGGAGCTTCTTAACTAATTAAAACAAAGCCTAGGAGAACTAACTATAGGGATTGATCAAGAAATGTAGTGTTTTAATGTCTATACTTGCAAACGATACTGCAGTTTGAAAACTGCTCTTGTAATTGAACAATATTAAACACTTTAACCACAGTGGCACAAGTTGCATTGTTTCACTTCATGCCCTTGAAAGGTTAATTAGAAGTGTTGCTAATCAGGATTATAGGATTTTCTCATCTGAAGGTTTTAATTCCATTTGACCTTTTAGTCCTTCAGGACTCATTCACAAAAAAGACTTTACAGCAGTGATACTTCTATATTTCAATAATGCAGTGAGAATGGACTGTATTCAGTGATTATACAGATCTAGAGAATGTGAAGAAACAGTAACTTGACAAAGTGCTTTGTTGTACCAGAGTTTTGAAAGCTGTTCATTATAAGGATGACAGATCTGCTTGATTCTACCAAAGCCTTTAATTACTTGGCAAGAAAACTATAGCAAATTAATTGAAGCAGTGTGCTAACACTACACTCATTGTCAATAGATTATTTTGTCAGAGGCTGCTTGTGGACAAATTTAAACAGACTGGGATGATGCCTTGGCCTTAACATGAGGGCTCTGCAAATAGCTGCTCTCTGCCAAGTGAATAACAGATTTATTGATATAGTAACTCAGCCAATGTACATTTAACAAGCAAGCAAACACAAAACTCCTTGTTGGACAACAAATTATTTTATTGTTATTGGTCAAAGACTTAAGGCATGAAGCTTGTGAATTTATTTGGTCAAAGACACATATCTTTCTTGGATATGCAACTGCAGAGGGTCAAAATAATTTCTGGTTAAACTTCCTTTCAAGAACATAATGATCTTAAAAACTGGGGAGAAAATATGTAATAGAACAATCTTAGTCTCAAGTTTTTTTTATTCTAGAGCACATGGGTTAGGCCATCACATTGTTCACCTGTGCTTTAAAATACAGCTTGTTGCTAATGTGTCTCTTAAGTGTAAAACCATGAAGACAAAGAGGGGACATAGAGGCTCATCTTTATAACAAATAACGCCTCACATCTGATTAAGGGAGTGTTGCTGTAGCAACAGAGAGGAGCACTACTTCTGCCATTATTTTACTGAGTAAAAAGGGAAAAAAATATTTGACAACACCAACAATCTCAGGTGCTTGTTAAGGCTTATAAAGTGTCCTGTCTTAAGTCAGCTATAGAGACTAGATGTGCAATAAGCAATCTTGCATGTCCCCAGTTTTTCTATAGGGACTTCCCCCAGTATACTGTCTGTTTGTCATATGTATATCTACATTTATGATCATTTAAAATGGCCATAACAGGCAAATGTATCTCCTCCTCCTCCTACTAGTACCTTTCTTGTAGCTCAGAAATGTTGTAACTTCCTCCCATGATTATCAAAGTTTAGTGTTGTTTGAAACCTCTTGCAGTTGTTAAATTACTGCATTAATGAAGTACAGTGAAAATCCTGTCTTCCTTGAGTATGTAGCCCTGCACTTGATCACGGAAAAATAGCATCTTGCATCAGTGTTCTATCCCTGTTCAACCAGTTCATTATCAACTCGAACAGCTTTTTACCATTTGGTCAGACACAATGCCTTTCTCGAATATTATGGATAATTAGACTGAGTCATGCAGACACGGTCACGCATCGTGTCCGGAAGGGGTCCATTACCTTCTTTATGCCTATGCTTTGCACAAATGGAGGGACTCTTCAGTTGGGAGGCATTTTGCAGGCTTGTCATGCAAACAACACCACCTGTTATCAACAGAACATAATTGATAAACAAATAAATAGTCAAACAGGGTTTGGCACTTTCAGCTCTCGCAGATTTAATGTGTAGCATTTGCTCTTCTGTGGTAAAGGCTTTCCTGCTCATAATTAATCTTTTTGTTTTAATATTTTTTTTTTTCAATTTTATTTTAGCTCTTGGAGCTCTTGGTTTGTCATCTCTCTCTCTCTCTCTCCTTCTTTCATATAAAGTATGTTGCCTGTCAGACTTGTCATGCAATGAAACACATGAAACACTTGTCATGCAAACACAGTCTTGGCCTTGCCAGGGTGGTCATATCCCAGTGGGCCAGGAGTGTAAGTCTGTGCTTATTTTTGTTTGCACTTTTGCAGATGGTGGATGCTGGTTCAGCGTCTGTTCAGTTGATTATTGCTCATCAGATCATTACACACGTAACCTGTGGATTTCAGGAAAACACAGGACACAATACTTTTCTTCGGGGTTCTTTATTTTGAGTTTGGATGTGGCGATGGCAAAACCTTTGCTTTCTAAAGTAAAATAAAAGTTTCAACAACCAAAATACAGCAGTGGCCTTTATCTGTACAAATAAAAGAAAACCATAGTAAGCATGCTAATATGTAATGCACACAGAAACTTAAAACATTCTCCACACACATCCGTCTAACATCAACGCCTTCTCTAGAACGTCTAGATTTGGAAACCTGTATAGCTCGTAACCTTATACACACATTTACACACTGGAACAGTTATAGAGTTTCATGGCACTTACATACCAAACTTAGGAAACTCAGCGCGAGGCTTGCTTTTCACTCATACTCGAAAAGAAGCCAAAAACATTTGTTCTCACGGCACTAACTTAGACACTGTATGAAAAACTGATGGCAAATACAGTCACTAGTCTCTAAATCCGGTTTAATTTCCACAGGTAGTCAGCACTATATCTCATAACAAAGGGCTAGTTATCCAGTCTGCACACTACTTCACAGCTGATGCAATCCACAAGAAAACCCAACTTCTACTAGGTATGCCCATATCTAAATGTGCTACACCGCCTCCTAGTGACCAAAACACAAAACAAAAATTTTGCCCTCTGAAATAAAGTAACTTGACTCTAAATATTCCGTGGTAATTATTCTGCAGAATTACCACTTGGTCACACACAGTAACCATGGAGGGATTCCTTGTCGTTAACCTTTGAAGATCAGCGGTCCTTCTCAGCCTTGAGCTGAAAACTCAATTGTATGCAAAATTACAAGCTGCAAGCCTTCTTGCAATGGCAGCCAGGGTAGGGGGGGCTGGGCGGGAGGGGGCCTTTTTACATTACAGAGGTGAGAATGGGTTGTCTAGTTGGGTCCATTTTGTTCTGACAATGGAGAGCTCTGGGCTGTATGGAAACCAAAGCAGAACAAATGCATTTAAGGTCTGGCAAGGAACAACATATAAGGCTTCACTCTTTGGAAATCCAGCAGCATGAGGAAATGGGACATTCTGAACTAAATAAAAAGTTTTGCACAGAATCAGTTAGTATTCAGTGTTTAAGCAGATTGGGACAGAGGGTGAAGGACCTCTGTGTGATTTGACAATGAGAGGATGGAAAGAGAGAATGAGGCAAGAGACAGGGCGTTAAGGGGGTGTGTTGAACATCTGCAGGGTGATGAGAAATGCTAGAGCGAGAGGAGGGAAGGTTAAGTGAAGACCTAGAGTGCAGATGTGAAGAAAGATGTCTCAAGTGCTAGTTAGGGTAGAGAACATGGCACGGTGGGCAATGCTGTTTCAGCAGGAGGGTGATAGATCGGAGTATGCGGAGCTGGACAGAGCTTACAAATGCAGAGTGGAGAAGTTATTAACAAAGGAATGAAGAAAATCCAGTTCAGATACACAGAGCTGATTGCTGAAATTGTTATCATTGGGAGTGTAGTACACTGCTTATACACTGAAAAAATGACTGGCTGACTGTACTGGCTAGTGGTTGTCTGAAAATTGCTCTCCCAAAATTCCAGTGTTATTATATTGTCACAGAAAAGTAGAGATGAATGATATCCGGGATGTTTTGCTGTTTTAATCCTATGAATGGTCTCTTTACAGAGCTTATTTTTTAACACCAGTTCTTTCAAAGAAAGTCTCACAGATCATCTGCATACCAATAAATGTGACTGGAAACACCATAACATCGGATCTTCTGAAGTGATGCATTTATTACATGCACACAATTAAATCATGTTCTTACATTGTATTTGAGTAGACAATTTCACATGGATTAGAGCACAGCAAATTCAAGTGTTACTTAATATTAACCCTAACACCATATGGGCAAAACACACTGAAAAACATATCCATGTTGAATGTCAAGCTGAAAAGTGGTTAAGAGAGTATTAAAATAAGAACAAACACCAGAACCTCTCTCATCTCATCTACATGTGATTATGTATTAATAATAATAAAAAAATGTCAACCATAGTAGCAAGCAGAAAATTATTCAAATGAAATGCAAAAATAAATGCATTTCATGTCTGGTGTTCATGTGGAGTCTGCCTCAAATCAGAAAACACTTGTGCATAGTGCAGCTCTGACTATGAACAGCACACCTGTTCTCCTTTGATCAACTAACGGTCAACTGTGGCATTATGATTAAGAAAAACCAATGAATAAGTGATAAAAGCATAATCTAAATGTGATCTCAAGAATCTCCATAGTTGTGATTGGAGAGCATCCAAATGGACTGAATGGCAACATTAATGAACACCTTCAATTATTTTTTTTAATGCTAATAAAAACAAAATCTGGTGTTTACTTGTTATATCTTCACATAACCTGATAAAAGCCTCAAATGAAATTATATTGTAGCTATGTTATGGACCATTATCATCAGGAAATCAGAAATCAAATTATACTGTAGAATTAATTCATCCTTTTTAAAGATAACCTAATGGCACTTTTATGTTTTTCTTTTGATCAAGACACAGCTGGATCATTTGGACTTATGGTCTGAAAATACAAATATAATTTCAAACACAACAGCTGTGAAGAGCACTGGATTTCCAAATTCTTCTATCCAATACTTGTGTCCATTGATATTTTATCAAGCACCACATTAGTACAGCTGACTTTTCTATAACCCAGTATATTTCAAAAACTTTTAGTAGAAAATAATTTTAATGAATATTGAATGTATCAGCTCTGAAAATGCCATCAAGAATCAGTAATCAGTCTTAAACTGATGTACACAATCAGTTCACACAATTAATAAAATTTGCTTTTGCGTTAACCAATATAGTATCTTTTTAATTAATTTAGAATTTAATTTTAAGAAAGTACAGAAAGATTTCTTTTAAATGATTAAACATATACAGTTTAGTACAGTGATTTTTGCTGTGACACCTGGGAGAAATGTGAGACTGCTTCCATCATGAGCAGAAATCTAAATTTGCTGAGGTTTTAATATTTGTTTTGATGACATAAATGAACCTGTGTAAAATTAAAATATTTAACATGATATTAAGATGCTGCGATGGACTGGTGACCTGTCCAGGGTGTTTCCTCACCTTTCACCCAATGAATGCTGGGATAGGCTCCAGCACCCCCTGCAACTCTAATTAGGATAAGTGGCTTAGATAGTGAGTGAGTAGTGAGTGATATTAAGAGGAGTTGCAGTTCCCATGAATTCTGCTGGATAATGTAGCTATCCAGCACAGACTCAGCCACAAGAAAAAAAATATGAACACTAATACATGGAAAATCAGAGGACAATGAATTGTTTAAAGCACTGTCAAAATGTTAACTAAAAACTGTAGGATGTGTATTTCTGTGCTGCCAATACCTTAAGCATGGCTAAAAAAATCATATATTTATAATTTCTATATTTCAGTCATGTATTTTGAAAATGATCACCACTTATGTTGGCTAAATTTGCCCTAAAAATTGATTTATGGTGACAAGCAAGGAAAAATATATCAATGAAACATGAGAAATTTTAAGTACATTGACACAAAAAATGTATACATCATTCAGAGGTGCAAGGAGATTTTGCAGACACGGAAGCTTAAGCACAATGTGTTTGCTGTGAGCCCAGCCTGTGGGTGATGACCCATTTTGTAAAATGGGAAGAAGCAGAGAACATGTCAAATAAAGAGTGCAGATATACATCTAGGGCAAGGATGAAAGGAGTGCAGATGATTTTCATGACCTCTTCAAAGGTAGACCTTTTACGGCACCTTCACGCTATCAAAGTCCTATGTAAAGGACAACAGTGGCAACTTTCTTTCCTCTCCACCTCTCTCCATCTCATTTTTTGTTCATCCTCTTCAAGTCTCTATGTGCCAGAGCTATGTCAGAGATATCTAATGTAAACTCATAATCAGCCCTCATATTTTGGCAGGTATATTGAAAGATGGGAGAAGAATCCTGAAGTCTTTGAAACCAAGAGATCAAGCTGGATAAAAGGGAAATTTCTTTCATCATGACTTGCTGGGTGCTTTGACTGACAGTTACGTGCCTCCCTGATCTAAGGCGAGAAAGTCCTACTTTTCCCAAGAAACCAACAGAACAGAATTTTGGTGAGGAAGTAGAGAAGGAGCTCAAGAGCACGAGAGAGAGAGAGAGAGAGAGAGAGAGAGAGTTTTGGCAGGCAAATTTTATTTCATGAAACACACTACAGAACAGATGCTTCTTTATTAACTTAATTTACCAGTATCTATTCTAAGAACAGATTCATCTTTTTTTTTTTTTTTTTTTTTTTTAAAAAGAGCAATTCCAACACCTATTCCAAACCATACAACTACTGTAAATTGTGTCAGCGAAATGAACAAGAAAATTGTGCAGCATGGGACCTGACATTAGTTACATCAAATATAGAAAGGCCACTGATATATAGGAATGAATATGGCATGATTGCTTTTGGAGTCAATGCCTGATTACAGAGGTGTTTTTCTGCAATATGGTGGATATGCTGGAGTAGGAGTAGGCTGATCAAAGTAAAGAAACCACAATTATATGTGGAGTTGTGGAAGCAGTAGCGTGCACAACAGAGTATGTCACCTTCTGAGGAGGAGGATGAAAGTGTGTGAGGAAGGTCATGCTGAGGTCCATGTCTTGCTGACCATTTGATTATGAGTGATATAAATACAAAGCATTTGGGCAGAGCTCTTTTTGAGTCTTTGTCTGTGTCTTTGTGTTTGATGGATCTCTGGGAAAGAAAGAAAGAAAGAAAGAAAGAAAGAAAAAGAGAGAGAGAGAGAGAGTGAGAGAGAGAGAGTGAGAGAGAGAGAGAGAGAGAGAGAGAGAGAACTTTATACACCAACGCAGCTCAAAAAGAATCTCCTCCTCTTGAAATGTTTTTAATCACTGATTATGTAAAAAGCAGTGAATTACTCATGACAAAACTAACATATAACTGCAAATACTAGCTTGGGGTTCTTCATTCTAATTTTTCTTCCCTCCATTCCACTTTCTTCTCATTTTTTTTTCTATCCGTTTCTGAAGGAAGTCTCACAGTGAATGAAAGCTTTACACTTCTGTATTTTCAGCAGAATGATCAAGTCACTGTTGTATGTATTTTGAGAAACCTTGTAATTTTGTCAAACAGTTATTTTGTCCCTCTCTCAAAGCTCAAAGAGAAAGTTAATGCTGCTAAATGGATGAGCTTTGTGAAGGGGACAGTAACTTGGGTTATGTTAATTCTAGAGGAGTGTCTAAAAGATACATTAATAATCAACAAATTCTGTAAAGCTCTGTACAGTAAAAACTTACATTGCCCTTATATAAATATATGATTTTAATATGTGGCAAAGTTTGAACTTGATGCCTGTGTGATATTGAAAAATTTGCTGGGGGAAAAAATTAGCAAAATATTGAGTTGTGAACAGTATTCAAGATCTTCCCTGAAAACCATACACAGTGGCAAGGCAAAAACACAAAAAAAATAGCTTAAGTTTAGCCACAAGATTATCCATACCTGCCTCTAACTTTATAAACAGTTTGTCTCACTTGAATATGTTGATCAACAACAGTATCAATATGATAAATGTAATTCTGCCTGTTGGAACTGAAATAACTACACCCAAACTGGTTTTCCATTCATACGAGGCTGAAAAGGTCTGATTCATTTTAGGGAGAGCAGCAGTGTGTCTGTGAGCTATTAAGCAGTTTCTTTCTGTCTCATTTGAATTCAGATGAATTACACAATGCACACAGAGGTACGTAGGGGGAAAGGGTTGTTTACTGAGATACGATTAGCTTAATAAGACTGACAAATCCGTTTCAGGGAAGTTCTGCAGAAGTGACATTTGTGTGAAGAGTAAACACCCATTCAGTACCACACCTCTGTCATGCTAATTGTTGCCGTGCATGATCTTGGCAGGAAATGCTTTGGCAGAGTTGCGGACAGTGCTCTGTTCTGAGGCGGCTTCCAGTCTCACATAAAAGCTTCAAACCACAAAGGACAGCAAAATGCCATCACAATTAATACTTCTAAACAGAAAGACCTAGTCAAGGGCCAAACATTCAAGACAGCTGCATTTTAGGATCTTAAATGTCCGTATTATTGCATACACTTGAAAAGCCCAGTGAACACCTCGACCTCTTTAATCTAACGTCATTAATAATCAATATCTTGCTAATGGGTTCACTCATGTGAATGTACTAACATATCTTGGGCCAGATTTTAACGCTCTGTAGTAAATGAAAATGAGAATGAAATGACCTGTCTTTCCTTCAAGTTCTTCAAATTCTTCGATGTACTTCCTCTTTTTCCAGTTCCTGTTGTAATATGGGACAGCAGCCTAAAATATTTGTCCACTAATAATTATGGAAGATGCATGTGTGTCTCCAATAGTGTTGGGTCATAGGATATTCCAAATTAGGGGTGTGCCTTGCATGATTGTGATGTGCGATGCGTTTCTTCACTTTTCCTTTTGTTGTATAAAAATGCAGTCACAGGTACATTTTGCGCGTTTGGAGAGAGACTTGGAGTTGGACAAAACATATGAAACAAAGAATGAAATGCTCCATATAACCAGATCTGGAGAATTTCACCTTCCCTATGATGGTGAAAAAGACCAATAAGATAAGGTTGTCAGCCACAGAGAAGTCATACCCATGCACCACAAATACATTTGATGATATTACATTTGACAATAACATTATTTTACAACACACTTTGAAATCCAAAATGGTGCTTAAAAAACCCAGCTGAGAATTAGCAACACTGAAATAGTAAGATTCTAATGAAGGTCTTATCTGTTGGCTTTGTAGTTACCATCTGAAGGAGGGCCCTTCAGTTCTGAAATGAAAAACTTAGACATTCTTTTTCATGACATGGTATCAAATTTCACAGAATGAATATAGATTTTCTTGCACCAAAAAGGTCTCTCATTTGAAAGTCATAACTGTTCCGAGTGTAATCAATCATTTTAATATGTGCTGCATATCAGAGCTGTACTCCACGTATTCACATAGGAGTCTCATCTCAAGCGAGTTCTAGGTCTATACCAAGTTCACAATGAACCAGGTCTGTGAGTCTGTTGGATCAGTTCATTCATTTACCGTGAGAAATGCCTAAATTGATGGGCTCTAGCAGTGCAATGGAGCAAAAAACACACCACTGATTTCACCAATTTTGAGCTACCCAGTTGAAGTAGAGCAATTCCTACTTGGGCTCTGCTAATAGTGTTTTGTTTCATTAAACAAAAATTTCTTTTTTTTTTTTTTGACAATCACTCCAATAGTCCATTACTCCCTAATTCATTGCTATCTACTATCCTTGAATTTTCTTTTAGTTGGGGCCACAACCTGGAATGCTCTAGTCCTAAATGTGGTATCTAATGGTCTCCAGGGGTGGATCACAATCCCTGTTAATAAACCAGCCTCTTCAGTGAGAATGAGCACTTTTAGTAGAAATTTGCTCAAGGACAGCAGAGCCTCAGCACTCAGGTTTAAGAAAAAAACCTGTGGACAAAATAGAAGACACATTATGGCACTATAACAATAAGATACTGCTGTTCTCCTCCTACAAAATAAACTTTTTATGAATGCTATGCATGGAAAAGGCATTCCATCGTTTACATTATTGGTGTGATAGGCAATATAACCTTTGTCAAACTGATGTATAAAATTTCAGCGAAATTTCGTTTTGTTTACATGAAACAATTCAATAATTTTCAGTGTGTCTACTGATGCATCAGCAAGTTTTTAATACAGTAAGCAATCTCACTGATGGTTACACAAAAACAGACATTTACATAAACACAAAGTGACCTGCAATATAACTACATAGTGAGCATTTGATATGTAGAATCAACAGTCTGACTGAGTTTGATGAGTTGTCACATATCAGAAAAAGCAGCTACTTGCTTATGCGACTTGGAAATACTTATTCCCGCAGTGGAAATACTTATACTTATAACTGCAGCATATTCTGTACCTTACATCCTGATGTGAAGATGGAATAAAGCACTTCGTTAGTTAGATCCATATTTTAGGGAACACTGTTCTTTCTTTGGGGCGCTGTGGGCCTTTGGTTATTTGTGCTGACTCTGCATCTTCTCTTAGGATGCGGTATTGGGCATGGGTACATTAGCTTTTGTTTTGTTTTGTTTTGTTTGTTTTCTTTTGGTGCATGTGACCATGGATAGAGGTATTCTTGCCTATGTGTACTTTCTTCTCACTCATTTATGGACCATATTAGAATGCTAACTTACATGTGTTTTTGTGTATGTGAACGATTTTTTTGTGAGAGTGATTTGAAGAGGCTTCTTTGATATGTCTTCACCAAAGGAGGTGTATGCACAACTTAATAGCAGCCACATCCTTTCCTATAAAGGTGAGCCATTCATTCCAGCAAAAAGGCATAAAATGAACCGCCACATGTTATCAAAATGAAATTCTACTGTGGATGTGGTACATGGCTGCGTTGCCAGCATTAACCTCATGTGTAAGGTGAGAAGTTGTCTTACAGCACCTTTGTTAAGCTTCTGTCTGTCTTGGAAGTTGCTTTGGATAAATGGATCAATGTAAATGTATATGTAAATGTAATATTAAGATGCTTCAGGTCACAGGAATAGTTGCCTGAGTCGAAATATTGACACAAAAAAGAAAAAAGCTGCCTTTATGTTCAGTTGATTGTTCTGTTTAACTTTCAGTGTATGTGTGAACTGGGCAAACACTCAGAGAGAGAATGTAGGTTTCAAAAAAGATGAAAATTATACATTGTCTTTTGTGTAAGAAGGCACCAATTATATCTACTGCAGAAAATGTAATTAATATATTCTAAGGAAAACCATTGGCCTGCAGAGGAACTGCTTTAAAAATGTAGTATGTAAAAGCAGTCTTCCCAGGCACACATGTAATCTGTGCATTTTCTCACATTGTGGCTGAAAATTAACAGCAAAATGTGACTTAAAGAAAAGTTCTTCACTTAAAGAAAAGTTCTTATCCTTATTGTCCACAGCTTTTGACACCACCCACTGTTAGTCTCAAACTAGAGTTATTGCCTCAGAGAAAGAGATTTTTTTTCCCCTCTTTCCCTCTGTTACACCATGGTCAAAAACATCGACAGTTTGCTCATTAACTGGCAAGATTGCAGCCTCAAATGTCAATGACAAACCACCAAGTGCATCCACTCCAGATGGGTTTTTTTGTATAAAGCAAACTATGAGATTAGACCAGAATAAATCAACGTGCCTCAGTGCACTGAGAGGATATGAATAAATTTTACATTTCAACACCACAGTGAAACACAAGGCTAAATAATATCACTTCCTGTCAGAGGCAATTTGTAAAAACTCATCTAATTAATCCATATGGCTCTTTCTGTTGCAACTATGGCTGTAAATTGAGGTAACATTCTCAGATAGAAAACTGACAGCAGATTTGCTGCTACAGCCATGGAATAAGTCACCAGACATGCTCTTAGACTTCCAATGTTAAAGTATTAAATACCATGTGTGTTTTGCCCCCATACCATCAACAACTTCAGTCATGCTCATCACAGTAAACAGAAGTTTAAAAAACTCACAGAGAAATGGCGGTAGGCATTGATCAAAAACCGTCCTGAGTCTAGTGGAGTGGAGTCTGACAATGCTCGTGTCTGCAGTGACCACTTCGTGAAAGATAAGGCGAGAGTCATTTTGCGACCTACAGCTAAAACTGACAAAAAATACAGACCAGGCTGGTGATATCTCAGGAAACATAGCTAGCTATATCTGCAATATTTATCACCCTGTGGTGTTTGGCCTGCAGCTAGTGTTTCACAGTTAGCTAGCTAGTTAGAGATAGCTAGTTAGCTAAACACTGGCTGCAGAACATCAGTGTCAGACAGGCTGTGATACGTTTTATAGTTTTTGAATATTTTAAATCTTAAGGTTAATATCTCCTGTGTCACAACCATGATATGTCAACACTCTCCTCAGATATCTGAGGAAATTATTTGAAATTTTTAGATAACTTTATTCTTATGAAGCAGGTTCTGTTGGCAGCTAGCATCAACAGAAGAAAGAAAAGGGCTACTACATAAACTCCATTTGTTTTGTGAAAATAATGCCTAATTTGTCAACACCGTCAGATTTTCTGTCTGACGGTGTTGACAGTGTCTGGCAGAGCTGACAGTCAGTTTGGGTTTGTTTAATTATATTAAATATAGTAATGGTGTTGACTATTTCTAATAATGTAGACATACTAAATGTGACATGACAGCATATACTGCCTTTATGGATTGCTAGTTACTAACTCCCATTGGTTAGGGGTAGGTTTAGGTTGGAGTAAGGGGTAAGGATTATGGGTATGGTTAGGGTTGAGGGAACAAAGAGGTGAAGGAACATAAGGCTAAGGGAACATAGGGCTCAAGGAAATAGGATGAGGGAACACAGACCAACTCCCCTCTAGCATAGTAAAGGCTATTATGATAACATGATATTCAAACATGGAAGAAATAGAGCAGGACTGACATGTTTCTGAGGGGGATGACACAAAGATAGCGGCAGAATACATTAACTATGGAAGCTTGCTGTGGTGTATGACAAGAACTGGTGGTTAGCAAAAGTCATCACTATGGATACACATCACCAAGATGTTAAAGTGGAATTCTTCCATCCTAAATGGGCCAAGCACTCAGTTTCATCCAAAACAAGGAACAACGAAGTGTGCTACATTCCAAAAGATCCTAGTGAAGCTGACTGGGCCATCGTCTCCTAGTCATGCGAGCAGCACTAGAGATATATTTCACCTCTCAGCTGAAGTAATGGACCATAGAGAGAGAGCACATTCATTTTCTGATGTTTCAGTAAGCAGCATGAGATAAAAGCATAAATATTTGTGTTAAAAGAGATAAATATTTGTGTTATTCACAATTTATAATGATAACCATTTATTTATTTATTTATTTTGTTTGTTTTGGTCTGTTTTAAAGTGTCTCGAAACCACAGTAGATGTACTGCTGATATATTGTTCTGAGATTAGATAAAGAAAAAAACTATATAATACATCTATAGATTTGTGTTCTGATGATCTGATTTTTTTAATCATTTGTCAGAATACTTAAATGATAATCTTGAATAAAAAATAACTCTTTCACTATTACTTTTGTTTTAATACAGTAACTGATTAATTAAAAGTATTAAGTAATTAAAATGGCAAAAAAATCTAGCCTTTTTCACCACCATCAGACATGTGTCAGCTCCGTCAGATCTATGTCACCCCATCAGATGAACGTTTTGAATGAACATTTTGTTTGTTTTTTATTATGTATTTCATATTTGTTAAGGAATTGTAGGCCATAAGTAAAAATGTAAGTCGTCTCCTAACAAGAGTATGTGTTCTGGAATCTTAAAAACCTCTTGATTGCTGTTAAAGTCAAAGTTAAAATTGTATTGCACAGTACAATTTCAAAAACACAGATTGAAAGCTTTATAATATTTGTATATGTGTCGAAAGTAACTGTTAGTGGGCCTCTTTGTCATTCTTGATGAAAATGAAGGCCGCAGTGTTACTATGCTTCTAGCATAATGTAACTGAAAATTAATTTGTGTTTTTGGTGACTGACAGTGTTGACAAAAAACAAGCAACAGCAAGCTAATGGGCACATTTTGATAAAAAATATAGTAAATCAGTTGGGAGGTTGTATCAAACCATATCTCTGTAGCTTAGTGTATCTTATATACACACAGTGTAATTTGTCAATTTGTAATAAGTTTTTTTTTGTTTCAATGTTGCATCGTGTTTTGTCCCACTTCTCAAGAATCAGTGTAAAGAGCTCTAAGGTGCTAATGGGGACATTGCACAAATGTTTTGGGAAAACTCTTTGGGTGTTCCTCTCCCTAAAGTGTACATGTGCCTTCCAGACAACCCACAATTTTATGAATAAGTTTTCTAGTTGGCTGTAGAGGTATAACAGTTCACCTTATTCATGGGCTGGTTGGTGCCTTAATGTTTGGGCCATGGTTCAATTTGTGTCATGGTTTGGGTTGAAAGAAAACTGAACCAACACAGAACTGAAGATCTTTGTCGTTTTTAAACATGTACAAATTTAACAAGCAACAAAAGCAACAAAAGCAACGAAGCTCTTCACAGATGAGATTGAAAGAAATGTAATTCTCTGATCAACATTGTTGTGATGATATCAAAACATTACGGTAAAGACAGGCTATGTATCCCAAGAACTAGAAAAAAAACAGAGAAGTGGCATAAAACCTACATTAATTGCTTAAAAGTGTATTCATGTGTAATTGGGTACCCTTTGAAGTGAACTGACAAAAGAATATCATTTGTGTTGACCAAATCCATCTTTGGGTGCATACTGCCTCATGAACATTTGTGGCTCCAGATAACTGAGAGGTTATGAGTCAAAGCTTGGAAGGGAAGGCCTGCTGTTGTGTGGCCTGAGTGAGATGCCAAGAACTGATTCATTGGCAAGTCAAGCGGCCCTAGGAATTCTTTGACATAGCGTGCCAAAACAGCCCCCTCCCCAGTTCCAAAAAGAATTACAACACACCACCCAGAGACTAAGATAAGTTAAGACTAAGAATAAGTTGTTGTTGTTTTTTAATATAGAAGGCTTGTGTGGTTGAATGGGTATGTTTTGCCTTTCTTTTGCATTAAAACAGCAAGTCAACACATACACTTACACGACATACACTGTAAATTGGCATGTATATTAGTTTTTATATTAAGGCTGCTGAATTTCTTTTAAAAACAAGCAATGTCAATTACAACAAAAACAAAATGAAATGAGACTTCATACTCCACCAGCTGAGGCGTAAATAAGCTGAAAGCATATTAAGAACACAATCTGCTTTTGTATTCAAGAGTTTATGTATTTGTTGACAAAGTCAATCATCACTCCTGCACTCTCAGTAAGCAACATGGGTGGCTGACATAGTTCATTACTTTTTTTGCAGCTGAGCTTAATTAGATGCCAGAGATTATTTCATCTTGTGCAAAACTCCTGCAGGGGCTAGTGTGAGATTGGTTCTTCCGCTGCAGTATTGAAGGCAACAGTAAGGAGATCCACTGTTAAAATGATGTCAGTAATTAGAGTGTTTACAAGGTGACTGATATGATAGCATGAAGAGTATCATCTGATCTTGAACATTTTATACTTAGTATGTTCTGATATAGTATGTGTTAATTTTGCAGGCAGGCCGGACTGTTTATGACCTCTAAATTCATCACACCTGGGCAATGGGAGTGCTCTCTCAAAATCTTAATCACATAATTAATCATATCAATGATATGATAACGTGAATTTAGAACAAAGTAAAATAGAGGCAGTTAATCCCCTCAACACAATATGGGATTTGTAGAAGTTCTTTGTCTCATTAATCTTATTTAAGGTACCTCATGTCTTGGTACTGAAAGGTGTTTTTGGTGAGTGAGGTGATCATTTGTGGCACGTGACGTGTTAAAATAATTATTAGTGGCAATAGTGTAGTGTCACATGAGGAAAACTAACATCACCAAATTATGTGCAGAAAACTGTACACTGCTTAACAAGGATAACCCACATAAGTCTAGACAATGAAGACATTGTGCTTACAGAGAAGGTATACAGTGTTTTTAATTTAACATTTCTAAATATTTAAGAACATTTGCTATACACCCCGTACTATAAACATGTACCATTTACACTCTCTCTCTCTCTCTCTCTCTCTCTCTCTCTCTCTCTTTATGTGTGTGTGTGTCTCTCTCTGTCACTGTGTCTTAAAAAATGTGTTTTGCAGACTAGTGATCTGTACTGCATTAGAGCATAGGAGTTGTCCAGTTTCCTTTAGGAGTTGTCCGGTGTCCACTATGATGATGATAATATGAAACTTTTTAATGCAGCAGTGTCAAACTAAGTCCTCGAGGACGATAGTGATTGTAGGTATTTGCTCAGACCATGGATCATACCACCTTATTTCACTTACCACCTTATCTCCAGAAAGAAGGCGTGAAAGTAATTAATTAAGTACAACGATGTCTGACATGGCTGGATTTAATAACGTTGCGGCCCTTTAGGACTGGAGGTGACTGTGTCTTCACAGTCAGAGAGAAGACTTTAAAATGCGATGTTGTAGTAGCTTAAAATATGCAAATAATTTTATGTGTGATGGACATAAACAATAATTCAACTTAACAAACCAATGTGACAGCTGAATTCTCAATACAGTCTAATTGCATTGCATGATTATAGCTTATTTGGTTGCTCTGGTTTAAGGTCATCCTATGTAAAGTAAGAAATCAGAAAGTTCCTCGCCAAAATATCATGACTGCTTTAAGACATGGGGGCAAAGAAAAACATCTTACATGTGCTGATTTCGATAAAAATCACTGTATTGCCTCATTAAACAGCAATCAGTATGTAAATACATTCCTATTTTCATGGTTTTCATTTGCATAAAGATATAAATCCGAGTGATTTAATCTTCTTGATCACATTGTGTCCGCAGGTGGAAATTTGACATTTTCTGATACACAGAATTTAATTTTTCCGCTGCATACATCTGCCCCCTGGGTCTTTGTTAATACACCCTTATAGGATATAAGACGACTGTTAAAATAATCCTTTCTTCACAAGGTATCAGGCATGTTTCATAAACTAGAAGCCAGCTTTTTTTTTCTTTTATTCACTACCTTCTTAAATATGAGGTCTGTTTTGTTTTTCCTTAACTAGGCCTACTCTGAGAGGACTTCCTAGTTGAAAATGGCTCTAAGTTTCATGATCCAACAGCGGGTGCGTGGGAATTTGTATGACGGTGTATGTGGAGTTAGTGTGCATGTGTGAACAAGGGAGATGTGGAGGAGAAAAGAAAGAGTCGTGCTTGTATCTGTCTCCCCGTCACTATGAATGCTCCAGCCAGTGACTGACAAGCAATGATTCATACATCCGAGTGATTCATACATCGATCATAAATACGCTAATTTGAACAAACAATAAAACAGTAAAATAGAATAGAGACATTTCAAGTACCTGACTAACACTCAGGGATGAAGTGGGACCACAGACCACAAAAGCTGTCAAAAAAAAAAAGGATATATGCACTTATCCCTCTCATGGTTCTGTCTCCCAACTGCCAGTCTTTCACTATGAATTTTTGAATTTTATTTTGTCACTACCCTGTTTATTTTGTCATTTTCATGGACATAAAATGTGAGGTGTGGAAAAGATCAGATTTCATGTGATCTGTGCTGTTCACACTGTCATGAAAAAACAAAAGGATGTGAGTAACATATGAGCAAAAGATCGGATTTGGAACACTTTTGCCTGCAGTGTGAATGCAGTCTTAGAAAGTTTTCAGCTGCATGGCCATTTATTCCACTGTTCACAGAACAAGGAGCTGACGTTTTCAAAGACATGTGGTAGACAAGTGCAAATCAGAGGAAAAGGGTAAATAGGAAGACATAGCTGAGAAGATCCTAAAATAGACGTCCTAGAAATGGCATGGAGTCATGCAAAAGGTCACAAGTCTTGCTAAGCAGGGGGGGGGAAGCTGCAAATATAGACCCTGAGGACTGGAGGAGTGTCTCTGATAGTAATGCCATCGACCCCAGAAGAAGAGAGAATGTTGTCTGTCATATACGGTAGTGTAATGTGCTTGAGCATATACTGTGGGGTGTACATTGGTGCAGAAAAAACGTAGGGGGCTACGTGACCTTGGGAGTTCAAAAAGGTGCTCATATATGTTAGTGTACTGCCTCATAGTGATTAATTCAAAATAACAAAAAAGCTAAATAAAGCCTCCATTGTAAGTATTTACATGGTGTCAGACATGAACAACGAGAGGAGTCATGGCTAAATTTACTCCCCCAACGAACTTTATCTTCGATAAGCCAAGTGAGTGGCTGGATTCAAAGCAGCGTTTTGTGAGATTCAGAACTGCCACTAAACAAGCGATACAAAAGATGGCACCTTGCAGGTGAGCATCCTGATATACACTATGGGAAGCAAGTCTAAGAACATCTACTGATTGTTTGCATTTACCAATGATGAACATAGAAATGGCTGAATAGGGTGTTTGGAAAGTTCGATGAATATTTTGTGCTGAGAAGGAATGTAATACACAAACATGCATGTTTCCATCAGCATGTGCAAAGACTGGAAGAGAAAGCTGAGACTTTTATCAGGGCTTTGTAGGAACTGTCAGAGTATTGCGACTTCCGCGCGAACAGAGATGAGAATATCCGCGACCAAATTGTTGTTGGAATACTCGACAAAGATGTCTCACGGAAGTTGCAGCTGATGAAGGACCTGACGTTATCACTGACCATAGAGACAGTCAGGCAGTCTGAGGAGGTTGCTTTGCAGGTCAGCATGTAAGGAGAGGCAACAGGGGTAATACACGAAGTCACTCACAAGCGCAGCAAAATCACCAAACACCATGGTAAGCCAAAAGGGGAAAATCATGGACAATGTAAAGTGTGGGAAAGCATGGCACAGTAAAGATGAAAATCGCCCGGCTAGAAAATCCACATGCAATACATGCAACAAGGTTGGACGTTGGAGTAGACTATGTAGGAACAAGAAAGCAGGGAGTGAGGTTACAGAGCAAATGGAGCAGCTGCAGCTATACTTTCTTGGGGCTGTGAGTAAAGCAGATGGATCATCAGAGCAATGGGCTGTCGAGTTGCTGGTGGGCTCCACACCGCTCGAATTCAAAATTGACATGGAGGCTGATGTGAACATCCCCAAAAGACCATTGGAGCCTGCAGATTTTCTACTGAATAGCCTAGGCGGCGCGTTGCAGAGCATAGGACTGATCTAGAGCACTGTGACCTACAAAGGAAAGACTCACCCACTCACAGCATATGTCATCTGTGGATGCATGGTAAACAACTTACTCAGCAGGCCACTCTCTGTGAAAATGAATTTGGTGAGGAGAGTGGATGAAACGCTGTGCAACAGAAGACACCTACAGACATATGGTGAGCACAACTGACACTACTGAACCTGTGAGAATATAACTAAAAGACAATGTTCAGCCATATGCTGTACACATAGCAAGGCGCTTACCGCTCCTTATGCTGCAAAAGGTAAATGAGGAGCTCTTTAGAGGATAAAGAGAAATGGCATCATCGAGAGGGTGACACAGCCCACCGATAGGTGTGCACCCATGGTGCCAGTCTTGAAGAAGAGCACAGGTAAAGCCCGCATCTGTGTTGATCTCAAGAGGCTGAACAAGGCTGTGAATAGAGAACGGTATATCCTGCCAACTACTGATGAGATTACACCAAAACTAAGTGGGGCCACAGTCTTTTCTTAACTCGATGCCGCCAGTGGGTTCTTCCAGATACCGCTGCATCTATACAGCTGTAAGCTGACAACCTTTGTTATGCCATTTGGTAGATTCAACTTCAAGCGGCTACCATTTGGAATAATGAGCGTGCCCAGAATCCTCCAGAGGAAGATGATGGAGACCCTGCAGGTGCTGGGGGGCGTAGAGGTCCTCACTGATTGACATTCTTCTCTATGGGGCCACTGAGGAGGAGCATGACAGTCGCCTGGAGATGGTAATGCAGCGCATAGAGACAGCTGGTTTGAAGCTCAACCATGAGAAGTGCTCCATCAGGCAGAGTCAGCTGCAGTTCCTTGGGTATCTCATTGACTGGTCTGGGATCCGGCCTGACCCTGACAAAGTGGAAGCTATCTGGCAGCTGTCACCATCAGCAGATGTGCAAGAGTTGAAAAGGATACTGGGAATTGAGAATTATCTCAGAAGATACATCTCCAACCTCTCAATGGTACGATAGCCACTGTATGAGCTCCTGAAAAACAAGAATGCATGGCCATGGAGTCACGCACAACGAACAGCCTTTTAACACATCAAGGAGCTGTTGACAGCTGCACCAATACTCACCTTCTACGACTTGAACAAGCCCACTGCTGTGTTGGTGGACGCAAGTAGTTATGGATTCGGGGGTGTACTCCTTCAATCCATGGGGAGCAGTGGAAACCTGCAGCATATTGCCCTAGATGCCTCACAGAAGCAGAAACACACTATGCCCAGATAGAAAAGGAACGTCTGGTGTGTGGCCGTGTGAGAAGTTTGACAGATACCTCAATGAAGTGGAGCAGTTTAAGCTAGTAACTGACCACAAGCCGCTATTGCCACTCATAAACAGCCGCAGCCTGGACGATGTAGCTTTACAATGTCAGTGTCTTCCCAAGAGGCTCATGAGATTTAATCCAGTAGCAGAGTACGCTCGAGGGAAAACTCTGATTGTTGCAGACACCCTGTCACGCAGTCCACTGGCTAGCACGTGCACAGAGACTGACACACACAGTGAGGTGTGGATATGAGAGAGTACGTCCAAGTAAAATCAGAGCTATCAGAATACAGTGGCCTTGTCCTCAGAGAAAGCAGGATCATCATGCTGCAGTCAATGAGAGATGAGATCCTTCAGAAAATTCACAGAGGGCATCATGGCCTAGTTAAATGTAGGGAAAGAGCGTGTTCATCTGTGTGTTGGCCTGGACTCTCTACAGAAATAAACAAGCTTGTGACATCATGCCAGGTGTGCCGTGAATTGAAAAAAAACCACAACTAAATGAACCTCTCATCTCTACACCGCTTCCAGAGCAACCCTGGAAAAGAATTGCAATGAACCTCTGTGAGCACAAAGGCCACAACTAATTGATAATTTCAGACTATTACTCCAGGTTTATAGAGATACTGCACCTGCCCTCAGTGACGAGTGCAGAAGTTATCCAAAAGCCGAAAACAGTCTTTGCCAGGTTTGGCATTCCGGATGAGGTGGTGAGCAGTAATGGTCCCCAGTTTTTGAGTGCAGAGCTCTAGGAGTTTGCGAGGCAGTTCGACTTCAAACACTGCAAATCCAGCCCTCACCACCCACAGGGCAATGGGCACGCAGAGAAGGCTGTACAGGCAGCAAAGAAAAGTCTCAAGTAAGAAGGTGCTGTGATGGCTCTAATGAGCTATAGGTCCACTCCCTGCTCCACCACAGGCTTCAGGCCAGCCAAGCTGCTGATGGGGAGAAAAATCAGAACCACTCCCCACTTTGGAGAAAAATCTCCTACCAAAATGGCCCAGCAAAACAGCTGTGAAAGAAAAGGATAGGAGGGAAAAGGCTAAAAAGGCTCAAGATTTATGTTGAAATGTGTCAATTTGAGTCAGTCTTGGTTTATGATATGTGTCATTAAAATAGCCATTTTCTGTTAAAGTGTTGCTTTGATGCTATCGCAATAACACAAAAGAAGGGGAGATGTCATATACAGTAGTATAATGTGCTTGTGCATATACTGTGGGGTGTACATTGGTGCAGAAAAAATGTAGGGGGCTACGTGACCTGGGGAGTTCGAAAAGGTGTTCACGTATCGTAGTGTGCTGCCTAGTAATGATTAATTAAAAGCAACAAAAAAGCTAAATAAAGCCTCCATGGTAATTAATTACATTGTCAATAATAGGACCAGGTGCTTCATGGGGCATAACCATGGGGTAGATGTCTGCAAAAGTGAAATTCCACCAAACCCAACCTAACCCACCTCTTCCGGGCATGCTTCCAAGCTCCAGTTTAACCCTATCCCCAAGAACCTCTCAGGCAGGCCCTAGTATAGAACCATCACCTGTGAGCAAACCCTAAAATAATCATGGATGCTGTTGAGTTTATGTCAGCTGAGAAGGAGAGTTTGAAAGCCGCAATCAAAGAGGGAAAAGCTTCGGCTCAAGAGAGAGTGCAAGTAGCTGAGGGAGGAACACTATACTAAGGCTAAGTGAAGGCTAACCTCAATTTAATGTCCAGGCAGTGGTTGTAGTTGAAACAAAGTTTGAGAAGGCAACAATTTTAGTCCCAACAATATTGACCTTGAACAAGGTGAATCATGAGTAAATGTCCACATCGCTCAAATCTATCTAGTATGGGACCATGTTGCACACGAGATGAAGTACGTTTATTAATACACTGTAGCTCCATTTCAGACACCCAGACAACACCCGGACAACACCCATGGCCAGATGGGAGCAGCTAATAAAAGTATTTTATTTGATTTATTTAATTTTCTTTTTGATATTTCTTTTCTGTATTTTTTGTATTTTTTCTTTCACTCATTGATTTTTTTGGACAGAATAAATTAGGAATATTTAATGCTGCTGGGTGAAGTTTGTTCATTTAACAATAGTTATACTATATCAGTCAAGGCAGATTAATGTATATATTCAGCTACAGTGTAGTAAGAAATCAGAAGTGTGGCTAGAAACTCTGATGGTCTTTACCAAAAGTCAACTCTTAAGCCATTCAGCTAATATACATGCTGATTATTGGGTCCACAAGACAGTGATGAAATAGTGATTGTGGTTCAAGAAAGAAAAACCAAACCATGCAAATAAGCAACTGAGCAAAAAGACACAAACAATGAAAATTAAATAAGAAAACACATAAATAAACACGCAAAGGTTGTTCCTGTGGTATTGCCACCACACCAGCCGGTCTGATGTTACACCTGTCTCCCTTGATTGAGTAGGTCACTGGAACCATTCTCCATGTTCATTGCCTCTATCCTCTTCCTCCTCTTTTTCTTCCATTTCTAAACTGGCCATGGATACCTCAGATTTCACTACAATGTTGTGCAGCATTGCACACACACTGACTATTTCACGACAATAACCATGTGCAATTCTGACTCCTTCAAGTGATTTGTTGTGGCAACAGTATCTCACTTTCCACATTTTGCTGTGGCACTCAAGTATGCCATGTGTCCTCTGTTGTGTGCAATTGTATTAGTTCTTTGCCAAGATCTGGGGTTTGGGCACAGGAGTAACCAGATATAGCGACCAAATTTACCATTAATTTCCTTCTGGCACACAACAGAATTTGCCCAGATGAAGGCATCTTGGGTGCTCATTGACCACTTGGTTACAATGTCTGTAAGAAATACTGATAATTAATCAATCAATTACATGTACTTTCAGATCGGAGAATCCTTTAAAGCATGTTGACGGGAGTTGGCCGGGTCCTCTCTGTAGTTGCGAAGAGTTTTGAGGGTAGCATGTGAGTTTTTTCCCTCTTAACAACGCAATTATGAATATTGGGTGACATTACAAAACCGGGATGGCTTTTAAAAATCCTGAATTTTTAGGAGCTTTTGAGAGACTCAAACGAGTCTTTTATAGACTCTTTAAAGACTTTTATAAACATAAGCTGCTATAACAAGGTGAAAATTATCATGACATTAAATATACCTTGCGGTTTCTTTGCATTTGGACAGTAGTCTACTTGGCTGATAATACGAGTCCAACGACTCCAAAGACCTCGGTTCTGGATTGGCGCTCTCGCTTCCTGCTTTCATCATGTAACAATCGACTATTTTCAGAACTGTGGATTCAGTACTGATCATGTAAACAAAAGGAAAACACATTCGGACATATTTCAGATAACATATCTGAGATAAATGAGCATCACACATGTTTTCGAAAAACGACGCATATGTCGAAATGCAAATTCTGATTCTGATAGGTTATGAACAAATTAATCGTATTGGTGAATTGAATCGCATCGGTCTCAGCGTGCTTCAGTGCATCAAACTGAGAAGCAAGATGGATAGGAGAGGATCGTGTGTCAAACTGGAACAACGACTTTTTTACTTGTTTGGTTGCACGGGCACTCCGGGCACTTCTGATCAAGACTTGCCTGGCTGCTGAGAGAGACTCCTCAGATGTGTGCGTCCTTTCGGTGTGTTCACAAAGCTTAACAACAGACCGATGCGGTCACAGTTCTCACTTAAACGTTGTGGAAACAAACAAGATCCAACTTCAGCTTCGAGGAGACTGCTGCACTTTTTCTGAACCACTGCAATCAGTTTGGTTTATTTCTGCTCGATATTGTTAGGATTGGGAGTGACGCGATATTACCAAATTGAAGACACGTTTCAAACAGGGAACCAACAATAAGCAACACGTTTTTGTCTTTATAGTATCGATATTTAACGAGAGTAATTTAACAAGGGATAAATTCGTCTGGGCTTTCATTTTGCTATAGAACTGCCATGGCACCTTTGACAGACTTTTCAGAGACGATATGGCTTGATTTTCCCGGAACCATATTGTACAGAGATATCCACAGAATGTGCACGCTGGCAAGATATCGGGATTAATTAACTAAATCGAGGAGATCGATCACTCTTTTGCTTATCACTGTTCTTGTAAGGCTTCTTTGAACTCAGAGACATGAGTACCATTTTTCGTTGGAACTTGGTTAGAGTGATTCTTTTCTGGACCTTGGCAGATGCGCAGGTAAAGCCGGATAATTTATCACTTATTGGCAGTTCATTTTGTTTCACAAACCATGGTCCTGCGTGATATTTATATGGTCCTGAGATTCTCATTGTGCATTTGTACTTCCACTGGTCCACACTGCAGTTGTAGTTACGGGTGTCACATGTTTTAAAAATACTCAGAACTGGAATGAATTTTCTCTTGTAGTAGATGTGTTCCTAGCCAGTTTCTTGTAGGCTATATATTTATCGTTTGACATCGCAAATGGCCTAAATACCTCGCACAATGTCAGTTCGACTGTTAACATGTTTGATTATAGCGTGTCTTTTCAGAATGACTCAAAGTGTTCTCACTTTATAAAAGCGCACAGACGGGTGTAGTAAGATGCGTATTAACATGCGTTTGATCTGTTATCCTACCTCCTATGCCGCATTCATCCACTTCATTCTCTAAGCAAGCTCGTGAGAATCAGTTCCCAGCTCAAAACCCAGGCTAATACAGTTTCGGTCAAATTGTAAAATAGTTGTTCTGGAGTTGTACACACGGCATAATGAAACGAACAGGAACAATCTTTTAAGTGACGCGAAGAATCGTCTTTCCTTCTTGAGAGCTGTTACTGCGTTTCATAATCCGATGGCTTTACTGTCATAGTAACACTTGGTCTTTCTCACTTTACGGTCTGTTCCCCTTTGAAGATAAATGGCCTGAATTAAAAATCAGCACAAACGTAGGCTACTTACTCACTGGTTTGTCAGCTCTAAGATCTGAGAATTATACATTAGTATAGAGTCTGTAAGGCTGTTACCCACAATCTACCATATCCTGGCCAAAACACTTGAAAAATGTACATCTGTGTATTAGCTAACAAATATGGGTTTTTTTGGTGTTTGTATGTTTTACTGCTTTGTTCTCTGTTCATTGGGCAACACAGCTGAAAACTGTACCCCCCCCCCCCTCCCAAAAAAAAGAGATAAAAAAAAAAGTATGTGGTGCACTTGTTTAAATAGAAAAAAAACATGTTTCTTTATGTGTATTTTAAACACATGAACGAGGTATATATGTAGTGTATTTTAAAACACAGCCAAGCACATTCAATGAAAACTGTGAGCACATGAAAACATGTAGAAGATATATCATATAAGCATATTTAAGCTCAGTAACTCCCTCTCCCTTCTTGACACCCAAACTGCCACGCCGTCACCAGCTGCACCTGTCCTCTGACACATGAAAAAACTCTCAGAATTGTTTCTGAGAATGGCATCAGAATTTACCTGAAGTCATTAGACTGACTGTCTTGTTTAAATAATTACTCCCCTTTATGGTTGGATGAAGAAAAGTGCCACACTCACATTGTCCTTAACAAAACCTTAACTTTTGAGAAAATAGTTTTTTAAAAATACATTACTCGTAATCCAGAGCAGTAAATACTGTGTAAAAAAAAAAAAAATATATATATATATATATATATGTGACAGTCATTTGCAGAGCTTAGAGCATTCCAAGTGCTCCTGACACTTCACAGTTGTTTGACTGATTTAAAATTCAGAGCATAAGTTTAATATACTGTGGTGTATAAACTGGTAAACAACAAATGTGCAGCAACTAATGAAAACTGTTGGACAACAACAAATGAAAAACTGACAAAGAGTTTCTCATTTAACAAGTATTGTGTCATTACACTTTAAAATACTCGTGCATGTCAAGAATTTAAAGATGTCTGTTACCTCTCTAGTGTCACCCACTCCCTCTCAAGCACACCAAATATCAAGACTGGCAATATAATCAATACACCCTGGCCACACTGTCTAATTTATCCTTCTCCTCTTCACAGAAGGTGTATTTTGTAAGCTTTTCTGATCTGCAGAATGACCGGTTTATAAATAACTGCAGACTCTGCCCCTGAGCAATAGTTCTTTGTTAACCCATTTTGAAAAAGAAGTACAGGAGTATCACCTAAGTGGTATTGGAACATAAAGATATGTTTAAATTCACATATGTGCTAAGAATATGACTCTCAATGAAAAAGAGTCTAAAGAAGAGAAATAAAAATTATATAAATATTATAAAAATAATCATAAAGATATAAACTGTAAGCATATAAACTAATTTCACCAGCACATCTTCATATCACACACACACACACACACACACACACACACACGCACATTCACACAAGCATCAGCAATATGTGAATATTATCTGTATACTGTAGTGTTCTTCAGCCTTCATGAGTCAAACTGTTTTGGCTCATGAACGAACAACTGGTATTCAGTTTCTTTGATCAGCTCATTAGCACATGTTTGAGAGAACTACAATATCAAAGCATTGCTGATTATGTGAAAATCAATTAGTCACTGATGGGTTTGATCCAGACTCTAGCTATGCTGGTTGGTGATTTTACATTACCTTCCATTTAACAGTTTATGAAGACTGTCACATTGCTGGCTCCATATCTTAGCACTGACATGTGTAATGCAGTGAATGTTTTCAGGCAGTGAACCTATTGTGAGAAGAATGGAGTTGTCATAGTTACAGATTCGTTTCTTGCATGCTTTCTGTCATTACATACCTTTGTTGAAATTTAGGTAGAATGGTGTTGCTTTATCGACTCTTACTACTAAGCTTTTGTCCTGCTGCAGTGAATATCACAATTACGGCTTAGTAATGGGAGCTACATCATTAAGCACTGCTATGAGACGTTAGTTAAGTTGCTGCATATACCACAGATGGTAAGAACCACTGTTAATTAAAATCGGAAGGTAGGGACCATAAGTCCACTTCAGAGAGCCCTCTTAACTGAGCCCTTGATGTTTGGAACTTAGCTTTATGACCGGCTCTGATAAATGTGTCCTAAGCTGTGACTTGCCACATTTCTACTGTGTTCATTAGAGTAGTGGTTTTCAACTAGTGGACTGTGAACCCCTAGGCATTCACCACAGTTCTATAGGGGGTTTGTGTGACTGCGATGGAAACGTCAGTGTCAAATTAAATTCACTTGGTTAGAATCTCAAGGGGCTACTTGAGGAAGATTATTTGGGTTGATGAGATTCAGTTGGCAAAAAAGGTTGAGAACCCCTGAATTAGAGAATTATGTAAGAGTTCTTTCTCAATATGCACTTTGTGGAACTGTCAAAATAAAGAAAACAGACACCGGATGTATCTTAATCCATTGTAGGGTGATGAGCATCCAGGACAGGTTAACTGTGCTGTGAGCTAGATTTTATATGCACCTTAAATTCCATTGGAGCGATACAATGCAATTCTGAGAATTTCCATTATTTGGTGCCTTGCTGGAAATATTGTCCAATCATGGAAGCCAAAATAATAAACATCTGCTGTTCAGAATTTTTATATATGACCCTAAGCATGGTAGGATGCTTATTGCTTAATTAGCTCAAGAACCAAATTTTGTCAGTGCATGTATAGCGCATAAGACTCATTAATAAAAACTCATATGACTAACCATCATGGAAGCTCAGTCAGAAGGAGTTTCTGACCAATTATCTACTTCTCTGTTAGATTAATAGTCTAATCTATTAGATTAATCTTGACCTTGCCATTTCCCAACAGCAATGATCAGGACCTCCAGTTATGGAAATTGTATCAGTTTTCTAGATACAAAACTCTTTTGCTTTTTGAGCACAACTAAGTACAACTCTAGCTCATTCAAGGGGTGTTGACTTCCCCCTCTCATACTTAATTACTCCTCTCACCTCTGATACACATAGCACATGCAACCACATACATAAGAGATGGATTCCATTGTGTATGCATGGAGAAACTGGAGTATTGGCTTGATCATAGGTGCACTTAAGACTGCTCTCCGATTTTACTATTTCCCTGGGCTTCTTCTTCAAACATGTTTAAACAATGCTTAAGCCAATTCAGCACTTACTCCACAATAAAATGGCATCTGTATGCAGCAACATGGTGAACAATGGTGCTCTTCAGACACCTTTTTGTTTTAATCAAGATACCTGGAGTTTAGACAGATTTTTGCACATGTAGTCTTTATACAACATATAAACTACATACAAAAAGATTGGTTTGATATGAGAGCTTGAAAGGGCAGTTTAAAACTGTCATTTAGGTGCCTCTACCATACACAGTAGCCACCTTTCTCACTGTTCATGTCTGTCTGCTCCAACACACCCACTTCCCCCTCGTGCAATCTGCAATGCAGATTTGCCTCTGTTATGGGGAGGTTTAAGTTTCATCTCATCAATGTCATCTTGGTCTCGATAACACTTTTCATCAATCTGATGCCAAAATACATGTTGTACCCGTCATGAAACAAACTAACGGGTAATTTGACACATAAGATTTTATACATTTAGGCACTTAGTATGGAGTTGGAGGTGGAAAGAAGGTCATGTTTAAGTATGCACACATTGTACATGATCTGTACACTCATCGATCAGATCAATGTAGCACATGTAGCATCGTAATATACCCGTGTATTATGCATGTAGGCTCTGCAGGTACTAGAGGTAGGTTCTGAACTAGGAGACAACCTATGCGGCAGTGTACCAGAGCTATGAAATGGATTCTGAGAGAATCAAAATTCTCAACAAATAGCTGTTTAAAGTAACTATTTTTAATATATATATATATATATATATATATATATATATATATATATTTAATTCAACATTATAAGTAATACAAAATATCTTCCTCTGGGTTGAGAACTAAGTTCTTTGATGTGTATTTGCTTATTGCAACATTCGCTCCATGAAATGTAAACATATTTTATCCAAATTATGAAAAAAAAACTGCAATGATTTTTAAGCATTGCTCAAGGAATAAGTATGGGAATGAGTACTAATGAATTTCTACACTTTAATCTCTGGACAGCTTAAGTATTCCAAGTCACTAAGAATAATAGTAAATCCAGTCAAAAGTTAAGTAGTATACAATGTCAACTTTATTTTTCTACAGGCTGATTCAGATGGAGGTATCACTGCCCAAGAGCAAATGCTCAGACTTTATAATGCCATGCTCCACTGCCTCCAGAATATCTCTTCCCATGACCCCTCAGGTGAGTAACTTTTTTTTTGTTCTAAAATTGCTTGAGCAACACTTTAAGTAGCTCTTGACAATTGGTATTAATTACCTTACACACACCAGGAATGACAAGAATCTGAAAACTTCCATAGTTAACACTATACACAAAGAACAGATGATAAAAGACGATAAAATGCAAAATGATCAGATATCAGTACAGGATCACAGACACAACATGCATCACTCAGTGTATTTCTCTAATGCTCTAACCATAAAGCCAAGGGGTCGGGGGGTGTCCAAAAACTTTACAAGACCCTCAAGTCTGATAAATTAAAGAATGCATTGTTCCTGACTACATGCAACCCTCTTGGGGTGACTGGAGTGCATTTTGACATCTTTGAACAACATTGTTAATACAGACAGCCTTTATGTTGATGCTTGTGAAGAGTGCTTGAACGAGATGGCTATAGAGATTAAGTAGGCCATATAAGAGCCAAAGTCGTTGCAAGTTTTACAGATCTCCATATTACATATTTAAGATTAACAGTGACAAACTCAGTCGTCTTGAAAAGTCACTGAACAGGTGAGCATTCTCTGAGGTCTCTCAATACTGACATTACTTTTGAGAGAAATGGGCAATGTGAGTGAGATCGTTTGCATCAGAATTGTAAAGCTGTTTTGTAGTAAATTGAAATTCCAGATTGAAAGTTGGCTGAAGGAATTTTTACAAACCTGTCTGTCTTGGAGACACAGCCCTCTCCTTGCGTCTCCGTAGTTTTTTTTTGTTTTGTTTTGTTGATTCATTTCTCATCATAGCAACTTTGTCACACATGAAAACCCAGAACACTGTTGCCAGGGGGAAGGGAAAAAAGAAATTCGGTAAGAGCAAGCTCTGATCTGGATGACTCACAGTGGAAAATGTTTCTCTGACAGCATATTGGTAATGACTTGACTTGGCAACCCAAAAGTCACCTTTCTGTCCCATTTCTCACTTACTTTTTTCTTTTATATTTCTATGACTATACTAGACATAATTTTGCTCCAGTAAAGCCAGTATACACCAACATTACAACAGGCACATAACTGATGGATAGCATTTTGAGTGTGGGTCTGAGTGCATGTGTGTGTGTTTCATGGTGTGGTATGGAATGGTGACTTAGACACAGCAAGAGGTTTAGGCATGTGCACAGTTTCGCTGAGCTGACACACACTTGTTTTAACTGCAGTTATCGATGTAGTCAGAAGCATCACAATGTCTTACAGATTTGTGTTAATAGCATGTCTTGAAGAGGAAATTACTTGTCCGTACTAACAAGCTCTAGATAGCAGCAAAATTCATCTACAATGATGATGTGTTCATTACCCAACAGCACGTGAGAAGAGTGCCTTTATTCATGGTTAATAAGTTTATGTACATTCTAGTTGTGGAGTACATTTCAAACTTTACAGAGTACATTCACAGTGACTTTGGATACACGAAAGAATCAACAAATGCTACACTTCACTTCTAAGAATGCTAAGAAATGGATAATGCTCCTCAGCAGGGCATTCTTCAGAAGAAGGAGTGTTCACACATAAGAGCCTCAGCAGAAAACCTTTCAAACAGCTATTTCTTAAATTCTCAGCACAAATCATGAGGATGTTCGCATCACCACACTTCAACCTGAATTGCTGAATGGTCCAATTGCGCTTCTTCCAGGACACAAACCAACGTTTATTTTGTGCTGTGACCCAAGGCAGCACTTAGAGGAATGTAAGCCGCAATAACCTGTCATACCTGTGGTGATGCTTAAGAAGTAAGTCAATCCAAATCATCCTGTGACTACCTGGCTTATCCCCTGTAGTCGGGCACTGAGAATACACAAGCCAATCAAATTATGTAGACAAATACCAACAGTGCATGTCACTTGCAGATCCTTTACTAAACCCCCTCTTTATTTAATTTGCTTCAACCATCCAAAGCAGCATACATAATTTCATATCGGAAATCTCACACTTCACTAAAGACAGAAATGAAAACAGTGATACAGTACCTAATGTCACAGGGCGGAAAGGATACATGCGCCAGGTCACCATTTTTAGCCCAGGAAGGGGCATTTTATTTGCCAAATTGAGTTACATAAGCAACAGTGTCATTTGGACCAGGCTCTGAACCAGGGGCTCCTGCTCAGCCCACAAGTGTCTCTATCCACCTGGCGGTTTGCCTCCCATGGCAGGAGCTTCCAGTAATGGCTCGGCTCAGGCTGGGGAACTGGGCAGACACCTGTCCCCAAGACAGGCCTCTGTGCCCCTCCTCTGCTTCGCTGGTCCAGCCTGCTGGCGGCAGTCAGCTTTGGCGGCAGCTGAGCAGAGTCTTCGGAGCTGAGCAGCGAAGTTGACACAGCATTGCCTCAGCACAATGTCCTCCCTTCTCTTGCCCAGACTCCTGCTTTTATCCTTCAGCTCATGCATTTTCCTTGAGCTGCAGGTGCTGCTTGTCAATGAGCAGCCAGCCATGCCTCCTTGGTGTTTGCATGAGGCCACTCCCCATGCACCTTTGTCAACTTTCCAGGCACTGATCTTCCAAAGCCATGCTGCCATACTGGTAAGGAAGCTGGTAGTAGAGATAGAGTGACCTGGAAAATTCTAAAATGCCTCTGTGTAAAATTTTAACAGTGATCTTGCATTTCTTTTTGGAGAACAGCACTGTTTCCAGGTTTTATTTTAAAAAAGGGAGCAATTAAAATATGTATCCTCATGTTTGCAGTAAAAGTGCATCTGTTCTTTCAACAATGCTTAATCTGTCCATCTGCTATACTGGTGATCATACTATTCAGTATCTACACGGTAGAGAAGAGCAGGCCACTGAAACTATGCCTCACATCTTCAATATGTTTTATGATTTTTTTTTCTTACTCTAATATGGAAAAAAACTTTAACACCTGACATACCAGCCACTGTGTTCACATTAGGAAGTTAGGACTTTGGTCATAGGCCAGTGAGCACAACTGATGTATCTGGAGAGGTATATATTTTCTTAAACCACACAGCATTATTCACTGGGTGTACATTCTTGACTCATTGTCTTAACTGTATATATCATTATTACTATACTTGTTAGCCAAAAGTTTCAACACCTGAAGTATTTGGACCCTTGTTAAGTTCTGCTTTATCAGCATATCATCTTTTATGATGAAATATGATAATGCTACTGAAAGGCACAGTTCTGAAGACTTGCTGTTACCCGGCAGTGTGTTCAAATATCAACATATATTTTATCAAGGACATAAGACATAGAGTACATGTCCTACTGATTTTGTTTAACTATTTTTTCCCTGTAACAGTGTGTAGTTTTAGGCTGTGCTCCTGTCAGTTCATGTTCTTAGTTTATGTTTTATTTTACTGTTCTGCCGACTACAATTATGCAAGTATTGTTATTCCAATGCAAAATGTCTTAGGGTTCATTTAGGAGTTATTTCATTTCAGTTGATTGCATACATTCATATGAATGGATTAACTCAGAATATTACTTTTCATTGATATTACTGGGAAATAATCCCATTTTCTGATCATTACTAAACTTATCAGAAATTTCCGTGAAATGGAAATGAATGAATGTAAGCTCTATTATAACTATAAATGCTCCATCATCAAAGCTGTGGTGGTTCCTAAGAAGATTTTCATACCATTTATTGTTTTTGAGGATCTTTCATTATTCTTGACATACTAGTCATGTTTGAAGAGGACAGAAAAGTTCTGTAATATCAGGAGAATGTGCTGATACCAGTCTACTTTTCTCTCTTCTACTCAATCCTGTTCTTCTACTTATCAGAAGTGAGTGGTCCTTTTGCCATTCTGATATTGGGGATTTTGTCTTAAAAGGCTGCCGAGTCTTGAGAGATCTAACAGAAGGAACTCAACCAATCCAAGCAATAATTGTCTTCATTGAGAGAGCTCCCACAAGTAGTCTTTCAATTACTAATTTATATACTTGCTGTTAAAAGACCACTAAGGTTAGAAGATTCATCAGCACATCAATTTTGCTCAATCTCATTTACTTGATAATGAGACCTCCCACACACAGGCATGAGACTAAAGATGAGTGCACACTGGTTGTGACCGATTTCATTACGAGGTTTGGTCAAGGAGCAGAGAAATAGATCGTGTCCTTCCTCTTCAGTCATCCCCTGAGGCAGACTTCCACCCAAAGAAATTAGGTTATTCAATCACAAAAGTCAGGCCTGTTTACACATGATGATACACTTTTAGGAAGGATACCATTGGGTTTGCTTGGCTAAATTACAATCCTCCACAGCGAACCACATTCACTGTCAGCAGTAGGATGCAGTAGGTCAATCGTTATCAATCAAAGAAAGAATGTGCAAACTCCAGAGAGATATAACAACCAGGCAAGATCCCATTTGCGTTTGTAACTTCATTCTGTTTTGAAGATGTTATTCAATGATGTCAAGAATGAAGCTCCTTTTGGTCAAACAAGTGAATTTATATTTTATTTTGATTAACAAGATTATGGTAATGTTAGTACTTTGTTGCATGGTAATAGATTCTCTTATTTTTTTTTCTGTTCTTTTAAAAACTTGTGGTTTGGTCTGTCAAGGAACAACACTTTTCCACTTGAAGGAGGTTGGTGTTACATGACAGAAAAAGTGAAAAAAAATAAGATTCCCATTGCTCATTTCCAAACTCAAGAGTTTTCAGACACTGTCTGTCACTTGGACTAACAGTGCAAGTCAGTGAGGAGTCTAGGAAAAGCTATCATAAATAAATTCTGTCCTGAGATGACTGTGTAAAAATGAGTTCAAGGACTGGCATGTGCAAACGTAACAAGTCTCCTGTTTCAAAATGTGAGTGTCTACTAATGTTTGTGAAAGTAAAACAGGCTATATTGCCCACAGAGAAGTGATGTTATGTGGTGTATTGTACCTAAATTTCTTTCCACAGATAACACGTGTCCGCCAGGTTGGGATGGTTTAATTTGTTGGCCACAGGGTTATCCTGGAGCTACAACTAAGGTGTCTTGCCCCAGCTATGTATATGACTTCAACCACAAAGGTAAACCTATATGAATATTTCCACATAATCCCAGAGGAAGTTTTAGCATGGGTAGGTAGATTACATCCACATCTGAAAGTACTGAACATCTGAACAGATGAGGCAACTTTATAATTATTTAACAGAGATTTGTCTATCTAATTAGCATTATCGATATTTTTACAGCTAAATCAACATGTAATTATTCTTTAATCCTGAAAATATTAGTAGTAATCGTAGTAGTAGTAGTAGTAGTATTCTTGTTTTTGTTGTTGTTGTTGTTGTTGTTATTGTTGTTGCTGATAATGCTGTTGTTGGTAAATGTTCTGATGTCTAAGTCTTAAAGAGAACCAGTTTGAAACCTGGCCATCAAACTAGCACGTTAAAATCAGTATTTACTTAAAGGTGTGCAGCAACAAAACTTTTTAGCTCATCAAAGATCTCAATATATGTGAGGAGGTGGAAAAAAACAGGTTTTTGACGTGCAAGCGAACAGGAAGAGAGTGTGTGAATATATGTAGGTTTAGACTGACTTGAAGAGTGTGTAGGTTTAGACTGACTCGAAGAGTGAAATCTTGAATGTGTTTTTTTTCTGTGACTGCAGTTATTATCAACTCAGTCTAATTATATACAATTGAGATACTGTAATGGCCTTTTTTTACATATACCTGAGATTTCCTTTGATTTATCACAGACTGTCAAATCTGTAAAATGCTTGTAATTTTGCAGGCCATGCTTATAGGAAATGTGACGTGAATGGATCCTGGGTTTTTGTGGAAAGCTTAAATAGGACCTGGGCAAACTATTCTGAGTGTATACGCTACCTGCAGCCAGATATTCAAGGAGGGAAAGTAAGTAGCGGAAAGTGTCTTCTACAAATTGGTTATCTGTTGAGATCCTCTTTTTTGATATCTTGTTGTCTCTCCAGCAGGACTTTTTTGAGCGACTGTACATCATGTACACTGTGGGGTATGCTGTGTCCTTCAGCTCCCTCCTCGTGGCCATCTTCATTATTGGTTACTTCAGGTGAGAAATACGTTGGAGTTAGTATGTGTGTGTGTGTGTGTGTGTGTGAGAGAGAGAGAGAGAGAGAGAGAGGATGGCCTTTTCTGCATACGCTATTTGTTTATTTCAGTGTGGAAACACCCTAAAAGCAGGAGTAATTTTAGTGGAACAGAAAAGAGAGAAAATAAAAGTGCTTCATGGCAAAGCACTTTGCAACGTCTCCGCACCTTTGGTAATAAATTCAAATACGCAGAAAAGAAAAACTAAAACCAACAAACAAACAAAAATTAAGACAACATGTTCCTGCTGTTTCTTCTGGAAAATATATTGCAAATATAGTTCAAAAGAGTTTCACTGAGGGAGTGTTTGTGTGATATCTGGGACAGAATAGGTTCTTCTGAACAGACACAATGAGAATACTTAAGATACAGCCTTATGCCTCTTTCTAGAAGATGAGAAGGTGACAGAGTAAATACAGCATCGAGAATAATATGAAAGGCCTACATGAAATCAACTAAGACAGCCGTTTGAGGATAGGGGCATGAAACAGTCTGCCTAGACAAAACACAGACATTTAGAGGATTGGGATACAAAGTGAATGGAAACTTAATAAAATAAGGAACTTAAGGTGCAGACGGGTGAACCAGAAAACTTTTGAGTTTGACAGTCAAGTCTGAAAAGCATTTAAAATAGGCAGCACACTTTTTAGAATGGAATACTGTATACTTTTCTCAATGTCTGTCAGTACTGCCAAAGATGTCTCTCCTCAAAATTATGGCCAATTTATCCTTATGCTTTAGTTAGTAATTTAATATCTGCCACATTAAGTCGGTGTTTTTAAATTCTCTGTTCATGAATTAATTTGGGAGACTCTCACAAGTGTGTGCCTGAGAATTGGTCAAATCAATTTTACTGACAGACCCAAAGGGACAGACATTTTTTGAGGCTGCAGGGTTTTAAAATAGTGTAGTGGTTTCACAAGTAGAGACAAATGCCTCTAAGAATCTGAGAATTAACAGATCAAGAAAGACAAAGGGTACTGCTCTCTTATTGGTAAGTCTAACACACACACTTGTTTATTTTTCTTTGTTGGTTTCAGCAGTTTCAGTGTCCTTTATGTTTTTTTTTTCTTTCATGTGTTTTTAGGTTTATTTTTAATTTATTCAATCTTATTAAATGAGCTACAAGAGCAGTGTTAGTAAGACACAAACAAACAATATGGAAATCACAATCTACAACATCAGGCAGTTGTATGATCCACATCATACAGTTAGTCTCAATCGTGAACTGCTACGGCCACAGAGAGTGTGACAACAGCTGAAGTCAAGTATTCCATCAGTGATCATGGGGAGTATTTGATCTGTGTCTGAATACATGGATAAGCTGTCTATGATTACAAGCCCATAGTGATGGCCAGCAGTGCAACCTGATCTGCCTGATGGAGACCTAGCTGAACTCAGACACCCTGGACTCTTTGATCCAGTTGGAGGGGTTGAGTAATGTATGAGCTGACAGTGATACCATCAAGCTGTTAAAGAGGAAAAGAGAGGGCATTAGGACTGTATGTCAGTAAGAGAGTGCTGTAGCTGAATGTCAGTATGAGGACCATATGAAAGCACAGCTATGCACACAGTTGTGCAATGAGCGACACATAGCTCAACAAGCAGATTACAATCATAGAGTCTAATTGTACTTTCTTAGCATCATGGCAATTTCAGTGGTTTCCAGTCTCTTTTAAACAACTTGTACTTCTCCCCACACACCACCATAGGAAACTACAGATTTTATTCTGTGTAAACACCATAAAAGCCTATGTATCTGGAGCCTCAATTCCTCTTTGAGACTCAGACCACGACATTATTCATCTAATTCCGAAATACAGTCCTTTAATATGAAAACAAAACAGTTATCAAAAATGTATTCCAGCGAACACCAGAGGCATGCCAGTGAGTGCATGAAATAATAAACTTCGACTCAGACAACAAACTGTGAAAGAAATAAAGGAGATTATCAATCAGAAAATGAGAGCATTCCGAAATCAGGACATGGAGACGCTTAAAAGGATGTAGAAAGCTCAAACAAAAAAAAACAAGCTGAGGTTGGAGAGGGATAAATATATGGAAATGTTTGGGGAAAAATGTAATAAATCAACACAAAGGAAAGGGGTGAAACTTAAAATGGGGTACAAACAGCTGAAGGGCCAAGTAATAGATAAGTGAAGCAGAGACTTGCCACGAGTTTAATATTTTTTTTAAAAACGGCTTGACACTGCTCTGGCTATAACCTTGCAGCATTAAATCATCCAGTGACCAGTCTGGTCCAGCTGACAAAGGTAATGCTTCCTTTCTCTCCATCTCAGCTGACCAGATGAAGAATGAGCTGAACTGCTTGAATGTTTACAAAGATGTCAACAAGTCAAGTGGGTCTGATAGCACCATTCCCAGACTGCTAAGGTTATATGCTGATCAGCTGTGCCACATTCTACGGCATATCTGTAACCTGTCCTCATTCACTCATCGTAACCTTTAAAAACATCATGCCTCCTGCCCATTAACCAAAAAGCACTTAATGACCATAGACCTTTTGAATCAGTCATACTCCCGCATCCTAAAAGATAGCTCAGCAGCTCAGCAGCTCAGCGCATAGACCAACTGCATTTTGCATATCAAAGAAATGTGGGTGTGTGTGGGTGTGAGTGTGTGTGCACGCACATGTGCGCTGAGGATGCTATCCTGCCACAGAAGACTTACTTTCACCTGGACAACAAAGTGGGTTGCATGAGGTCTATGTTCTTTGACTTCCTTGCACTTCCTTTTACACAATTCAGACACATCTACTACAGAACAAACAGAGCCAGATACAGCTCCGCCCCCTCGCTGTAGAGTGGATCTTGGATTACCTGCAACACAGGCCAGAGAGAGAGAGAAGCTCTACAGCATCTTCTTTGATATTCTACTGAGCAACACAGGAGCTCACTACGTAGAACTCTTCTCTCCCCATTCTTTTTCTCACTCTACAATATTGACTTTGAGTATAACATCACCTCACTGTACATACAAAAGTTCTCAGGAGTCTCCTCCGTTGCTTACTGTATTACCTAAGGTGATGGCAGGGAACTTTGTATCCTGGAGTCACGAAAAGCACCTGCAGCTAAATTACAGGAAGACCAAGAAGTTTGTGTTTGGCTACAGGAGACAACGTCCACTTCTATCTTCATTCGGGGAACTGAGGTGAAGATGGTGAAATCACATAATAAGTTCCTTGGTGACCATCTTGAACATGGAACAATTAAAACATTCTCGTTCTGAGAAAGCCATATCCCTTTAATTTGTGCACTGAGCTATGGCCAATGTCCTGTTGTACATATGCTAGGGAGAAGACTCCAACCTCAGGGACATCAAAAACCTCAATAAACTGATACAAGAAAAACAGTTGAGCTTTTGATTACCCCACTGAACATCTAGAGACAGTGTAGCAGAACAAAGTAAGGAAAAAGACCACCATAAGCAATCAACCTTCTCCTCTCAACACTGCACTGAGGACCAAACAAAGCTGTCTTGACAAAAAGGCTCTGGTCAACCAGAGTCAAAGTAAAAGCTTCTTTATCTGAAGACACCTAAATGTTTATAAGAAACGTATAAGTCCCCATTTTAAGCCAGTCTTCCTGGCTTCCTACTTGAGTCAGCACTACTTGAATGCACAACTCTAATAGTTTTGACATTTGTCGTGCATTAATAAAAATCCGGGGTTTGCTCTGGAAGTTCTTCTTTCCCTGCCCCTCGTTACTGCTGCTGCTTTTTTGTCTGTGACATGAATCAAGGTCCCAGCCCCACAGACAGCTCCCTATCAGTAGACAATTAGCACCAGCTGTATAAAATCTAGCACTTAAGCAGGAAATTGAAGGATAATGCATGGGCTGTTTCATATCCTGAACAATGTGAATATTTTGACTATGAAAAGATGAGACTTACTTCTGTCTTGTATAAGATAACAGAAACAGAATATCTTTTGAGTGTCGAATGTATTCTTGTGTTTTACAGTCAAAATGCTAATGCATCTAATTTTCTGGAACCCTTTTGTCTGAAAATATTTCGAGAACATATAGCATTTTAGATATACATAAACGAGGTTAATACGTGAATGAATAAGTCATAGCACCTTGAACAACTATGGCTTATGTAGTTTTAAGAAGGCATGGTTGCAAAAATCATTTGTAAAGACCTATGGTATTAGGAAAATTCTCCAAAATATATATATATATTTTAAGGTCTGTTTAAGCAGAGGCATTGTTCCCTATGCTTGGGGACATACCAGTATATGCTGAAAAAGATGTTTTCAGTACATATTAAATATCCTGATTGCCTCTGGCTGCAGACAAAGTGTTGGCTGCACTAAAGTTTTAAAGCATTTTTCTAACAGCATGTCTTGATCAAAAAAGAACTTCCTTGTCAAACAATATGCAAATGAATCTAGTCCTTCTTCCAGCACCATCCAAAAGAGCCAGTCATGGTTCCTCAACTGAACAACATAACAAGCAAAACAAGCAACGTGAGCCAACTTGTTGCCAAGTGCACCAAACCAGAAACAGCATTAGTCCTATGGTTGAAAGAAGCTTTTTGATGACATAAAGAGACAATAGCAGGAACTGGGCAAGCTAACAGATGCACGACAAACATGCAAACAATGCTACATTACAGTAGTGGTTTGTGGAACATCTCAGACTACCTTGCCTGTCAGTCCTGGTCATGGATGGTCTGCAACATCAGATGACCACACAAGTCTCTACTCCTCTCAGCCAAAAACACAAAGAACTAGTTCCAGAGGACATGCATTTGCCAAAACTGGACAACTGAGAAACGATGGCAGAGGTGTGATGGTGTTGACAGTTGTTATGTTCTCTGATACAGAATTGAACTACATTTCAACACTGTAGCATACCTGAATATTGTTGCTTACCATCTACTATAGTCAACTCTCCAGCTTAATCCAGTACTTGCAGTAGGATCTTATGTCATGTGTCAAAGCATGTATTGTTTTTAGAATGGTTTCATGTGTGTTCAGCTGAGTGGCCTACACAGTCTTCAGACTTGAGTTCCAATAGAGCATGTTTGTTATGCTCTATTGGAGATAGAATGGGTTGTTCACAATGTGAATGTATCACTGTTGCGCCTGCAGCAACTGCCTGATGTCATTATGTCAGCATGGAATAGTACTGTATGCAACATATCTGACACCTTTTAAAATCTATGCCGGGAGAGTTGGATGGATCTTTCTCTTTTCTATTAGTGCTATTGGGACAAGCTCCTTATTCAACTTTTGATAACCTGGTATTGTTAAAAAGCCCCCTCATGCTGTGAATAAATAGCCTGAAACTAATTCCTGTCAAGAATCAGAGATAGTCAGAGTCTTTAAGAGTGGCCCATCTCAAGCAAGTCCCTTTGAATTTAATAAAACCTTGGATAAAAATCCATACTGTATTCAGCTAAGTCCTTGAGAAATCAAACAATAAGTGGTGGTCAAAATGTTCCCACTCCATTTGGCACAAATGTATTTGAGTTTAGTGCTCCCTTTGAATAGCGCAGACATTAACTGTGGACCAGTTCAGTCCAAGAGCATTGGGAAGGACAGTGTAAAATGCAAGCCAACAAGCAAGCATAAAGTGAGTAACGCCATCCCATGAATTACTGTGTCAGTATTATACGTATTATATAGTATGTGTGCATGTGTATGTATATATATATATATGTGTGTGTGTGTGTGTGTGTATATATATATATATATATATATATATATATATATATATATATATATATATATATACACACATACACACACACAGATAGATAGATAGATAGATAGATAGATAGATAGATAGATAGATAGATAGATAGATAGATAGTATATCATTTGATATATAGTATATCATTTGATAGTTAAATATAGATATACTCTGTCTGAGAGACTAGTCTGATATTGCTCCCTTTTAAAAGTACATGGAGAACAGGGAAAAAATAAAATGGGTCAATGTACAGCTTCATGCATTTGTTTGTTTGAATCCAGACTATGAGGTCTTTGGGTGTTGTATTTCCCCCTCATTTATAGGTCCAGACCAGCATGGGATCTCTTCCTCTCTCTGAGTTACTCTTTAAAAAAAAAAAAAAAAACCTTTTGGAGACTGTGGGCAATTGGAGGTGTGCCTATTGTGTCTTTTGTTGATACTATGCCCACTGAAGGCAGAGGTGACTGAGTGATATTTACCTAAGGTCTCTCAGTGCCCTCTCCATTTGCTTCTGGATGTATTGGAAAAAGAAAACCCTTTTTATGTGAACTGGCTATTTTTAGGTACAGAGTCTTGAAAATGGATGAGAGAATCAATCCCTGTTAAAGAGACGGAGTTCATTTCAACCTTTGATTAAAAAATAAAAAAAAATAGTCTTTTTAAACTTGGCATGCAGTTTTTGGAGTTTCCTATTAATAGTCTCTTAGTTTTTTGTTACTTTTTTTAATGCTGTCTTTTAAGGCCTTTGCATAAAATTGCCTTGTCCTCTTCACATTTTGAAACACTGTCCTTTTTTTTTTATTATTATTTCCAGGCGTCTCCACTGTACCAGGAACTACATTCATATGCACCTCTTTGTGTCTTTCATGCTGCGAGCAGTCAGCATCTTCGTTAAGGACAGAGTAGTGCACACAAGTGTGGGGCTACAAGAGTTTGATGCTGTGCTTATGGACAACTTTACCACAGTGACAGTCGCACCACTGGATACCTCTCAGTATGTGAGTAATGCACTGAAATGGCATTGGTCTGTTATTTAGCATCAGAGAGCATTTTCACATGAAGGATACCACATAGTACCAGCTATTAACATTTAAAACTCTTAGAAGAGAAGGCATTGGATTTGAGAAGTCAGTAAGAAAACAGACAGAGGAGCAAAGAGCAGTGAATGTGGGGCTCATTCATATGGTGCTTAGATCAAGTTGTAATAGTAAAACACTATTTAGACAAATCTAATTTTAGAGTTTACAGTTAAGCTGGGGCAGCAGCTCTGATGAAAATAAGCATGCTTTGTCCTCTCATACTTAAATATATTAATTGTTTTATTAGTCATTCTTGCAATATTTTGCTCCACACGTAACTGGTTTACCTGTTGTTGTATATTCTTGCTCGGAATTGTAAGTATTTCCACAGCTCAAGTTGCCAGCACTTTTGAGGTTTCCAAATTTCTTGAAATTTTGATGAGACAAGATGTGCTCCTTTGCATTTGGCCTTAGTTGTCAAAAAGGCAACAACAGAGAATTCATAACGTCTGTGTATAAGCAGCAGTCTTGCCCTCTTAAAACATATCTGTTGGCTCATGGAATGTTTCACCATGTAGTTCCTCTTACATAATTTGTGAGGATTCTAGTGCCCATACCCCTCCCATGCTCTTAACAGGTTTTGCATTGTGAGCTCTACAGTCACATTAGAATGCTTCCCAGACCCCCTGAAAAATCATACAGAAAAGCTGCGGACAACTAACAACCTGAGGGAGAAAGCTGGTTAAAAGGGGTCAAGCAGAGACCTGAAATTAGAGGCAGATGTGTGAAATTTGAACCAAGCCCTTAATTACAGTTGCAAATAAATATTTCAGTATTTACGTCGAGTCATGCTAAGTCTTGACTCTCTCATAATGAGGGAGTACAAAAACTGCCTGAGGGATTGCTTTTCCCCGCAGGCCACATGAAAGGGGTTAAATGTCTGATAGGTCACAAGATTAGAGCCAGCTGACAAAACGGCAGTTTTTTGGGGGTTTTTTTATCACTTGGCAGTATTTGTGACAAGCCAGCCAGAGTCAGAGGATATCATCCAGCAGAGAAGAGTCCACCCCTAAAAAGCTTTGCCATTGGCAGTGTGCTTGTTTGTTGGTGATTGTATTTTGTTTTGTTTGTTTGTTTGTTTGTTTGTTTGTTTCTACCAACTCTACCTACAGCTTGGACTGGCAGTGCAGCTTAGAAGCTAAATAGTCAAAAGAAAAACCTAATACCCATTTAGAGTGGTTGGGTGGGATTCAATTACTCAGTTTCATCCTACATGGAATTAACTGTGACAAAGTCTGCAAGGTTTGTGATTGCTGGGAATGTGCTGCCAGCACTTTAGCTCCAGTTTTTTTTTCTTAACCATCCAAGCAGGCAGAGATAAGAGCAGCCAAGCCGATATATGAGGGTGGATGAACTGCAGAGACCAGTTGCTTTGTGGTATAGCCGCCAGTTACAGGCTTATGTTTCAAACACAGTATTCATCCTCATATAGAAAAGCAGTTCAGAACCACGGCTCTGGATCTTAAATCTATCTTTTGTTCTTGCCCCTTTCCTTTAGTGTATAGCAACCTTACGCTGAGCCTTATGGGAAACAGAGGGTCATTTACTGTCCCTCTAGTAGAAAACCAAAACAGCATTTCTCTAAAATAATGAGGATTTACAATGGAATACCTGAGTATCTTACATTTGAAATTTTCAAAAACTCTCTCTCTCTCTCTCTCTCTCTCTCTCTCTCTCTCTCTCTGTATATACATACATATATACATACATTCATACACACACACACACACACACACACACAAATATATACACACACACACATACACATATATATAGGTGTGTGTGTGTGTGTGTGAGTGTGTGTGAGTGTGTGTGTGTGTGTGTGTCAATACAATGCAGTGTGAAAATTTGAAAGGTTTACACCACGTGTCAAAATCTGGTCCTGCAGGACCAGGGTCCTGTCGGTTTTTGTTTTCACCTCTTAGTTACCTGTTGATTTTCACCTTGAAAACAGGTGTGCACACTCTTCAGCCAATCAAAGATTGTATTTAGTTGGTCAACAAAAAAACAGCAGGACCACAGCCCTCAAGGACTGGAGTTTTACACACTTGGTTTATTCAATTACCACTCAAGAGTGTGCCAAATTTCTTCTTCTCTGAATGTTTATCCTTTATCACTTAGATGCTTAACTGATAAAAGATAAATGTTCACTTAGGTGCCTATTTAAATGTAATTTCATGTTATTTCCCATTTGCAGTGGTGGATTTAGGTATGGGCAACATGGGCAGCCACCCAGAGTGGCATCGTGCCGGGGGTAGCATAGGGCGCCCGCGCAAAACAATTCGGAATGGTGACATTTGCGCAGTCGGTTTTCTATCGCTCATTTGCATGTTATGTCAATGGTATCATGTCAGCATGTGGGTCAATTAACCTTGTCCGAGTGGGCGCCCTGATTGTCGTTTGTGAGTTAGGCAGGCTACTGCCTGGAAAGGTCTCCCACTCAGAAGTATGAGATGGGGAGGGAGGCAGGGGTGGGTTGACCTCAGGTTTCCCCACTGGAAGCTTGAAGTAGGGGTGTGGAGGAATCTATCAAATAGCACACCTTTAACTCTGTACAGTACTAATGGAATTGATAAAATTAGTCACACTACAAAATGCTACCAAATAAACCACAATTTATATATAATGCCGTGAATAGACATATTGCTGCATTTTTCTGGTTTGTGCAAAACTGTCTGAATAAAAATTACAGTTAGTGCAGAATGGTGCTTTGTTGTTGTTGTTGTTGTTGTTGTTGTTGTTGTTGTTGTTGGGGTGGGCTGAAGCAGGGGTTTGCCCAGGGTGCCATACAAGCTAGAACCGCCACTGCCCATTTGAACAATCAGATATAGTGCCTGAATTCAAAGTGTAAAACATTTACTAGCACCATCGAGAGGTTTTCAGTTGGTTGTTGAATTAGAATCAAGGTTGTTAGCAGTTTAAAGAAGTGAAAGAATCCCAGTCACAGCTTAAACTGGAATGTGCCCTTTAGTGTCATCTGTCTTGGACTAGCTTAATCTGCCTTTCAGGTAAGGGTTTCTGATGATAAAAGGTGATTGAATGAGAGCTCTAAAGTTTTGTATTTTATTTTTTATTCCTCTTTGAAGAGGTACAATGAAAGGAGAGCTTTAGGTCTCACCAAGTACTAACTCAGCACAGAAAAGCAGGGCAGAAGGGAGAGGTGAAAAAAATAACAAGAGAATAAGAATGATACAAAGCAAGAGAGAATTCCCTAAGGACACAGAAACAGAAGCCAGACAACATAATCAGTGCCTTGCTGACTCCCAGTGCTTGATCATTCCTAAGAAAGCCACAGGCTTTGAGACTACTGACAGTCCAAGTTAAACTCTTCCTTTTTTTAAAAAAAGTGAAAAGCGTGTTTGAAATGTGTTACGCAGAAGATAAATTTACTCTCATCTCATCTGAGTGTTTACTGACATAGTTCATAAATCTACACCCAGTTATCAGTTGGCATGTGGTCACAAAATCACAAGACACATGTTAGCCTCTAGGCCTCATGTTATAAAGGCATTTATTTCTCATTGCATGTTAATTAAGTTTGGTCACTTCAGATGCCAGTTCTATGTTTGGATCAATGAAAATAGTGGTCGTATTTAAGAATACAAAGTGCAATTGTTCGCTCTCTTTTGTGCCCACATAATTTGAACCTCTCCTCTGTTACCTCTCAGTACTGTTATAAGCTTCTGATAATCCAACAACTGAAATAAACAGTAAAGGTTACAGAGCAAGAATTCAATAAATTATCCTGACAGGGAAAAAGAATTCCCTAAGGCAATATCAACCACATTCACAAAACAGTTGTTCACTGACTGCCCAGCACATGTCAAGACAAATTATTACAATACATTATGAGATCTGTTTTATTTAGAAAGAATGAGCAAGCCTTGGGCAAGTGAATTAGCCATTTATGTAAGTCAGTTAAAGAAATGGCAATATAGCTAAATTACTCAGAAACACTCTTGTTATGTAATAACTATTAAGTCATGACAAAGTGATGTAATTGTCCTTACTTAGTTGCCTACTTCCTAAGAATTTAAGCAGACCATTTCCAGAAAATAGATTAGTGAGTTTTCATACTTGCAATTACATATTTATGTAGTTTTTAAACAAAATTAAGAAAAAGAATAAAGTCTATTAAGAATTTAAACTCTGTAGATTAGACCACTATACACCTTGTAAAAAATCTTAGGTAAATGTCCACTTTTATGGGGATATTTTTCTTAGTTATAAACTACATTGCTGTCCTTTGTAATGGAGATGATTGTAAGGGAAACATGACTTCTGTGCCATCTCAGAGCTTTTATTCTAGAATCTCAAGGTAATATTTTGAAAGTTTCACCCTTCAGTACCACAGCACCCCCCATCATCCATTCACCAGATTCAACCCCATTAACAGTCTGAGACGTTTTACTGCAATGTCATCATCTCACTTAGACCTGGTACTGTGTAGAATCACAGTTCTGAAATATCACCTGGAACTCCTGACAGAGAATGTCTTTCTTCCCGATGACCAGTGTTGAGGCTGTGCTCTCTCAGAAATATCATAAAGGATGACTTGTATGATTGACATTTTATGATCTATGATGAACAAAATTGCTTGTAGTTGTGGTTACACAGCCAAAAGCCTTAAAGTGAAGCATTTTGTGAAAAAAGAAATTGAGTTGCAGTATACTATTTGATTATTATGAACGCATACATCTTCAGCATACTTTACTAAATTCAATAAGACACATGGTAATCTAGAAAGGAGAAGCAGAAGAAAAAAAAAGTTCTTCTCTTTACAGTTTTTTTGCATAATAATCTGAATATATTTTAGATATGAACAAGTAATGAATATCTAAGTGCTGTTTTATAACCGTTTAATGTCAAACATTAGACACATTAAACTCCTTTCATTTCAGTTCACTGGCCAGAATATTGTGTATTGATTAAGTGCGGGGACCTGTCAAGGTATGCAGATAATTACTCCATTAAAAGTCAGCTCAGCTGCACACGACAGTACAAAGGCTCAAAGATATCAGTGATCCTAATATTACTTTTATTCATCATATAAATCTCTGTCATTTTCCCAGGACATGTTTCACACAGAGTGAGTCATAAAATCCATTTATCCATAAACATTAATGGCGGCTTTCTCAATCAGTAGTCTAAGCTGTCAGGCACTCAGTTAATCATTCAACCAATCCTTCAAAGAATAAGTAAAGTGTTAAAACTAGCACTGTTTTATGAAAATATTAAACAGGATTCAACGATTAACTTTACCCCCTAATATGAGGCTGCATATTAGAGGGTGTGTGTGTGTGTGTGTGTGTGTATATATATATATATATATATATATATATATGTATGTATGTATGTGTGTGTGTGTGTGTGTGTGTGTGTGTGCGCGTGTGAACCAAAATATTCTTCAGCTCACAAGACAAAAAATAATACATAAATAAGTAAATGATTGTTTCTGGACCATTAAATACTAGTATACTACTATTGCTTTAGTGATTCTGGGCAATTATAAAATCCAGCTTTTTTAAGGTATACTCATCTCTATTCCTGTGTGATCTCCTCATGAGCTTACTCATGAGCATACACTGTTTGTCTTCACACTCAATTTAATCAGTATACCATGAAATGGTACTTTTCTAGTTTAACTGGTTTGTTTTTATGAAGAGCTGCAAGATCAAAGTTGTGAATATTAGGTTAATATTTAAGATAGCTTGCAACATTTTGAAAATAGTTTCTTTTTTTTTCTTTTTTTCTTTTTTTCTGTTGTGGGGCTACTCTCACCCACTTTTCCCAAGCCTCAGTGACAACTTTCGATTGATTTTTTCTCCCTTTCCTTGTTTTATGTCTAAAGTGGACAACACGTAGTCTATGAGAAACATTTCTTAAAGGTGGAAGAGGCCCTCCTGTCAACCACCCACTGGGACAAGAAATTGTGTGTTTCAGCCTTCATTTTGTGATCTAACCACATAGAAGGTAGTGGTTTCATTCCATTTAAATAGCAACTATTGGTTATAAGTGAAATGTGGTTGTTGTGTTCTTTTTCCCTTTGGCAGATAGGATGTAAGGTGACTGTTTTGCTGTTCATTTATTTCCTGGCAACAAACTACTACTGGATCCTGGTTGAGGGCTTGTACCTCCACAGTCTTATCTTCATGGCATTCCTCTCTGACAGCAAGTACCTGTGGGGCTTCACATTGATAGGATGGGGTGAGTATGGAAGAAAAGCAATATGCTTCAAACATTTGCCTTGAGAAAATAGTCTGCCTTCAGTGACAGGTTCATTTGTAAACTAGACAGGGTATAGTTTAGATGACATTCTAACATTCCTTCTGTTTTAGTGTATTTCATGTTTTTGCCAGTGTAATGATTTAAGTTACATTAATTTTCCTAAAATGCCTTATTATATGCAGATATATGATACATGAAAATCCACAAGTCAGCAATGCTTCGAAATTATGCAAATAAATCTAGGGCATCTATTCATCATCTAAACACTGTTATCTTATCCATAAGTTAGTAAGTGTTTGATATTACCTTTAAAATGAAAATGGACATTAGGCACTATTTGTGTTGTAATTTCTGTACATCTATTTGAAATGTAAAGTGAAAATAAGGACTTTATAGAAGACGCTGACCAGACGCTGACTGCTTAATTTGTTGAAAGTCTCGGCCCACTTGACACAGATCATCTCGCTATTCTTTTCACATACCTCCTCTATTGCCCTGCCATCATACCTAGCTAACCACATCAAGGCTTTGATTAACTGGCTCTTCCTACTGGTGGGATGGGAGGAAATAGGATGAGTGGCTGAAAAGGCTGTCTTCTTTAAGTTAGTCCTCATGCTCTTTCGCTCCACATTGTCATATTTCATGTGGCTAAATCAGGACCAATAAACTCACTGCACTTGTGGAAACAGGAGACTTTTTAGCACTGATACTAAGCTTGTTCCAAACCTGGTGGCTGCTTCAGAATCCTCTCCCAGTGGACCCTCTGTCAGACTGCAGTGTGAGCAGACTTAATCAAATGAGTGCAAATCAGAGAGAGCTGAGGGATGTATTGAATACTGAATGATATTTTGAATTTGGTTTGATAACAGGCAGACCTGAGAGAGGAAATGTTCTTCATACTGTTCAGTTTTGTTTCAGGACTTTAATAATAAGCATTTGTGAGAGAATCACATGCAGAGAAATGTGCTCAATATTTGTTTCATGCAGAGATATAGTGCTCAATATTTATACCTGAGTCAGAAGTCATCAAATCAGTGCTTTGTAAACAAGGAAGCAGAGCCTTCCTTCTGTGAAGCATAGCAAGTGTCAGAGACATATCCCACAATCAGTAGCCTCAAGGTGAAATTCACTCTTAAGGGAGTGTAGGCTTAGCTGTAATAGATGTTTATAAATGTGATTTTTGGAACTAACCCCTTGATTTTCTGTTGTGTATGTATGTACACACACATCAAAGTGCATCTGAAATTGTACATAAAATGAGTTCAGAACATAGGGTTTTCTCAAAACACTTACCTATGTCTTCATAGCTTAGGTACTTGATATTTTTCCTTCTCTTCCTCTCTCTGATACTTTCCTTTCTTTCTCTTTCTTTCTCTCAGCAGAGAATACAAAGCCTAACACTTTCAAGTGCTTCTTCAAATTGTCCATGAAGTGTGCCCTCTCTTAAACATAAAGGACTTCCTTACCTTTTCTATATGATCTTTGCAGGATGACATTACTGACATAGCCAGACTATTTGTTATTATACGTACGTCCTGTCTCTTTCAAAGAGCTCAACTTGAAGTGTTCTTTCTTTATGTACTGTTTACCCCATTTGATGTGCTTTTCCTGGCACAGCAAAGATAGATGCACCTTTGAAGTGGAGATTCTTCTTTGAAATGTTATACAGCTGAGGAGCTTGCTGTATTCTTGCAGATGTTCTTTAACGTGGCTTTGGGCTTTAGATGCTTTGTTTCACCACTCTGATGATCACTGGCACTGTGCCATCAGAGCACACACACTCTGATATAGAGTACCAGGGATAGCACAATGAAGTTATGTGCCTCTCAACTGTGTAATTACATACACGAAGGGAAAATGTACACAAGTCAAGACTCATGTAAAGTAATAATGAAAAAGCCATTTGCATCAGAGCATTTGATTAACATGAGAATTTCCCTCCCATCTGCAAAATGAGATAGGCCTACACGAGGATGCACTCTTGCTGAGCTGAGTGAGCCCGACGTAAATAGAAAAGGGTAAAAGTGTTTACTTAGTCATCCATTTTTTCAGCTGAAGGAAAGCTTTAGTTATAGTTAAATTAGTTCGGTGCAACATAAATTGCTATTGATTGTCCAGCAAAGTCAGTGTTAAAGAGTTGAGAAAAAGGCTCAAGTCAGGGGAGATGTCCAGCCTTCTGGGTCATAGTTCTCTAGCGTCTTGAATTTCAAACACTTTAATGAAAGGTCAAATTTTTCTTTTTCTTACTGGAGCTGGACCATAATGATCTGTCTGTCTCTTTTCCATCTTTTTGAATCGAGACACTTCCAAAACTCCTCGAGCGACCCATATAGCTTTAGAACTATAGAGTCGGCTTCCAGTTCTTCCCTTTGCTCATTTGTCACTGTGGATTTGGGGTGCACAGTCCTCTTCTTGGACAGCTTACATTCTACAGGATTTTTTAAATCAAACCTAACATGAATCTAATATTCAGAAACAGCTAAGGGTATTGATTGGTTATACAAATCTTGATTAGTTGATGTAGGATTGGAGCAAGAGTCTGAATCCCCTGTGGCTTTCCAGAAGGAAGGTTTTCTACCACTGCTGCAAACCTTTTACTGCACAACTATGGAAGTGCACACATGGTTTATAAAGAAAACATCAGCATCAAAAGTTTACTGCTTGTTATATGTTTGTTGTCTACTGGTTGTGTATTGGAACATGCCCACAACTTGCAAACTGAATACATCTAAACAACATTTTTTCTTTTTTGATTGTGGGTGTACATTGACAGATTTCATCCATGATCTTTTTTTTACATGGTAAATCAAATCCCATCTCCTCAATCACCTTAACAGGTTTGTGATTTTGTTCAAAATGGCACAGAGAAAGAGTGTGTAATCATCACAATCACAGATGGTTCCTGTGGTACCTGCTGTGATGATGAGTGTAAAGGCTAATTCTAGGGATGATGAGAGAAAGGATTAAACAGCCAATGGATTTACTGGTGATAAAGGGCAACTATTCTACGTAGTGAAAACGTACGCTTGCTTACATGGAAAAACTACAGTACTTCAATAAACAACAAAATAAGTTATACTCTATTGATCCCCAGGCAAAATATTATCACACATCAGCTCGTAAAGCAAAAAAAAAAAGAAAAATGAAAACATTAAATCTTTCAGAGTATACACCTAACTTTGAGAGCATATACCTGTAACTCACACCTGTTATGTTTGGATATTGTATCATAGCTTGATGGCTGTTTGGAGAAAAGATTTTGTTGGCAGTTGGTGGCAGGTTGGGAGGATGTGATTATAGCTAAAACATCTTCTGCTGAATGATAAGTACAGTGTGGATGGGGTGCAGGTGATTTTTCATGAGGGTCACATCCTTCCCTGCTGCACTGCCTCTAGAAGTTCCAGGTGGTGGTCAACAGCTGGGTTAACCCCCTGGAGCAGTGTCTTGAGCTGTTTCTTTTTTCTTTTTTTATGTTCTTGTCTATATGTGATTTCTCAGCAGACTTACGTACCTTTTTACTCAGTCACGCAAACATGATAAATTATATGGAGAAACATCAGTGTTTCATTACAAAAAAACAATTTCTGACTTCCCCCCCTTTTTCCTATGTCTAATTTTAGGTGTCCCTGCTCTCTTTGTGGCAGCTTGGGCAGTTGTCAGGGCAACACTGGCAGATGCAAGGTGAGATACATGCCTAACTAAGCATGCTCAAAGACCTCTCTGAATATATGTATTGGATCAATATCAACCTTGCAAGATTTGATATAATCTATTTAATACTTATCTTATAGCGTTTGAGATTTGCACTTACATGAAGAGTGCTTGTTCTAGACTGGAACGCATGGACGACTTCTGCCCATAGCAGCATTGCAGAAATAGAACACTCAGTATCAGATGGGGTTACGATGCTCTGTGACACAAGTCTTTGTGCAAATGTCAATAGATTATAGCTGGAATCAGTACAATCTGTTTGTATCTCAGATATTTTGGATTACTTAGGATAGTGGTCTCCAGAAAGCGGGCTCAGTAAGTAAAGGTGTATTGAACCCAGAAATGGATAACTAAAAAAAATTAAGACAAATAAATAATCATAATCATAATAATTTGAATCAGTAAAATCAGTTCAGTAATCTTCTAAAACGTGTAAGCGTTGACTGGTTTGTGTCCTTGTGACAACAAATGTAGGGAGATGGGATGTAATTCCTCAGCCATTTCTGGTCTTATTACTAAAAAGTTTTGTTTCTTTGTGCGTGGTTATAATTTTCTCACAGTATTTAATGAATAAGTTGAAATGCCTAGAAAATGACAACTTATTATGAAGATACTCATTCAGTTTACACAGAAAGCATTCCTCATTTCATTGAATTCTCATTTAGTTTTTTTTGCTCCTGGAGCAGTTATCTTATTACACCCACGCTAACTGGAATTAACTTTTTTGGACAAGGTATAAAGGCAATTTTTAATCAGTAATCTCAGTGAATACCTTTGTTACACTGTCGGCAATTCCAAATTTTTGATTAGATCTGACCATTCGCATTTTGTAAACCAAAACAAAATTGGTGTGGACTGACCTGGCATAGCCTGTGAAAAGCAAGAGAAAGATGGTCTCATGTGTAGTAGTCCGTTGCTACTCACTGGGCCCTTACTTTAATCTTTTAGCTGATTTAGCACAAATGCTAATTGTAGATGTGCCAGCCTATAGGACAAGGAGGAAAATTAGAAAAAGCATCAAATTCATAGCTTCATTATTCTCTGGAGCTGTCACTGCTTTACATTTCAACTTATGTATATACATGTATTCAACAGGCTCAACGGTGTAGGGTTATGGTCACAATGTAGAATTAACTCTAAAAATAAAAGATGTCAAAAAAAGAATAATTAAAAGAAAGTGTTTCCACAATTTAAAAAAAGGAAAAGAAACATGTTTCACGTGTTTCACAAAACATTACAGGCAACCAAGAACCACAAAAAACTTGTTGTTTAACAAGTTCAGCATAAGTCCATACAAATGTGGTCCAAATCTATTATGAAAAAATGTGTCCAAAGAAATAATTTACTCCAAGTTTGCCAATGGCTAGACTTCATTGCGGATCATGAGGGATTTTTTTATGTTTTGTTTGTGACTGACTTATTGAGAGATGTTGCAGATTTTAACTGTTACAGAATTTAATTCCTCTAATGATAGAGATGTTTTTCTTGTTTTCCATAAGATTTAATTTCAGTCTGCTTTTCAGTTAATAGATTACATGTGCCAACGAATAATTTTGCTAAAAACAAAATGCTTTGGTTATTCATGTTTCTTTCATTCATGAGTCTGTTTCATATAGTCATTAGACCAAGAGGGTTTGAAAATGCCACTACACTAAGGATTTTTGTTCAGTTACAGAATATAACAGTATTTCTCTGACAGAGAGTATCTAACCTCTGAGTAATTTTTTTTTATTGGTTTTTAGGTAGCTCTCCAGTTGTTATCTTAACATTGTTAGACTGTCCTCCTCTTGTATAATGACTATATGTATAATGTATAATGTATAATGACGACAAGACAACCTAGAAACTAGTGTGCCGAAGTGTGAAATGTTCCCATATACTAGTATTCCTGTAGGCCAGTGCTGTAATATGCAAATGTGCTCATAGAACAGGGCTCGCATCTGCCATTTTTACAGAAGCCAGTGTCTCCACGCTCTGGAGTCCTCATGTTGGTACTGTGGGGTGAAAACTTCCACAAAGGCAGTTTTTCAGGAGGAGGAAAAATGTTTCATCACCATTTCATCACCACTGAATTTGCACAAAAACAATCTATGTAAGCTAAAATTTTTGCCCACTATGAGTTTTGTACGTGGTATAGAAATGCCATGCTTTTTTCTTTTTTATTATGGATTAGTATGAATCACATTAATTTAAGAGATTATGTTCTCTTTGAATAAAACTGTACAAAAGGCATGAGATATGGATATGCATATAGCAACCCTATAATATGGTAATCCTGTAATCATCACATTGTTAAGTCAAAGGCAGCATGGGACATTCACACGTTAAACATATTCACTTATAAAAGGATTAATTGTCTCTCCATTTTTGCATAATTTGTAACTGACTCTACCCTGTGAAAATACATACTATTTGTACATGAAAACAATAATACCATCCATGATGAAGCTTTGCTTTGTTTTTTACACCTAAAAAAGATCCTAAAACTACAAGGAAACAATTAAGATGTAGCCAGGTTAAGTCAATTATATATCAGGTTATCGTATTCACGATCTGTGCATGGTCAAACATGTTAAAATGGCAATATTTAACACTACACATTAATACACAGAAAGTTTACCAGCTTCAAGGATCAAAGATATCTTTATTATTCCTAAGGGGCAATCTGTTATACACTCAACAGTGTCCACACAACATCAGATAAACAATAATAAATAAACAATAAATACAACATAAAATACTTCAGCTTACATCAGCTTCAACCCTGAGTAGATTGTAGGTGGGCTAGAATTCAAAGAAAGAGGGATGAATTCACAACCAGAGTGACACATTATCCATGTGTGTCATTTACTGACCACCACTCATGCAAGTTCACTCTGAAAAACAAATTAGTACAAACATGTCATTTACTGCCATTATCAGATGTGTAATTATAATCTATTTCTTAGCTCCCTGCTTAGAATAGATCCAGCACCATTAAAACTTTTTTTAATCTTAGAAATACAAAATAAAGAAGCTGTTACAACCAGTTTTTAAACACACATCCATAAAATACAGTTTTTGTGCCTGCTACAGTTTACAGCAATAATGGTTCAGACTTAACAAGAATTGTTCATCAAGCATCGCAGTGTACACACTTGAATAGACAATATTAACTGATTAACATTAAAAATTTTCTATGCATGTAACCATATCCCTATAACTTCCATGAACTGAAATGCCAATCCAGCTACTGTATGACTGTCTTTTGTTTCATGGCTCTCATAGCATTTCTCAGTGATGGATTGTGGCTTCCCATAACATTGTTGAATATCCCTTCCAAAATATATTTCTTTTTAGAACCATGAAAACCTTTGATTATCCTCACTGGCAAGTAGCGCATGATACTGTAAACATTTATAACTGGATTATGTATGCCTAGACAAATGGGAGTAAACAAACTCAAATAAGCAGTAAAATGCACAAGGGAAATGCTTGCACTGAGAGATGCATGATGAAAATGATCTCAGGGGAGCTAAAGACTATATGCCTCACCCTGTGACTGCAATTAATGGGATAAGGGTATGGAAAGGGAATTCATTACCATCTTACAACAGCTCCAGGGTACATGACTTTTACTGAAACTTTGTCCTCTTCCTTCTCTCTCTCTCTCTCTCTCTCTCTCTCTCTCTCTCTCTCTCACTACTCTTTTATTTATGCCCCTCCCTTAATCATATACCATGTGTGCCTCTTTATCCTTATTCACTATTCCACTCTTTTCATTATCCCTTCCACTGTTTCCCTTTTATTTTCTAATCTGCCTCTTTTTTTCTCTCTCACTGTATCTCTCTCTGATGGCAGATGTTGGGAGTTAAGTGCAGGCAACATAAAATGGATATACCAGGTTCCCATTCTGACAGCTATAGGGGTAAGTGGGAGCAACGTGGTAATGTGCACAGTATGCATTGTCTCACTATGCATGCATGCCTGAAAATGTGTTCAAAGACCGAAATAGTCTTTACTTCAGTTTCCAAACCGCTAGCATCCAACTTTCTCTTTTATTTTGGAACTCTTTTGGTTGAAAGCCCTCACAGCAACTGTGGCACATCAAAACATGAATGACAAATGCATTACACTAATTGCTGCATTTTTAGTGTTGTGTTTTGTGTGTATGTCTCTCCCTCTCTCTATCTCTCTCTCTCTCTCTCTGTGAGTGTGTGTGTGTGTGTGTGTGTGTGTGTGTGCTTGTGTGTGTATGTGTGTGTACGTGTGTGTGTGTGTGTGTGTAAGAGAGAGAGAGAGAGAGAGAGAGAGAGAGAGAGCGAGCATGTTTTTATGTATCTCCCAATTATGTGTCTTCAGTGAGAGGATTCAGTCTCTAATACACTCAGCACACAGAGTCCAGTAACTCTCAGCAGGGGACTTGAACATCAATGGTGCTCCTCCTTTGCTGCTCATTAGATGCATTATAAATGGACAAACATCATGATAGAGAAGATTAAAAAAAGCAACATACAGGGGAAGTATCTTGCCATATGTTCATAACTGTGTCTTTCTTGGAATTAAATGGGAAAATGCTCTGAATTTAAGGTGTATAGATGTTTCATCATAAAAAAAGAAGAAAAGAAAAGAAAATGTTAATTTTGGTAAAAAATGGAGGACACAAAACAGTAGATTATCACTGTGAATAGTATACATTGCCATTTATGTGTTAAAGGGTGAATTGTCACTATTCTTTTGGAATCTGATGTTGCTGTTGCAGTTATTGCACAGAGGCAAACACTTATTTGTGGACTGCAGAGCGAAGTCAATGTGTAGTGGAGTATTTAGAGCTCGTTTCACATTCAGTTCAAAGCTTTCAGATCTTTAAACAGCATCCCCAAAATGTCATTGGAATGGCTTCATTTTACAACCCACTCTTTCCTCTTTCAAATGATAGCTGCTCAAAGTTACGTAAGCAGAGAGGAGAGAAACATGGGTGCATCGAGTTTTGTCTCCTGACTCATGTTCATTAAGATGAAAATTTTGTCTGAACTGTACATCTTCTAAAACAGAGAAAATTCTTCTTTTGTCTGTTTCCCTCTGCATTCAAATAACAATAAAGCCAAAATCATTCCTATTTGTGAACATTGGAGGTCAAGCAAAACTGAATCAGTCTCTGTTATGGAGTGTTGGAGGTAGAGTAGGATGCATTTTGCCTATGGCTTTCTCTAGTACCAACAGGAGTTCTACTTCAAGTTATCACAGAGCGTCTGTTAATGGATGGGAAAGGTTGTTATACAGGGGGAAGCAGGGGTGCTACAACACTGAATGTAGCTGTCTTTTTGAGAGCTGGGTAGGGAATAGGTTCAGCACCGAATGAATCTGTGTTTATTGGGAGACGTGTGAGACCCTCAAGACGTGTGAGACCCTCAAGAGTACTCGCAACTTGTCTACAAGATTGAATAACACATGTTTTGTTTCCTCAAAGAATCCAGTACAGACCAAAAAAAGAATACACCACCCTATCATGGCCAAAGGTTACTTTTGTTTATTGTGACTCTCAGGAAATGAGGAGAAAGGAAACGTTATTTCGAATGCACTACTATTGTGGTTCAATTTTTGGTGACATGTAGTCCACTTATAATTGGCTGTGATTTTTCATGATATCAGTATTATGAGTCAAGTGTTCCACAGGTGCCTAATTTCTAGCTTTACCTTTAGATTAATTTCAAAATACAAAAAATACACATATCCATTAAGAGAATATTAAATATTATTAAAAACAATGCCTCACTATATGATGGAGAAGGTACTGAGGAATTCACATTCATTTTGACTAGAGGTGTAATGGTTCACAGTTTGGTTTGACCTTGGGTTTTGGGTCATGGTTCAGCTGGCATCACAGTTTGGATTGAGAGTAAACTGAACACAAAAAGAACAAATTTAATACAAACAGCAACGAAACCTCTCAGAAACTGAGGGTGAAATAAATCTAATCTTCAATACCTTTTATTTTAAGGTTCTTCTTATGGAGTGTGAGTGTAAGAAGACTAAATCTGAGCAACAGTTATTTTAAGGCTGTTCTCCATGACAGTGATAACTCTAAACATCAGTATCTTTTAAGGTTCTTCATTAGGAAAATGTCCCTAAGATTTCTGTCTCTGTAAATGACAGCCAAACTGAATTACTGCTGGATTTAGGATTTGGATGAGGCAGGAGGATCCTCAGTTTTAGGACTCACTGAACCACACCATTTGATCAGAAAAAGAGGCACATGACAACTGCAAAATGATGGCCAACTGCCCCGACCTTTTCAGATTAATACGCAACTACATTTGATTCCACCTAAGTATTACACAAAAGATTCCACATCAAGAAATGCAGAGATTAGATCTATTTTATTCTAGTGTATTCCAATATAACTTATTTTATTTATGGTCTGAATGATAACATTGTGGTTTTTGTTGTTATTTAAAATGTTTACTCAGGCAACATTGTGACTAAAGCTGTTATAATGGCCCACTCAATGAAAACATATGCACACCGCTTGATAAGCATGGTGCATGTATGATTGAGCTCTCGTCTCAATGATTAAAAATGCAAACGTCACGGAATGTTCTCTTGTACTATGTATATGTACTGGCATGGTGTCATATTTGAGAAAACAAAAGCTGACTCACAAGAGCTTGGGAAAACAAATCCACACACCACAAAGGTTTCCAGAGATAAAGGTTTCCATAACCCTCATTACTATCACCAAGGTAACCTTGAGTTCAACACCATGAAGGAATTTGCATTTTACATATTACTTCGCACCCATGTAACAAAAGCCATTTATCCAGTGTTGTTCTTTTAAATAAAGCATTTGGGCTGCACCACAGCTGTACCAACCACTTGTGCTCCCCACTAATGTGTTTTTCATTATGATTTTTTGTAATATTTGTTCTATTTCAAATACATTGTGAAGGACGTCCATTTGAATAACAGCCAATGCCAAATGAGATGCCAAACACATTTATTGTATTACCGTCAATACCAGCTTGTTAGGAAATTTGTTAGGCATTTCTTACTCAGTCACTGCCTCTTGCTTCATGTGACTCAGCAATCAACATGTCATCTGTCTCCGTGCATTTTTACCCCTGAATGCGTGAAAACAAAATCTCTCTCTCTGTCTCTTTCTGTCTCTCTCATGAAGAACCATGGGTCTATGACACACATGTGTAGTGAGCCAAAATGCACAAAAAAAGTTTTTGAGCTATATCAGGGTAACTACAGTAGTTTGATGTTAAACTGAAACATGAATTTCCAAGATATTTACCAAGTTTTGAAAACCTGAAGTTTTTGCACTAGCAACAGATTTAGTGGTGAAATAATAATAATAGTAATAAAAACAAATATTAATAATAATTAAGCAATATATCAGTTCTGTGATTTCTACATTTCTCTTTCTCAGCTGAACTTCATCCTGTTTGTGAACATTGTGCGAGTGCTTGCAACAAAGATCCGTGAGACAAACGCAGGAAGATATGACACCAGGAAACAGTACAGGTGGGTATGAACAATTAGAGACATATCCTTGTTTACTGAACTGTTGTAGGAAAATACCTCAGATTGCACCGAGTAGCAAAGCAAGAAACTGTGGATACTTTTGTTTTAGTGAATTGGCAGGTTTTTTTATCTGTTAGTGTCAGAGTTCAAGCTGGACTGAACCTTCTGCTCCATGCAAGACTGTCTACAGCCAAAGAACCCAACAGAGAAAGCAATACCTCTCATACATCCATTAATACATAATATATTGTTTATGTATATTTTGTTTTATCTCGTCTTTGTGGCAGAATCCTCCCCAGCAATTATTTGTGTTTACAGGCCTGATTGGATTGAGTCATTAGGCCTTTTCCTTTCTGGATCCAGCTTTGTTTTCAGAAATAACTAAACAAACAGCATGCTGAAAACAGAGATAATTATCAGGTTCCACCCTGTGATGACACAAGGTTACACATGGCAATTCTCAGTACAGTTCAGTCAGTCCCAAACACAATGTCCAGGGATGCAAATCGGCACAGATAATAACAGCAGTCATTTTCATTGTTCTAAATGCCCTGCTAATTTGCAGAAAGGTGAGTCTCAGGTGTCAGTGCTAACGGCTGGTGCCAGTGACACCGCACTATTTACACTGTGGCTTGCAAACACGTCAATCAAACTAGTGTTGTGTTAAGATCAAAAGGACTTAGCCTCTAGTGCTCTACTGGCAGTTGCAAGTGTTCAGAGTATGATTTGTTTTGACAGAAAATAACATAACATGACCTGCTCTCAAATTCATGAATCTCTTCTTAGGGTTCAGGAAGTCCTTCAGGAGTTTTTATCTAAGCTTACTTTTATTGGCAGTTATTTAATAAACCTGACTTGAATTAAGATGAAATTGATGGAGGAGGTCAACTTCCTGTGCAATTACATGTATAACCTGACCCCTCCATTTATTATGTTTCCTCTGTTAATATTCGTTCTTTTTTAATTTTCTAGTTTTAAAGTGATAATGAAAGTGAGAATCTGGTGGGCAAATGTAAGATTTAATTTAGAAATAAGTAGGAGAGATTTACTGGTGGGCCATTGTGGATAGATTTGCTCAGGTTGTAAGGATCTACCATACCTTAAGGTCATGTGTGGGAAGTTCCTCATTTAACCAAAAGACAACACATTTTGTAATGTACTGCATTTTCACATACTACGTGGTCTACGTGCAAGAGCAGTTAAAAGCTTTATTTGTTACACAGGGAATGTTGAGCTGTTATATAATATAAAGAAGAAATTACTTTTGTTCCATTTAGATGTTCTCATGCTGAATCAGTATTGATTTACAGATATAAACAACATGGTTTACCTTCTATTCCCTCAATGTCCTTTGTAAACAGGAAGCTGGCCAAGTCCACACTAGTGCTGGTGCTTGTGTTTGGAGTTCACTACATTGTGTTTGTTGGGATGCCTCACACTTTCAAAGGACTTGGTTGGGAAGTAAGGATGTACTGTGAACTCTTCTTCAACTCCTTCCAGGTACATGTCATTCCAGTCCAAAATGTTTAATTACTTAAGCTATTGTTATTGAAGTTAATTATTCCTCTAAGGTTTTCTTGCATTGTGCGAACAGATACAAAATTTACGTTCCTGTATTAATTCTGTATGATGTTTGTACATAATCAATACTTCCTTTGGATGGATTTAATGCCTTTTGAGTAATCCGAGACTTCAGAGAATCACTAGAAGGCCACTTTTGTAGAGAAGGATCATCTCACATTAAAAATTGTGTATTATTTTGTCAGTTCACAACAAAAAGTACAAAAGCTAAAAAGTATGACAGCAAAGGGAAAATATTTCAGTCTTGACTGTGATTATTCTTAGTTCACAAGGGGATAACAATGGATATCATACACAGAAATAGACCAGTAAGCTTGTATAATCCAATTTACAGTATAAAAAATCCCGTTGGCCAGTGATTGATATAAGAATTAATGACAGGAACACAGAGACAATTTAACACTGTCAGTGACAGGAGCTAACAGAGAATCAAATGACCATTCTGGAAAAAATATCAGAATAGCATTCACAGAGGGCATGAGTAGGAATCACAGTTATGAACTACCAGAGTGGTCTTTCTTTTTATTTGAACCATCAGTATATTCTGTCTCTGGGTAACAAATATGCCTGAATTCAGCCTGCAGTCATTTGTGGTGCCCTAACTGACGTGTGTTTGCCGATAGTTATGTCATTGTTGTTAGCACTGAGGAACTGAGTGTTTTGCATCAGTAAAATGTTTAGAAACTGGCTTTGAGCCCATAAATGGTGTCTTTGTGTTTATTCATGTTTCACCATTTTGTCTTTGTTTGTCTAACACAACATAGCAAGTTACGTGCAAAAAGGGTAAATGACTGTCATTAATTGAATTACAGTTTCATAGTCCGCCGTTCTATCTCACTTAGTTGCTCAGTGTTTTTAGTGTTTTATTATTTATTGTTAGTACACAGCTGTGACTTTTTATGTGATTTTATGTGTGGCTTTGTTCCTTTCTTTGGGGACTGTCAGTGACTCAGAATGTATTGACATGTGGCAGAGGGAAGAGTGTTTGAAATTCCCTTAACAGTGTGGTCAGTAGGAGGACGACACCAATTTCACATCCCAGTGGATTTTAGAGGAGAAGTACATCTCTGATTTCTTCAGTTTGTTAAACATAGTTTATTCATCAGGGATAACATTTTTTCTTTTTTCTCATTCCATTTTTAGAGCTGGTTCTCTCTTTTTTGTGTGTCTGACCACATAATTCACTGTCTCATCTTTGTCCAGCTAAGACTGAAAATCCTCTATGTATGAATACTCATATCAAGATGCAGGGCACACCATTTTTAATGATGCAGAGGGGAAATGGTCCATATTATTCTGTTTATTTCACATACATGAAGTTATACATCTGATGTCCACCATGCAACAACAGTGCCCCTAAAAGCTTTTTATTATTAAATATAATGGCAGTTAACCTGACTATTGACTATTAATAAAGCCTATGTAACTGAATCACAATCTTCACTCTTCTAGATATAGAAAATGTTTATCTTTTTTCATTAAAGTGTAGATTAGTCTGTGCAGATTAAACTGTCTCTGTGTTGCTGTGGCTGTCTAGCTGAACTGCTCTGGTCACAGTTCAAACTTACAGTTTATAAATTCCTGCTCTATTCCTAGAAATTAATATATGGTTTCTTTGGTGGAAATCACATGGATCTGAGCATAACAAAGACCTAGCATTCATATATGTTCTTTTTTTATATAGAACCCGCCTGGTCAGCAGCAGCATTCATGAGTATATAACATTCTGAAAAATATAACTAAGCATTTAAGATAAAGGTCAGAAGAGACATCTCTACAGTACAGTGAATCAACTGTATGAATAGGAGAGTGCTCTCTCTAACTGTACATGCATGGTGCCCACACAAGATCATCAACTGATTCCATATCTGTGTCTAAAGTTAGTGCACAATCTTTTCACATCCATGTTCAGAGACATTGTAGAGTCACTTGAAGTGTTTTCTGAATGGTGAGAAAAGTAAGCAGTTTTAAGGTGGGTGTTGTGTAGCATATGCACTCAGAGGTAAACAAAATTTTCACACACAGTGCTATTCTTGGTTTTCTTGCTGCAGAGCTTGCAAGGAAGCATTCTAAGATGAAACATCACACTGACATATAATTGGGAATAGCCCTCCAACTAGGTTTCCGGGAAGAAGATTAGCTTCCGAGTGAATGCTGGAAAAAATCTAAAGGATTGAATTATCTGAGCCATTACAGAAACACAATTTGGTCTGCTATGCATTTCTTGAAGATAAATAGATAAAATTACTTGGACATACTTTATGTGTCTCAACTGATTCTTCAGTTTGTCATTCTGTAGATCAGATGTCATGTTATTTTTCAGTAAAAATGAGAGATGGAACCTTATGTAGTTACACAAGGAAATACCTTGTCACTTAAATGAAATAAACTGATGTGATTGGAACCCTTTCTGAGTTTCAGTTGGCTGTAGCAGACGTTTTACTGGGAGCTGGGCCTTGTGGGTTTCTGTGTTGAGTCACCCAAAAGTGAATTGACAGGGGTTGGTGGAGAGCTCTAACACCCCCGACGAATTTAAGAGATTATCCCGCTCAGCAGCTCCCCCCTTTTATCTGGCTGACATGTTCAGATGAGATACAGCACCCCGCAGCCTTTTGGTGAGGCAGACTGGAGCTGTAGCAGCATATTTGGGTGGATGGAAACCCTAATGTTTAAATTCACTAAATGTGCCTTGAACTAGATCAAACAGATATTTTGTCACCCAAACGTAATCACTTGAATTAGTTTGACCATTCAGGGCGGTGTTCTCTATGGAAATAAGTATGTGACAATCCAAAAGTAAATCCTTTGTTTGTTCCAGTGGAAGATTTCTGGGACTGCCATAAGACAAATTTGAGGCTTGCTTGAATTGATTCTTGTGACAAAAAACAAAGAATGGGATTTATCTGGTGGTTGTCGAAAGTTATATAAATTCTAAAATGCAATAGCATTGAAGCAGCAAACTTGTCCAGACTATGTAATGAGTGCCCATTTGTTTAGTCAGCTCCCAGTCCTAGCTTTCAAAGGCCGAGATTGTAATCTATGTATCAACAATGGCTTTGACGAAGGAGTTTGCAACAAAGTATGATAATTCATACATATAGGTCATCAGAGAAAAACATCATTTCGTTGAATACATCTGCTGAATTGCTCTGAAATTATACCAAAAAGCAGATTTATCTATTTGTATTTGTTCTGATATTTGATAATATCATTTTCACCCTACAATGTGTGCAAAACCATAAAGGGATCATTAAAAAACATAGCCTCAGACAAAAGCCTCAGACATTACCTTTCAGGTTTTGGGAAGTGTCTCCTCGAATATAAAGGCAGGGAACGTTGACTGAGCATTTGTTTGTCATAAATATTTCAGTGAAACCCTTCTGCTCCTCGCACTTGTTAAAAACCTGTGCTGATTATTTTACTTTAGTGTCTCTCCACACTATGAAAATATTCAGAATGCTTCTGTGAATGTGTCACTGGGGAGGACAAAAAAGGTTTCCATAGTGAAATGAGGATTGTTGGACAAAAAAAGGGGCCAAGAAAATCTTAGTTATTTACTGCATACCATCTTTACAATGACTTTAATGTCTGTAACTTGCAATTATTGTGACAGCCCTAATATCGGTTTTAGATATAAATACAGACTCCTGCTGTCATAAGGGGTTAATATAGCTAAAGACTTTAATTAACAGTGTTTAAGCATTAATCATACTTGCACCTCATATTATAAGCAATTGTCTAACGCTTGAATCCACAACAATTTGCGTACATTAGTTGGATCTCAGAGTTTTCCTACCTCTGCAGTGATCTTGGGGGCGAGTGTCTTGTTTAGTGGACATGTTCACGTTGTCCACTGAATGCTTAATCTACCACATGTTAAAACTACCAATGTTTTGTTGTCTTGGTGCTGAATCAACCCCACAAACACAATTTAGGTCCACTAAATACATATGCACATACATACATTCATATGTACATGCATACATAGATACATACATGCACCACACATACACACATACAAACACACAAACATACATACATACACACTTACATAAATACCTCAGGTTTCTGTAGAATTTTAAAGATTGTCCAAGGACCCTGGACAATAAAATGGCTACAGGTACAAAAATATACTTATTAGATTGAGGACTGTAGAGATGTCAAATGAAGGCATGATATCCTACACAAGATCCTAAGTCTTTGAGTACTATTATGTATGACGGCCAGGGCTCGTGGTCTATCTTGAGAACTTGATTTGTATGTTGTAGACTTGACAGGTCCTGCCAAGACTCTGATATTTCATTTGAAGATCGTTAGGTTTCATTCCTGGATTCTAGCAATTTGAAGGATCTATCTAAGAGCTTGATGAAATAACTCCACTCTTCATCATCCACTTTTTTCTTAATTTAGTAAATTAATTGAATAAGGGAAATAATGATAAAAAATATATATATATTATTGTGCCAGGAGCATCATGCATATTTGGTCTATGAAAAAGAATTTTGAGATTAAGTTTCAAAATTTTAAATTTATAGTCTCACCATATGTGAAATCAGCACACCCTGTAAAGCTTTTGCACCAGTGTATGAATTGGCAAAGGATCTTGGAATTACTTGCAAACTTTCTAGAGTGGTTTTCTAACAGCAAGAAACATGTTCTGCTCCAGACTGCATGACTCATAATTTTTGTCCTGAAGACTGTCCAAAAACTGAACTAAAGACTGCCCCTAGTAAAGAAACAGATAGAGCCAAAAATAGTCGGCCAAAGTTAAGCCCTGGAGGAAGAGACTCAAGTACTCAAGTTTATCAATGGCAAATATGACCTGTAACATTAGTGTAAGAATATACAACATTTTACGAAAATGTCAATATGTCACTCACTCCAACCTTCTGTCAAAAACATACACTCATTTTTTTTCTAAGGTGACCAGTGCTTATTATTTGTGTTCTTTTGAAGGGATCCATACATTTTTGTAGGTCTCTCATATCAGGATTCTCACAAAATCAAGATATGTGCAAAAGAACCTTACTTTAATCAACACAAATCAGATAAAGATTTTTTTTTATTTTGTTTTTCCATGTGCTTAGCAGGAATTTGCAGTTGATGTCTCTGCAAAGAGTAGTTTATCTATTTTTGATTAGCAAAAAGAATACTGCATATAGAATATTCAGCTAAAAAGAAATGCTGTGTTATAAAGGTTTGATATGGCCTGCTTGTGGGAAAGTGATTAAACTCACACAGATGACAATTACATGACTATAAAGTCTCACCTAGTCACCCACCTAGTAACTGCTCAACACTTTTATGTTCTCCACTGCAGCTCAGATACCTTTAAAGGTCCTAGTCACAACATTCTGGATACAAGACAAGATCTTGAAGTATTGTAGAGAAGCTAAAAAGATCTTTTGCAGATTATAGCCTCGACCTTATAGATATTTAACTGAGATTTTGACCAGCGTAGTCTTTAAATTGTATTCTAGTGTATTTCTGTATAACACTGCACTATTTTTATTCCCATGAATGTTACACAAATATTACACATATTACACTATCTGTCACAAAAAAATTAGAGCAATGTAATGACAACTGGTTTCCACCTTCCCTGCTACCAAATATCCCTCATTAATCTTTATAATTTAGGATCATTTCAGCTCATGTTTATCATCGAAATTACACCATGTGTTTGAGCATGTAAATATGTATGACGTCAGTCATATTTGTCGCTGTACTGTAAAAGGTTAATCAATTCATATGGCAAAATACTATTTTCAGCTCCAAGTCTCTCGTCTCTCAAAGCTGTTGACAACAAATATTAACTGAAAACATCACAAGATACTTCTGAGCATGTATGCAATGAAAACCTTTTAGGCTGATTTTCGGCTAGACTCATCCTTGGTGAAAAACCCTGGTTGAAACCAAATTTTAACTGGAGACACTCCATTTAAAATTCAGTTAAATCCTGGACTGAATTTAATTCTTGTTTAGGAAGCTGGCTCCATATTCTAAGGATCCCACATACTTCCAGGCTTTATAAGGGCCAATGTGGAAGAGAGAGGATTCAATAAGCATTTCTGGGGATTACCCATAAACCATCACACCACATACAGCCACAAAAGGCTCATGATTGTTCTACAAAACATAGAGTGTAAATGTCAGGCCAAATAATGTTCCTTTACCTGGGTAAAGGCAATCTGCTCTTCTCCACTATGTTTAATATGATACTTTTGTTTCTATTTTAGGGCTTCTTTGTGTCTATCATCTACTGCTATTGCAATGGAGAAGTGAGTACACAGATTAGCAGCAAACAAATTCACATTGCATTTCTTTATAAAAAAGGCATATAACAGGCATATTTCTAACTAATGTGGTTATATATTTATGAGCCATGGCCTCCTTGTATGCTTGGCTTTGACTTACATAATCTAATATGTGTTGTTTCACCTGTAGAGGAATTTAAACAAATCTTTGATACTATTGTCATGACAGTACAAAAAGTGATTTCAGATATGTAATATATATTTGATTTCTGTATTTCTTGAAGGCCATTCCCGCATATTGTGCAAAATACATGGACAAAAAATGTATATAAACAAAATAACATACAAACATTATTCAAATTTTATATAATTCTTTAGTAATGAAATATATTTATGATGTAGGATTGTCTCAGCGTAACTATGAAGACAATGATTTGACATATTTGCAAAGCACATTATGTGCTATTTCTGCATTTATTGGAAACATCGGGGAACACCATGCTATATGATACTACAAGCACAATGCCCTTGTGATAGTGAGCGCAAGGCAATACCCACACTGTAGATGGAACAAGTGTCCTCTGATATGGAAAAACTCTGCAATACAGTCGAGGTAATGTCAGTGTAATCATCTCTCAGTGTTGAAAGACCGTATATTGAACAGGTCCAGAATTATTGCAGCCTTCAGATGTTTGCCTAGATGCGGATAAAGGTGTGATTTGCCTTAACTATGTAGCCCTGTGAACACTTGTCTTGACTTACACAATGACACAAGTGATCTAATTACTGTCTCATTTTGATAGGCATTCAGGTTTACAGGCTCATCAAGGCAATTCAGAGGATTAGAGCATGTTCTGACATACTAACTCACAGAGTTATGCCCAGCTGTACTGAAGATGAGTCAGAGAAAAATTGTCTTCCCTAATTAACATTTCACACCTGTTCGAGTTGGTGTGAAAATCTGCTTGCGGTCAATTGAAAATCGATTTAAATTTTAGAAACAGTTCTGAATTGTGCTTTGCCCTCCACTCTTCAAACTAATGTGTCTACAAAGTCACACTTATTAACCCCAGAATTTCCTAACAAATGTACTAAAACTATGTCAAACTTTTTACCCTATAACACTTAAGGCGGTAACTCCACACAGAGAAACTGATACTTAATAAAGCAGATTATGTTAATCATTACATCAGTACCTGTGTATTCTTATAGTGAGTGAACATCAATATGTTTTTTTTCATCCTTTCCCAATCGACAGGTCCAGACTGAGATTAAAAAGACATGGACACGTTGGCATATGGCCTTCGACTGGAAGGGCCCAGTTGTGTGTGGCAGCTACCGCTACGGTTCTGTGCTTACTGGTCTCAATAACAGTACAAGCAGTCAGTCTCAGCTAGCTGCCAGCGGACCAGCCACACGCTCCACCACTCTCTTCTCCAGCCGTGTTTACCGGAGTTCTGGTGGCCCGGCCTTCAGTGCCCATGCAACCCTGCCTGGATACGTGCTGAGTAACTCAGATGCTGACAGCCTGCCACCTTCCATCCCAGAGGAACCAGAGGACAGCGCCAAGCAGGTGGATGACATCCTTTTAAAGGAGTCCCTGCCTGCACTGGCCAGCAGTGGCCCAGAGGATGATGAAGAGACATTGTAAATTGACAGGGATGTGCAACATGACAAGACAAAGAAACACGTGTGGAGTGAACTATGTGGAGGACTATCTGGTCACATAAAACAGAGGAAAATGCTTGTACAGTAGCTCTCTCATTGTGCAAAAGTCTTCACTTTAATTTAGAATGAAAAGGCCGTTTAGAGAGAAAGGATGTGAGGTAAGAAATAAAAGTATTGTATATTAAGCAGATTTTTGACCAGATTTGACATGTTGAATTGTTCTCCTCATTTAATAGCACACTATATTTAGTGTGTTATTTAATGTGAGCTTTATGTAGAAGAGCTGGGCGTGGCACTTTGGACACGCAAAGCCACAGCGCTAATTAATTAAATGATCAGAAATAAATTCCAATTACTCTGCATTTTGTAATTTATTTACTTGCTTATTTCTTTTGTCACTACTATGTAATAATGACGATGAAATGTGTAAAAATGTAATGTAATTAATGAAAATGTAATTTTTTAAAAAAAAGTAGACTGAGTTTCTGAGACATCATTGGCTAAATGATACAGTGGTGTAGGTCATGGCTGTTTCTGACAAAGTCAAATTACAGAGATAATAATCACTCATATATGAATATGCTGTGTCTCCTTGATATAGTTTTGACTGCCTTTTCATGGAGCATTCTGAGTCCACTTGCAAGCAGATCACATACATTTCAAGGGGAAATTTCAAAAGAAGTACATTAATAAACCAAGAGAGTATCTATCTATCTATCTATCTATCTATCTATCTATCTATCTATCTATCTATCTATCTATCTATCTATCTATCATTGTGGCAGCCTAGAATCCCAAGCAGGAGGGTATGAAATCAAAGCAGAACAGTCAACTTGCTACAACACTAAAATTGTTTTTGAGTTTAACAATTCAATAGATGGATCTAAGATGTTCCTGAGATGTTTTGACTGACATTCATGACTTCAAAGACAAAGACGAAAACAGGTAAGAAGTTCCATTCATTTGAAGGAATTCTGGGTGATATTTAGAGAGTAAAAGTTCAAAAGTTAGATACAGGGACAAGTTTAGATAGTTTGTCTAAGACTTTTGCACAATGGTTCTGATATGGAGTGAACACAAAAATAAAATGAGTTTTGAGGTGTTCTGTGACTACCTTAAAGGAAAAGTTGCAGCTACTTTTCTTTCTGCAGCTCTTTCTCTCTTTTGTAAATATACCAGATCAAGGCCAAGAATTCAGTAGTCCTAGTCAGACAATCAAAAGCCCGATACCTCTTGTGAAAAGAAAAAAAAAATTAAATACGTAAATATGTGGGGAAGCAGTACCTAAGGGCTACAACAGATGATGGACTTATTCATGTCTGAAAATTTGTTCCTGATAAATGCATGTTTTCAAAGCAACCAAGATTGTTGTAAAGTAACTGACAACTATATGGTATTGTGTCTCTTTAGTCTGACCATTGAAACAAAACCTGAAGAAAAAAAAGTTTTGTTTTGTTTTGTTTGTTTGTTTGTTTTTTCAATTTTTAGTTTGCCTTTTTTCCTCGCTGTGTCGTCTTTACAAAGACTATGATCGTTCCTTTTCCTGCTTGTGATAATAATGCTTCATAAATGCACATCAGTTTCCCTTTTCTGTCAGTGTCACTTCATGTCTGTCAGTGTTGTGTTTTTTTAAGGAGAAGACTGTACCTTTCCTCCTGCTCCCTCTCATTATCTCACATCTACAAACCTCACAAATTATCATAATAAATGTGCATCACGTGTCTTGAACGACTTTTCACTTGAGGCTCAGTGATTGTGACTCGTTTCAAAAGAGAAAACTTATGTATCTCACTTGTGATGTAGTGAGACCACCTTCTACAATAAATCTTAAATAAGATTTCAGTGACTGAGCCTGGTCATATATTTGGTCAAAGTCAGAAGTGTTTGACCTTTTTTAGTCAATCAATACAGACTAGCAAAACTGTGTCTATGTTCAAGTACATTTCTTAAGTTACCAAACAAGGACCAGTCAAAGCCCATGAATTTTTGTGTAGACACATGAAGACTTTTGGAGATTAGTTAGCATCACAACTGAAATAGTCATATGTTTGACCATAGGGAATACCATGAAGCAAGATTTCTGAATAGGCCAGATTACTTTAGCCAATATTTTTTAAAGAAAATAACTTTTAAAATCTCTTAGCCCTCTCCCTCAAGGTACTCTTTTAATGTTTTGTTGTTCTCATTTTGAAATCCATAAACTTCCTGGGGATAAGCATTAGCCAACCAGAAGCCAGTATGTTACAGAATGATATTTATATTTACTGAACAATTATTCGATAACTACACAGAGACATTATGCATATGAGCAGAAATGACTTGCTAAGTTGGTCATTTCAGAGGAACAGATGTCCTCCTTTGATCACATGTGAGAGCGTATCTTAAAATAAATGCAGATGTTCTGGAGAGAGAGAGCATGGATGAGATGTGACAAAAGGCAGTGACCTGTCAGTACTCATTACTGCCGTATGGCTTTGTGCCAAGTCTTCGTGCCCACGAGGCCAGACAATTACCAGGCTTCGCCCACACGCTGGAAGGATATCAATGATCGCTCTCATTTGAAGCAGTAGGGCTGGACTTCCTTTAGAGTTTGCCAAAATGAGGATCTGCATAGCGGACACAGTTAAACCAAGAATATTAAAATTGCAAGGAGGAAATATAGAAAACAGACCCTTTTTCAGTTGTTTTAGTTTACATGGTTTTCCATTTTTCTCTGAATGTATATCTTAGCAAGACCCTCCCCCCTTCTTCTTCTTCTTCTTTATAGCACGGCAATTAAACCACACTGTCATAGAGTCAAAGAGGAAAAGAAGGTGGGGTCACTCTGGTCACTTCAGAAGGAGCATCTGATTAGAAAGTATTGGACAAGAATGTTCCTGCATCGCATTTCCTTTAGCAACATGTAGAAGACAGCATACCACTGTAATGTTACTAGAATGAATCTTTGTGTTGTGTTTCCTTTCTTTGGAAAGCAAGGCCTGAGTAATGTAGAGCTCATTAATTATATTTGTCTGACGGAGGACAACAACAACAAAGAGAAAAGAGGAGAGAGGAAGTAGAGTGGGTCTTAACGCCTGCTTTAAAATACACAAGCTCATACACACACAAATGTGTTTGCTTCAAAAAACAGATTCAAAATCAAAGCAGCTGACTCACAGGATAACATGCCCTGTCTTCACAAGGTACACAGAAGTGCTTTGACTACATGGATCACAGAGGTAGGTTTTGTGTTAAATGTATGTATTTTGGGTCAGGTGGATGTTTGAAAAGGTGATAATCCGAAATTAGAAGAACATCATTTTCAACAAACTATGCAAGTAAGAGTCCCTCAGATTTACTGTTACTCTGTAGAGAATGTGAAGAACATTGGTTGGCTTTTGCATTGGAGCAGTAATGTGAAGAAATTTCATGCTTTTTTTATACCACAAACTGATACTTCTGTAACCAAACATTTTGTTTCTTATTCCACAAAATTCTTTACAAAAAGCAACCTACTAGTTGTTACAACATTTAATATTTGTGTAATATTTATACAGCATTTATATATAATATTTAATATTTAGTTACAATAGGTGCTTGGGTGGTGCATTGGTAAATCATACTTCACTTACTGTTAGTTTGAATTTCAGCAACACTGCTCACTTGGTCAGGCACTACAAAGAGCACAGGTGGTTGTATTTTAGGTGGTCAGCTAGACAGGGTACACTTCTGTCCTTGCATTTCAGCACTAATGGGGGTGTCCGTACCATTGCAGGTGAACCTAGAGAAATGGCGTAAGCTTTCACACATGGTACATTGCCATGGCAATGGCTATCAAATGGCCTGGAGAAAAAAAAAAAAAAGCAGTAGCTCGCCTTGCATGTTTTGGAGCATTCATGTGCTAGTCCTTAACCGTCCATGTTCATTATGTTATCAGTGGCAGTGTTTGCAGAGAAAAGAAAATAATGTAGTTCACAGGGAACATTCTCATCTAAATCATTGTTGTACCTCCTTTGCAAATTGCAGTCTGCAAATTCCAGCTTGCCACTTTCCCTGGCGGGTCACTTCATGCTTCCATTCTGTGGCAACTGATGTTTCCTTTGTATTGCCTTCAAATTCTGTTAACTTATCACACAGAAAAACACTGAAGTCTTAGACCAAAATAATTAAATGTAGCCTACTGGAGTGCTTTGCTTACTGATTGAAATCTTTGAGGCAGGGTATTCCACGGGGATGCTCATTCCAATCACTATTTTATTTACTTACAAACATGCTCCAAGACATGTTGCTGTATTCTGTATTCATCCTCAGCCATTTTACACGGAGCATCCTATATGTTTATGTATTACACACAAAAGGCCCTGATAATTAACGTGGGAAGGGGTCTTTTCAATCCAAAGGGCCTTTTTATGTACCAATAAGTTTGATTTTGTTTATTTGAAGACCATGTCTAACCATCAACTGAACCAATCTAAACAATTTATTGGCCTCAATACAGCAGTATACATTACATACACCTGCAAGATTGAGTGAATGAGCTGCAGATGGAAGCCACTCTGCAAAAGAGAGTAAAGTTCTTGTATGTGTGAACATAACCCTTTCTGAGGCACACTCACGTCACTGATATTATCACAACATTGGCCCCTGCAGTTACTAATGTTAGTTTCCATGCTGGTCAGTATGTTTGTCAAAGAAGCACTTGCCAGTTTGAATAGTATGTGTAAAAATTTCAAGCAGCGTTCAAAGAACTGACCTTTCTTTGAAGCATAATGAAGAACGAAGCTGAGCTGATCAGTACGTGCCAAATGAGGAGTAATTTCTATTTGAAAACACAGGCAACACTAAAATGATGAATTCCTGAAATATTCTAGAACAAGCATGGATAAATATTGAGGGATGCCTTCCTGCCAGACCTCTCAAAATCCAGAGATAATTGGTATTATGGGGGCAGCCAAATATTTCCTTTTCTCTTCAAAATATGAGACCATGTTCCACAGAAAAGTGTGCAACAGATACCATGCTAATAGGTCTGCTTTTTTCAACACTACAATCACAGTAAGTGTTCCCATAAAACTCGCTGCATACACTGTGATTGCCCAGTATCATGTTGCTCAAACTGACGCACCATTCTTCCGAACTTGAAGCCCATTATCAGAAAAAGACAAGTAAACCTTGCTACGTAACTGACATAAGAACTTTTCTCAGCCTATGGTCCACACGTGTAGTGTTTTTCACTGCCAGAGGAATGCGATGTGATGGATGACAACAAATGTTCTTTCTCACCTCTAAATAGCCTTTGTTCTTAGGGCACTGCCCCAATGCAGGGTTGAAGAGGCCTTGAACAATTATTTCAACCAGGAGGGTCGATAATTAAGCAACCTTGCTTAACAGAGAACACTAGTTATTGGCATGTCTCCTTTAATACCCTGAGAGGCACGTTCAAAAAATCTGATTCGTAAATTAACCACAGTGTCATTAAATTGATTCATTCACTCACACGGTGAGCATTTTAAATTTTGCAGTCAGCAGCAAAAATGTAGTCTTTAAAACGAGTTCCTCCATCTTAGTGCTTGAGACCAGGGTATGGTAGCAGAGATCACCTGCATTGAGATCACCTGCATATCAGACCTGGACAAAATAGTGCAGTAGGATATGGTTTTCATTCATTAGTGTGTGGTCGTTAATCATTCACTCATTTATATTCACAAAGGGAGGGGTGTTGTTTACTGGTAAAGACTACATGTCTGTTAAATGTAAGCTCAAACCTCCATTAAAGTCTTGTGAGCAGCTATCATTGCTGTAATTATCTATTTTTGTAAGCTTTTCCTTGTAATATTTCTATTAGGTGATCTCTGATTGTTATGTTTTTGAGTACCATGCCTGTTGGCAAGAAACTCCAAAAAGCTGTAAATTTGACCCTTTTTTATCCATGAACAGGGCCATCAGAAGCTAGAAGCAATGAGTGCTCTGGTAATGAATATGCTCCTTTTGTGTGAGAGGTTTTCCATTACGACCCTATAGACAAACAAGCGTACTCTCATTCAGTTGATCTGAGGATCCACCAAACTGTTCCCTATTTGTCTTCCCTAAGATAACTTCTTGTCAAATTGACAACTTCTTTTTGTTTAATATGGCTTAGTGTCATTTTCCCCCTCATATGTGGCTTATTGAATTTGCGTCCCTCAAAGAAGAAAGCACTAGCTCCAAAATGGCAGGCCTCTGTAGTAGCTCAGTGGTGTTTATACGAACAGCAAGCACAAACATTCTTCACTCTAATTTGTTTCAGTCACGACTCAGCTGGCCTGTCTAAGAATAATAAATAGTCAAAAGTATTATTAAAGATACAGCTTTACTGAACAACACCTTTCATTCAGAAATTAACAAGTCAAAGAACATTGTAAAGGACAAAACAGATAAATATAAAATGTTTAGAAAAAAACTCTTAAAAGAAGCAGTTTTAAAGTATACAAGGAATTATAGTAATTTAAAAAATCATTAAAATGTGTGTATTGAAAAAGAAAAACCCTCAAAAACAATAGCATAAAAACATAAAAATGAAATCTAGTCCAAATAAATTAAGAAAACAAGGAAGAAAAATAGACAGACATGTTTTTTGGTCTTAGACCATGCAGATTCATTACTTTCACACAGATGCTTAAATTTCATGTGTGACTAGATTCAAAACAGCATTGTGATATCTCTATCTGAATAAAAAAATAACCGTTTTTAGTATGAATACTATTATTGAAAGTGCTTGATGCTGTATTCCCTTGAGGTTGATCAAAACATGAATGTCTCCCTGTTTTTGATTAGTCGCCATGTCAGAGTGATAACTGCATGCATGCGGAAAAGGTAGTACAACGAATCATTATGTCTAGCTTGGTAATATGTCTGATCAATGAAAATGTCTTTAAACAGCTTTTTTCATTTTAGCCCATAAACAGGTCATGTAGACGATGTAGCTTGCTCACGGTTGCAATTGCAAACCAAAACACAATCAAGTCTGATCAATGTCCCTGCCCTCACTGTCATATATATATATATATATATATATATATATATATATATGACAGATATAGATAGACAGGTGGATTAGACAAGTAGACAGACAGACATTCAGATTAGATAGACAGTCAGTCAGTCAGATAGATAGATAGATAGATAGATAGATAGATAGATAGATCGTTGGAGTCTCACTCTCTTACCCCAGTGTCTCTTGGCATCTCTGTGGAAATCAGAAACCATCACTCTGCATTTTATAGTGGATAACTGAGGGAACAACAGACACTGTTGTGACTAACTATTTGATACTAGGGTTAGTATGGGTTCAGGTTTTGTAGCTGCTGCTTTGCCTACAAAGAAAACAAAACAAAATTACGCAGTTCAATGTTCAATCCAAATTGCAGAATCTACATCGCTAAAATTGTGTTATAAGAGTAAGTACCCCCTTGGCCTCAGTAGTAAACTCATACTACTGTAAATTGTGACAGTAAATTGTTTTCCTAATTTGTTCATCCTCTTTGTGTAATATTTGCTGCCAGTCAAAGCGTTGCATAAATAGGCACTGCTCAGATGCACGCTCATTTTCAGTGAGGATAGCACACATGTTTTTGATTTGAGGTAGGGATACATATGGTAAGCTTGTCCACTTTGTTGACTGCAGTTTTACAACACTCACAAATCTCAGATGTTGAAATGGTTCACATTTCACCCTCTCTCTCACAATATGAGGAACTGGGCTTTTGGCTGAGCTTGAAGTCTTCAATAATCATTCTCCTCCAAAATTAGTTTTACTCTCCAGTTTGTTGATTTCTGCAGGCCTCCCTAAAATGGTCTTATGTTTTCTCAGGTTACATAGTGTCATCTTTATACCCTCAGTACATGGGCATTTCAAATAACCTCACTGTAAATTGCTCCCAATCTAACTGCAAAAGCAACCCCCTAGTTTTTCTTCTGTTTCTTAGCCTCATTCTGGTCTCTTTTGGGATTCTGGGACACTAAAAGGCATGACATGTCCTGGACACTTCTTCCTTTAATGTGATCTGCCATTTCCTATACATCTAAAGCATTTATCCCTGCTACCTCCATCCCATAGTCAATCCCCACCCCCTTTTTAGAATCTAGGTCACAGTCAGATCACGATTTCTCAATGTCTTAATCCTACTATTCGAGCAGAAAAAATGCAAAGAAGCAGCAAACACAATGATTGACTGTGCTGGGTTTGTGAAGCAAATAATGAATGAAGGAAATTCTAAATAATGGCACAAGCGAGATAAATGATTTGATAATCGCGCACCTTCCTAGGAGGGCATCAAATTGCATGTAATGTAATTGTTGTACAGACACCATAGAAAAAGCTGAAGGATCGCTTAAAATGTTAGGAGTTAACTCCCTGGCCCACTGTGACTCACCGAGTATTTTTTGGAGGTGGTAGTTTTAAAGTTTTAATGAACTGCACTTACTCATCCAATCATCATTCAGGTGTGATGGCTTCAGTACTCCACAGCAGCGATGCTGACAACACTGTAGAGAACACTCTCCAGGATGCTAACATGACTGCTGGGTTTTTGTTGGGGGGGGGGGGGGGGGGCGGGGGGGGCTGGGGGTGGGGGGCTATAAAGGTCTCATTATCTGGCCATGAGTTTGCCTTTCAGTATGGGGTTTGTTGAATGCAGACCCTCATAAGAATACATAATACATAAGAATTGCATTAATTGTTTGGTTTCTGCTTGGTAACATTAAGAATTGAACAGTTCAACATGACAAGGAAAGATTCTAAGATTATTTTGCGTCATCTTTACTTTTCTTTAAGGGACTGTACTTTAGAGTGTTTTCTAAGTGCTGTATGTAAAAGACACACAGTGCTCACAGAGAGGGAAAGGGCGGTAGCAAACAGCAACAACAAAAAAATGTAAATTGCCCAGTACAGAGGGGTGCTGCAAGGGAAAACAAGAGCGTGGGCTGAAGGATAATGATGCTGAAAGTAAGTTACATAAGGCTGTCAAGAAACAGCCTTAATAGTACCTAAGGAGAGGAAGTTCTGCGGCTTGTGCTATACCCCGGCGGCTCAGAACATCGGCATCCCAATTACAGAATGTCCATGACTTCAAAACAAATTCAAGAAAATGGACCAGGCATGCTGAACAAGAGGGTTAGTAAACAGCTTGAGAGGAAAATCACAGTTGCGGTCGGTTTAGAGATAAGAGAATGTTACCAATTATTAGAGTTCTGGGTCAAATTTCAGCATGATTGAGATTCATGCTGATATCAGCATGATATTTTGTAAAGCACTCAACCCCTCAACCCCCTAGGCACCCTGTATGATAGATGACTTTGCTTGTTAACTTCTGACACAGAAGATAGCGTGACATACATTAGTGTACTGATGTCAGTTAAGTAAGTGAGAAACCAGCACTTGTTCTTATGTCATAGACGATAGAGGATAGATTACTTTGTAACTTAATGAAGTACTCTTCCTCTGCATTGAACAAACTCTAAAATCTCAAAAGTATGACAATCTTTCAAAACCAACACGAAGATAGTGAGAGTATGACGCTTGCATATGTCATTAAAACTGATTCAAAATATATTCAAAACTCTAGTCTTTTTTCTCTTTTTGTGATGTGAACAGGCAAAACAGATTTTTTTGGCCTACATTTAAAAGTGAAAAATTAAAATGAACAAAGGACGCACAAACACTGTGTTTCCAAGAGACCTTTCTCAGTACACTGTGCAGAGAAGAGAGAAAGAAAAAAAACAATGTTCCTTAAAAACCACACTCTTATTCTATAAGGTTCTTTAAAAAAAAATATTCAGTAAGATTTCAGGAGATTTTTCAAAAGTCTTTAAAGAAATATAACATGCGAAAATAACTTTTCCCCCTCTTTTTTGCCCCTAACATTGCAATGATGTAAACAATTCAATATTTTACAAATAACAGATTTGTAGTTTTATAATCCAACACATTACGGGCCTAGTAATAAATTAAACGTATTCATATATCAAACTGAACTCAGCTGATTCATCCAGCCCCACCTGGCATAAAAACTCATTTTTCTAGCTTATTCATAAAAATGGCACTGTTTGGAGCCTCTGCCAATATGGCAACTTTCCTGTGGAGCTAAAGATATCAGTGTGTGGAAACAGAGCTCTTTATGTTTCATCTTAAACTGGAGACCCCTGCCTGAAATGTTTGCAAAAAATATGCTATCCTAGGAGAGCCTTACCCCCCGAAGGGAATTCACTCAGAGTGGTTAGGGCATATCTCCTTATTCCCCTGTGACCTCCACTTCTGGATCTCACCCAGCCAAAGACTCCTAAAGTACAGAAATGAAAGAACTGGTTCAATCTTAATACCCCCATGAAAAGATTTACTGCTTCTTGTGTTACATCTGGACATGCTGTCATCACAGCACATGAAAATAAGCCGATGTGTATGAGCGTTAACAGGATGTTCAGAAATCAGAAGTGACAGAGGGGAGGATATAGAGTGTGTTTGAAATTTGTCACACAGTAGACTCAGGAAGCACAGGTCGTGATGAATACAATTTTAGAAGGTCTAATTATTGGAAACACACGCTGAGATCAATACTATTTGTTCTTTTAATCTGCCATATCATGGGCACTTCAATAAATAAAACCAAATTATGTGTTACATTAAATGTATCTACCACCACCATAGTTTAAAAAATTAATGGCAGCAGACTCAGTGGAGCTTAGGTCTTAAGTGCCCCTACAAAGTCTTTTCATGTCTGTGGAGTTCTGCTCAATATCGCCCATTTCAAATGAAAGCCCTATAAAAAGAGAATCGTACATTGCTATGGAGTAACAGGTTAGCTTGTACGCTCGCTATACAGATGTGGCAACACTATACCTCCTTGATTATCATGGCTTGATCTTTTATGAAAAAAGTTGTTGAAGCCAGAGGTATTACAGACCCTACTGGGTGCTTATGTATTTTTACACCAAAGTCTCAGTCAGTTAACACTTTCAACAGCCTTGATTTCATTGTCTGATGGCAGAACTTCAGAATTTAAGGCAGTTCTCAGAAATTCAAACACTGATCCCAACCAGCATGAATCCCTGGAGGTATTTAAGAAGATAACGGATTAAAGCAAGAGAAAGAGACAGGGGAAAACATAAGGGTCTGAAATCTAACATGTTTGCAAGTAGTCATTATTGTCACAAGGGGAGATTTTACGTAAAATTTTCCTTGCTGAGTGCAAATGTGAACTAACACATAGGATTGTATAAGCTTTTATCATGGAGGTGTGTACCGGTGTATGCATCACTGATCCTTAGTTCAGCCATGTCCTTGTCATTTCACTGTACAAAATAAACATTTTGGAGACTGCCTAACATGGTAGAGGGTCACAGCAAATGGAGCCTTGAGGTCATTAGGGCACACTCTACAGCAAAAAGGTGATCTGTTTGTACTTCACTGGCAGAGGTCAACTGTGGCACAATGCCCCCTTTTTCAGGTTTAGGTTAAAGTGCCATTTCATCCTTTGAATGTCAAAAGCAACAATTCCAGTAAGGTCGGTGACAGCGTTGTTTGTGATGAATGTCAACCCGTGTACGTTCTGTAGAGCATTAATGGGTTTTGATTCAACAATCTAGAGCTATACATTGCAATATTTCAAATTCTGAAGAGCAAAGGTCACAAAGGCATTCACTATGCCTATAATGGGGCTCAGAACCAGGAAATTAATAGGCTGGTTTGCAACAGAAAATGTTGAATGATTTCCAAGCATCATTCTCATCTTATACTTCCCACAGCTCATGAGGACAATGTTAAACGTTTCAAAAGTTGCACGTATTTCTCCTTTTGTTCTTGCCATGGATTTTTGGAACACCATGGTCTCAACATTTAACTTCTCGCTGTGTTATATGATTGCTTTGAGGTGACAGGGCAATGGCGACTGTCACATAACTGCCAACTTCTTTGCAGGAGTGTGAAATTGAGTCACATTTTCTTGTGTGAGTTCCTCTGGAATGCACTGATTCTTTGATTGGAAGATATCCTTTTTCTTGCATCATTTGGTTTTAGATATACTAGAATGGATTTGTTATAGTACATCTGTGGTTCTTCAAACTCCCTGTAGAATAAAGTTTCTGCGTGTTGCTGTGTTAGCATGAGTTACATAAATATGCAAAGCGTTCAAACCTGCCGTCAGAAGTTGAGCCATTTTCCTTAACTATATATTTAAGTGTCAAAGGGATTAATGCTGAGTGCATTTGCTTTTTGTTGTTTGTTTTTTGCTGGTTTGTTTGCAAATTACTGTCAACCAGGGACAATACTGACTAGATGGATAAAAATGGGTAGCCACGCAGTCACGACTATCCTTGCACAATCTTTTTGTGGTTGAGCCCAAAAGGGAATTTGCTCTGTGGGTCGCTGGGCACAGTGCAGAGGTGGTTATCATCGGTGGACATCTCTACTGTGTTAATGGGAATCTTTCATCTTTTTTTTTTTCTGCTTTTTTTGATCCAATTAGCAGTGCAGCAGAATGAATATAAAGGCAGTTCAGCACTAGTCATCTATATTCTGACAGCTCGTGATTTATCGGTATAAGGAAGGGGACTTAACTTTTCTTAATGTCGGTGTGAACGCAGCATGAAAAAGAATTTGCAGTTGGTGAGTGTTCCATTTAAATCAGTCAGAGAGTTTTTTTTTTTCTGTTTCTCAGGTCTCCCTAGATTTTTTGCTTCACCTCACCTGTTAATTACAGAATTGTCATCTTCCTCACACTTTATTTCAAGAACAGCTGTGAACTGAAAAGGACTATACAAGGGCAGAGGCATATGACAGCCCCTGATACAGATGCACGTTGGTTATGAAACAATAGCAGGACACAAGCATACAGGTGGCCGAAATGACCTTGCAGTAACTGAAAACTGAACAGAGCAGCACCTACTTATTAAAACCCACACTAATCAGCTCTCTGAAAGCACAATGTGTATGTGGTTGTTGCATTGTTCTGGACCTACGCATTTTCTCCCTTTTGTCAAACCAAAGCCTAATCCAATAATTATGGCCAAGAAAGAACTACAGGACTGCAAATGCAACCCACAGGTAAAACCTGATATTCTATGTTGTTCTAGAAGGTTAGAATGGACTCAACTGGTTTAAGTAAACAGCTTTTTTTTTTACCATCTCTATGTACTCTGTGACCCTTGTTAATGATCAGTGATTAATGGTGATGTTGATGCTCTGTGTTATTGAGACTCTAAGGGTTGGTTATCAGTTTTATGATTTTTAATTGTCTCTAATAATTCCAATAGCTGAGCGATCCAAAACATTCAGTTGCATTAGAGGCTGTAGTTACTTTATAATGTTGTTTTTGGGTGGATAGAAAAAAGGGACACAGCTTAATAACCAAAAATGGCACATTCGGTTTGATTCATGAGCATGACAACTCTCTACTTCTGTGCCCACTGCACCTTTCCCCCAGGTTTGCTCTGAGGGTACATGACTGCAGCAAAAATTAGTGAAAGACACTGTAGACAATAGGTAACTGTGAATGAGTTTGCCTGCTTTGTGCGGCTTCACTCTCCAACTTAAACATCTCCTCATTATTCCGTATCATTTACTTCACACTTAACCACACTGCTCGTGCCAATCTGAAATTCAAAGACTTTCAGGTAAAGCTGGGTGACAAACCTTCGCATTCAATTACAGAACACGCTCAAGGTCTCTGTTAATAAAGGCAATACAGATTTGTTCTTTAAAGATATTTTAAAAAGTGAAAATCCTAAATGAGTGAAAATTAGCTTCCCTTTGATAAACAGAGAAACATCTGTCACAAACATATGTCCAACTCAAGTGTCAGGGTTTCCAATAGAATCTACATTAAAAGCCCCACCGGCTTTGTTTTCACGAAACAGTCACAGTTTTTGAACGATGATTTACAATCCCCTCACATCCCACCCCTCCATTATTTACAATATGGTTTTGGTTATAATGGCTAATCATCAAAAGTCTGTAATATCAGCCTAATTTTTGATCCATTAAAGCAACGCCCTTGGCTCGTGTGGCCTCTTTACTCGGAATACAAGTTGATGTATTTGTGCTTCCACTGGCATTTCAGACAGTTAAGGGGTGTGCTTGGATTCAGTCCTTGGGGATCATATCCTACTGCATTTTGCCCTCGTTTCCTAACTGGAAACTGATTTTGGAGTGTAAAACCCTCCAGCCAATTGAAGGTCACGGCGGTTGGCTAATGTGAAAACCAGCAGGATTCTAGCCCTGTTCAGGACTAAAGCCCTACGCCAGTAGAGTTGACCAAAATCACTGTGATGTTGATTATAAATACAAATATGTAGTGATCAACATGCCTCTGAGTGCCTCTGAGTTTGGTAGAATAATGATTATGAATGTATTTGCGTCTCAAATCACACCAACAGATCTAAATTCACAAAGGCAAATAGATCATTTTGCATAAATATACCTTAAGCTGACTTGCTACTGTGCTGTTTTTGTTGACCATGCTCATGCCCATTGTCAGTGTAAGTAGGCTCTTCCTTTCACATACCACTGCAGTGTAGAATGACAGCGTGCTCCGGGAATTAAATCATGGTCCCCCAAGCTTGCTTTACGCTGAATGAATACCAAATTTCAGCTGTGGTTCAGTGCACAGGCTTTATTGAATTGAAGGGGTGTAACGATTCACTGGTACGATCAGTGATTCAATTATAAAGATTCAGTGATTCGATTCAGTGCGATGCAATACAATGCAGTCTGATACAGTTCTTAACATTTGTTTAATGTAGACATTCACTTTCCTTCCCTCCTATAAAATCCAAATTGTAGATTTTATATTTGATGGTGCACTGTAAACCGTGTCAGCGTTGTCAGACATGTTGTGCTTCTAGTTCTGGCGATTTGTCCTACTTATCAAGCAGGCCTACTGTGCGTGCGCACATCAGAATTACATCACGTGACTCGGGTTTAGCAGGAAACCCATCATGTCATCTTGCTTGGCGGAAGGCTAATTGTTAAAGGGTTACCTGTAGGTTTATGTTGGTAGCACTTTCTGATAAGCTATTTCAGACTATTGAAATACGTTACCTATACAGTTATGTTGGTAGCACTTTCTGACAAATAATAAATAAATAAATAAAATTCTGGTAAATAATTCAGACTATCAGAAAATTCTATAGTTATATCCTGGTAGTCTTTCTGGCCTCCTGCCTGCGTTAAAATGAGGAGCTTGGAGCATCTTGTGAAGTTATACTTTTAGTATAATTTTCACAAATAATGAAATACTTAATCATTTGGCACATCAGCACCACATTATCATAAGTATCAGGACTTTGAAACTATTGCTCAAGAGACTGAATCTATTCAGGAGAAAGAACTGTAAATAAACTGTGTCTATTCCTGTGTCTAAACACAATAAACTGTGTAAATTCTTCTCGCCTGTTTGTTGGTTGTTCGTAATATATTTTCCTAAAAATTATGTTGCTGTCTTGAGTTTTTACAATTTAATTTTCGCAATAGTTTGATTTTTTTTCTCTTAAAATTACGACTTTATCCTTGTGATATCATGACTTTTTTCTCAGTTGTGTGTTGATGGACAAACTAGACTACAGATTTACATGACATCATGTAAACTAGACCGTCAAAATACATACAGTTTATGAGATGGACAAATGGTAAGTAGGCTACGCCTATTATTAAAATTTACGTGACAGCATTTTCAAAATTGCTGTTGGATGAATTAATGAAAACAATAATGTAATTAGCTTAGAAGCATTTTCTGATCAGGTAAAAGGAAAAAAAAGAAGAATTACCGACCTTCTTGACTTCTAAGGTAGCACAACCTACTTCCGGTAGTATGTCTCCATAGGGTAGCAAAGATCGATAAATTTGTGCTATGGGTTTACGCTACGGTAGGACATTTCGATAAAGTAGGAAGAATCATCAGAACAGTTCTTTTTACCTTGCAAGCAACTCTAATGTCACTCTCGTAAAAGGTAAACGTGAGACGCTGTGCAGATTTATTAGTGAATGAGAGATGGTCATTATTATTTTGAAAGTAACATGACTTGTAACGTTAGATCAGTGAGTCTCCCAGAGCAGCTTAGCTTATACTAAAGTAGAATTAGCAGCAGAGCTTCAGTCAACCTATTTGTAATTTTAGAATTTGGCCATCGACTGGTTCATGGTACATTTAGATCGATCCATGGGTCTGCACATCGATGTGGTCGCACCGGTTTCCCATTCCTATTGGTGAATCGTTGCATTCCATTATCTATGGTGCAGCACAAAAGTACAGTGTTTAGTGGATGGCTGAATAGGCTAAATGTTCAAAAGAGACAATCATCAAGTAGTGATCCATGTCAGATTTATATTACATATCATACTGCCTTCCTCCATTTTCTATAATGCCGGGTTTTCTGATTTTCTTTCCCTCGGTGTCTAAAGATTTCAAAAGATTCAAACACCC